>NW_012267364.1:3337598-3366002 GCF_000151885.1 Dipodomys ordii | reverse complement strand
TGTTTATTGCAGCATTATTTACCATAGCTAAGATATGGAACCAACCCAGATGCCCCTCAGTAGATGAATGGATCAAGAAAATGTGGTATATATAGCACATATACTTTTTAAGATTATGAAGCCAAGAGAATAATTTGTGGAGATTGGTTTATTTATATAGGGCTTCACAATGGATAAACAGTTGATATTCGATTAGATCAGCTATAATTGATTTGTTATTCTCATTTTTTTAGATAGGAGAAAATAAAATGTAGTATGCAGCGATGAGACAATATAGACCTTCTATCAATTCATCTGCCTTTTCAGTAATGGATAATAATCATTTATTCAGAGAGAGGGGTAAGCAGGTGCATATGAAACCTAATTGCCTAGTGTAAGGATGCCAACAGTGACATTGCAAAATGCCTACAAAGCAATCAATATTCATTGCAGATTGGAGTCTCAACACCCCTCCCCCTAATCCCCGATGCCTGTGCCCATTTTTTCTGACGATGGAGCATTTGGAGGAAGTCTACATTTCTACCCAGCAATCATGATGCTAGTATATTCCTCAGGGAACGTAATCATATTGCTGAATTAATTGAGCTTTTAAAGACTTTGTCAGTAAGGAATTTGATAAGGTGGGAGAAAATTAAATGTGGGCCTAACATTAGCCCAGTGGAGGAGAACTGGAATAATTACGGTGCGTTCCTTGAGTCCATAATATTGTGTCTACAGCCAGCTCCTATTCCATAGTGTGGAGTGTTGGAACAAGTTCACAGAGCTACCATTTCCTCTTGCAATCAGTGTCCTTAGTAACTCTCCTGAGAGCAAAGCCTCACCATCAAAACAACTACCAGTGACAATATGGAATATTTCACAATGGAGGGTCAGGAATGAAACAAATGTGTAACCCCAAGTAAAAATGCCACAATTGCCTGAGTCAAGGAAGGGGCCTGCCTTTCCTTATGCATTAAGAACATGGCTGGTTTTTTAGTTAATGGGCAGCAGGTGACACACCTCTAAAATTGACCCTGAAGCCATGGTCATCCTACCATTTTGGAATTTCAGTTCTAGCTTTGATTCCTAATTCCTTTGATCATTTGAAACTTTAAGAATATCTTTTTTTTTTTTAGCAAATTCTTGGACTTGTGACTGGGACATATATTTGGTATAATTTATAATATCTTGACTCTCCTAAAGTAACTTCTAAATGACCGTAATATTGAGGTATCTTGCAGGCCTAGAGGTCTTGGAGCTTGGAGCAGGGCTTTAAAATTAAACACATTCAGAATTTGGTGTCCTCTTGAATTGCATTTAACAAAAACACTTTTACCTATATCCTTGGCCAATGCTACCAATTGGATCATGATACAGGATCCACTTATCACCTTTGTATTGGGTTGAAATAGAACACAGGCATTTATTTTTTCTTGAGTATTTTTTAACATCCTGCCAAATTTTTAAAAAACCCAGAAAGTTAACATTTTCCCCCTGAAATATGCTCTAATCACCAGTGACAGATTTAAAAATAAATGGCTGAGCGCTTTAACTCAGCATGATTACACACTCCAGAGCAGGTTTCATAAATATTTAGCTTTTCATTTCCATGTGTTCTATGTGGCAAACATCTAACAGAGGCAGCGAGGCATGTGGGGAACGACCAAATGGCTTTGCTTTCAGACAGATGTAAGTTTGAATCTCAGTTCAATGCTACCCTCAACAGAAGCCTGCTGGCAAGTATTTTCATCTCTCTGAGTCTTCTTTTCTTATCAAGTATGCAACAAATTCAAAAAACCATCAGATTATTTTGAGGGTCAAATGAAATATGAAATAAATGTCATTTCAGACAATGCAGGAAGTTTGCCCAGAAAAGTAAGTCATTTTCTTTGTTGATTTTCGACATACACATGACTTATTTGACTTTCTGGATAATGCTGAGATTCAAGGCTTATTATTGCAGTGACTCTTGGGCCATGGAGATAGTTGTGATCCATTTCCCCATCACCTCCCATTCCAGGATGTTGTCTTCCCTAGCCTTTGTCCCCTGCCTTGGTGGGTCCTAACCCATAGAGGTGCTGACAGTCTACACCTTATT
Organism: Dipodomys ordii; assembly: GCF_000151885.1. NCBI lineage: Eukaryota > Metazoa > Chordata > Mammalia > Rodentia > Heteromyidae > Dipodomys > Dipodomys ordii. The sequence continues at coordinate 3,363,925 of NW_012267364.1, read as the reverse complement.
TACTGTTTCCCTGCTCTGAAGCTTAATTTCACAGGTGGAAAAGGAACTGGTGACACAAGTTTGCTGAGATGAGTTGAGAATTAACTGGCGTAATGTCACTGCAGTGCTTTGCACTGTACTTGGTCCACAGTCAGTTCTCTTTCACTTCTATAGCCATCAATGTTAGCCAAAGTTGGCCAGTGGAAGTATGAGGACATCCAGTCAACATGTGGCAAGTGAGTGAGTGGACATGTGATCTGCTTTTAGAAAGGGTCTCAACCAGCCATGAAGGAGACCTAGTTTTCACTGTGACTTGAGAATCTCCAGTGTGCCTTCATGGCTGGCAGGAATGTCTCTGCCATCCATTATCGAATTCAACTGCTGAGTTTTCTTTCCATGAGGAGATTAGATAAATAATATAAATTCATAATACATTGATCTCTAAATGTGACAAGAATAGCTAATTTCTTGGCAAGAAAACATAATCTTTCAGGTGAAATTATTACAATTGAAGAGGAATCTTTTCCGATTTTCATGAGGGAAGAGGAAAAAAGATCCTCTAATGGAGCTGGGAGGGTAAGAAAGACTAATCTAGAACCACCTCTATGGAAACTTATTCTCTGTAGGAGAAGCTTTATCATAGGCTTCCATTTAGGCCTTTTTAGTTCCTCTCATTGAGAGTGGATTAGGAAGCTATAAAAATATAATTGGAATTTACAGGCCAGCGACACAGACCACCAAAGGACTGGGATTTAATGTAGATATTAAAGAGTATCCTTCCATACTTTACTTCCATATAGACAGGGTAATGGGATAGTAATAATAATGTTATTATATGTTATAATATAATAATAAAATGTTATAGTAATAATTACTATCTTAATGATAATAATGATGGATTCTAACTAATGCTGACACAATAAATATGCCATTTATGAAGCACAATGCTTAGAACAAGCCAACATCAACTGAAAAGAGAAGAATTGTTAACCTTTGAATGCCTATAGATAAAGGAAATATTAAATAAAGTCATGACTCCTTAGAAGATTAACCTAAGTCCTCACACTGGAGGTCTATTTATGCAGATCATAATACATGTCAGAATATACTACGCTTTCAACAAAAACAACAAAAATTACAAACCTGCCAAAGAGTGGTTAAAAAAATTCTAAAGAAACATAGGAAATATTGAAACCAGACTATGAAATGGCATAAATGTTGAAAATATCAGTCAAGCAATTTAAAACAATTATAATCAAAATATTCAGGAGTCTTTAGCCCACTTATTTATCAGGCAGTTGTTTCTTTGAGGATTTGTTGTTGGGGATTTAATTTTTTTAGTTCCAAGTATATTTTAGATATGAGACCCTTGTCCATTGTATGGCTAGTGAAGACCTTCTCCCAGTCCATGGGCTTTCTATTGATCTTGCTAGCGATGTCCTTGGCCATGCAGAAGCTCTGCAATTTCATGCAATCCCATTTGTCTAACCTTTCTTTGATTTCTTGTATTTCCGGGTCTCTATTAAGAAAATTTTGGCCTGACTCCATGCTCCTGGATTGGAAAGATTAACATCGTGGACAACACTTCCCAAGGCTATCTACAAATTCAATGCGATACCTATCAAAATTCCAACCTCATTCTTCAAGGAAATAGAAGAGGCAATCCAAAAATTCATATGGAACAATAAAAGACCCCGAATAGCAAAAATGATCCTCAACACTGCTGTAACACTGCTGGAGGAATATCAATACCAAATTTCAAACTCTACTACAAAACCATAGTAATCAAAACAGCTTGGTACTGGCACAAGAACAGACCTCAGGGCAATGGAATAGAATTGAAAACCCAGAAATGAACCCACAAACCTATAGCCATCAAATTTTCGATAAGGGAGCTAAAAAAATAGAATGGAAGAAAGACAGCCTCTTTAGTAAATGGTGCTGGTAAAATTGGTTAACTACTTGTAGAAAACTAAAGCTAGATCCTTATATATCACCCTGCACCAGAATCAACTCCAAATGGATCAAAAACTTCGGAGTCAAACAGACACTCTGAAAACATTACAGGATGGAATAGGAGAAACCTTAGGTCTTGTTGGCACAGGCTGAAATTTTCGTAATAGATGGGAAGGGATGGGAAGCGGGAAACAAAGGAGGAGGCTACAATGCTTGATAAGAAATGTACTCATTAGCTTGCCCATGTAATTGTAACCCCTCTGTCCAGTATTTTCACAATAAAAAAAAGAAAAATTTGGCCTGTGCCAAGGAGACCTAGGGTTTCTCCTATTCCATCCAGTAATATTTTCAGGGTGTCTACTTTGACTCCAAGGTCTTTGATCCATTTGGAGTTGATTCTGGTGGAGGGTGATATATAAGGATCTAGCTTTAGTTTTCTACAGGTATTTAACCAATTTTGCCGGCACCTTTTCTGAAAAGGCTGTCTTCTATTTTTTTTAGCTCCCTTATCAAAGATTAGGTGGCTATAGGTCTGTGGGTTCATTTCTGGGTTTTCAATTCTATTTCATTGGTCCTGAGGTCTGTTCTTGTGCCAGTACCAAGCTGTTTTGATTACTATGGCTTTGTAGTAGAGTTTGAAATTTGGTATTGATATTCCTCCAGCACTATCCTTTCAGTTAAGGATAGCTTTTTTTCTTTCTGCTACTCTGGGTATTTTATTGGTCCATATGAATTTTTGAATTGCTTCTTCTATTTCATTGAAGAATGAGGTTGGAATATTGATAAGTATAACACTGAATTTGTAGATAGCCTTGGAAAGTATAGCTATTTTCATGATGTTGATCCTTCTGATCCAGGATCCTGGGAGGTTTTTCCACTTCCTAAGTTCTGCTTTGATTTCCTTTCTCAGGTTTTTAAAGTTTTCAGCTTAGAGGTCCTTCACTTCTTTAGTTACGTTAATTCCTAGGTATTTTATTTTTGTGGAGCTATTACAAAAGGCTTAAAGAGAAACTTCTCTGAAGAGGAAATAAGAATGGCCATTAGACACATGAAGAAATACTCAACGTCTCTAGCCATAAAAGATATGCAAGTCAAAACAACATTAAGATTCCACCTCACTCCAGTTACAATGTCTTTAATCAAGAACTCTAATAACAACAGATGCTGGAGGGGATGTGTCCAGAAGGGAAGCCTACTGCATTGTTGGTGGGAGTGTAAACTTGTTCAACCCATTGGAAAGCAGAATGGAGGTTCCTCAAAAGACTCCACATAGAGCTCCACTATGACCCAGCAATCCCACTTTTGGGCATTTACCCAAATGATCACAAATAATACCACACTAAAGCTACCAGCACAACTATGTTTATTGCAGCATTACTTACCATAGCTAAGATATGGAATCAACCCAGATGCCCCTCAATAGATGAATGGGTCAAGAAAATGTGGCATATATATACAAGGGAGTTCTATTCCTCCATCAGAAAAAATGACTTTGCCCCATTTTTTAGGAAATGGAAGACTTGGGAAAAATATATTAAGTTCAGTAAGCCAGGCCCCAAAAACATAGATCCCATGGTTTCCCTTATCTGCACTAACCAGTATAAGTCTGGGACAAGCAGTAAAGATCAAGACCAGATAAGATGATGTTAAACGAAATGAACTCCAAGATAGGGACACAAGTGTTTTTTTCTTTCTTGCTGTTGTTTCGAAGGTATTTATAATGTATCATGTGATTTTTTTGTTTCTTTTTATGATCCTCCCCCCAGAGTCCAACCACTGTTTTAATTGTATTTGATGTTGGTGCCCTGCATCTTGTATATACACTTCTCTAATGCTGAAATAGGGATACAGGTTGACCCATTGCAACAATGAGATGTACAGGACAATTTGTTGAAAAATGAACTTTAAAATTTAGGTTGAGGGGGAATGTAGTTGTGGAAGTGGGAGGGAAGGAATGGTAGGGGAAAAACAAAGGAGGAAGTAACAATGCTTCATAGGAAATGGACTTATTACCTTGCTCATGTAACTGTAACCCCTCTGTACATTATTTTTACAATAAAAAAACTTAAAAAATATTCAGGAGCCTCAGGAGAAATTAGCTAGTGTTCAAGAACAAACTAGTAATGCTGCCAAAGAGAAAAACTCTTGAGGAAGAATCAATAAGCAGTGGTAGAGAATAAAAACCTTGTAACAGAATTGAAGATTGCTTTTGATAGTTTTATCAATAGATGATACAATCAGGTAAAAACCAGCGAGTTCTACATTAGGCTCATCAAAATGTCTTGGACTAAAATAAAAAGAGAGCTGGGCACTGATGTTTCATGTCTATAATTCTAGCTACTTAGGAGCCTGAGATCCAAGGATCATAGTCCAAAGATCAACCCAGGAAAGGAAAGTCTGTGAGACTCTTATCTCCAAGCAAATACCCAAAGATCAGAAGTAGAACTATTTCTCAAGTGGTCCATCACTAAACTTTAGCAATAAAGAACAGGGACAACACCCAGGCCCTGAGGTTAAGCCCCAGAAGGAGAAAGAAAGAAAGAAAGAGAGAGAGAGAAAAAAAAGAAAGAGAGAAAGAAAGAAAGAGAGAGAGAAGGAGGGAGGGAGAGATGGAGGGAGGGAGAGAGGAAGGAAGGAAGGAAGGAAGGAAGGAAGGAAGGAAGAAAAGAAGGAAGGAAGGAAAATAAAAGAAAGAAAAAAGAAAAGAACAGAACCTTCAAGAACTGGGGGAATTAGTTTAAAATTTGTAACATGAACAAAAATTGGAGTTCTAGAGAAAAGAGAAAGGAGAATAGAGCAGAAGAAACACTTGAAATAATGATGACCAAGAACTTTTAAAGTGTAGAAAGAATCCTGCATTTTATTTATTTCAGTTAGATGACCATTAGGTGAGAACACAACCATTCAGATAGGGAGAGATGCCAGTGCACAAACATTCAGGTGTCAAGATAGCTCATCTTTGTCTTTATTCAACTCACAACATAGTCATTTTGATTTAAGAGACTGTGGTTTCATTGAAGCGAAAGGATATCTTGTAATTTTATTTTAGGTTTCAGTGGGATTCCTGTTAAGGAATGCTCAAAGGATCAGAAATTAGCTTCTTTTGAAGTTTCATGATTCAAAGATAGAATCTCACAGACGTGGAAGTATTGTGTACACTACACGCAAATAACTCATTAATTTATTCTCTCATTGAAAAAAAAAACTTCTAGCCAGGCACAGTGGCTCAAGCTTGTAATCCTCACTACGTGAGAAATAGAGCTCAGCAGACTGTGGATCCAGGCCAGTGGAAGCGAAAACAGTTCATGAGGCTCAGTATTCACCAATGGCTTGGCACAGTGGCCATCAATACCTGTCACTACTGTCCCTCCTCTTCCCAAGATGAGTGAAACCAAAAGTAGAAAGAGCTCAACTCAGGCTGGTCTGGAGATAAAGTAAACAGTGCAAAGCAGTCCAGCTTCAAATGGTAGAGCACCTCCCTACCCGGTGTAAAGCCTTGAGTTCCAAGAATTGCAAATAAATAAATAAATAATAAGCTCCTATGTGCTCTCTTTGTTCACAATGTCCTAACCCTTCTCACTGAAGAACAGTATTTTCCAATTTGACATGAAGTATTTCACTGCTCAAGTTCAGACAATCTTGCTGAGGTTTTACTGTGGAAGTTTTACTTGATGTGTTTTCCAAGTAAAGGGCTCTGGGATAGAGTGTCTGAGATGCAAAAGCCGTTAAGACTATCAGAATTGATCAAGTATTTCAGTCTTTCATCTCTTTTGATGCCTGTTTGTCTGGGGCTATTTCTCCTACTACTCCTGTCTCTCAAGGAGCAGGTTGTGACATTAGATCAATGTTAGGAACAGTTGAGAAATTGTTTTCTCGTTTGGGAAAGGGTTTTAGGTTTTGTGTATTGAGGTCCTGCCAGGAACGAGGCTCAATGAGTAGACGCTGGGGGTTTCAACCCATCTCTAGATGATTGAGGCCAGGAAGTCTTGCAGACAGAGTGTGTGATCTGAAAGACTCAAGCAAGACAGTGGGGCCACGTAGTACTTACTGCTCTGGAGAGTTACTGAGGGGCAACTTGAAAATCAGATAAAGTCTCTGCATGAAACCAATCCTCTCTAGCCTGATGGACCCAAGGCTGTTCTCGGACATCCTGGTATAACCCAGGTTTTCCTGAATTTTGGCTGTTTAGCAGTACAGACAATCCATACAATTGCATTTTCTGTGGAGTGTGACAGGAAAGGACTTCTGTAAGCATAGGATTAATAGAGACCCAATGCCTTCCTCATATCAGCACTGAAAAAAATGAAAGGAGGAAGGGACAGTGGGAGGGAAGAAGGAAGAAGGAAGGGAGGGAGGGAAGGAGGGAGGAAACAATTGGAAAGAAGGAGGAAAGAAAAAGAGAGAAAGAAAAGGAAGGAGGGAAAGGAAAAGGAAGAAGGAAAGGAAGAAGGAAAGAAAAAGACGGAAAGGAAAGGAAAGAAGGACAGAAAGTAAAGAAAGTAGCCAGTCACTACTTTTTGGAGTGATTATTGTTTACTAGTTAGAAACAGCTTACCATGTAATCTGAACAACTCAGTAGGCTGAGATCTGAGGATCACAGTTCAAAGCCATCCCATGCCAAGACAAAAATAGTCTATGAGATTCTTACCTCCAATTAACCACCAAGAAGCCAGAAGCCTTGAGCAAAATAGCTCAGAGACAGTACCCAGGCCCCGAGTTCATGCCACTGGACCAGCACACACACACACACCCAAATGTTAGAAACAATACTCACAACTTTTATTCATTTTTATCATGCTCATAAAAGTAAAGACTGGAATATATAAGTTTCCTGTTTCACAGGTAAAGTTACTGATACTACAGGGGACAAAGGATTTGCTTTTGAAACCAGACCTCTGTTTCCAAAAAATAGTTTCTTTTAATCACTACATTGGTCTTCCACTCTTGGTTTGATTAAGGTTAGATTTTCCTATTAGTAAGATATAGAAAGGTGTTTCTTTCTCTCCTATGCAGCAACATGTGGTATCTAAAAGCATGTGCCCTAGTGCCAGATTGTAGCCACTTACTGTTCTGTGAATTTAAGTTTTCTCTGTGCCCTAATTTTGTCAAGTGCAACTGGAGTTAACATTGGTCCCAGAAATGTCAAGAGGACTAAATGACTTTGAGCCTGTGAAGAGCTTTGTGGTGTAAATGCTCAAGAAACATGACTACTACCTTTATCATTGCTCTTGTTGTCAGGGAGGACTTTTCCCAGAGGGATGGCTGACTAAAAATGAGCATGTGTAGTCAGACTTAGCACCTCCTGTGCTAAGTCTCTCTAGTGGAGAAATGCAAAGATTCTTGGGCCAAAAGTTGCTATTTCTCATCAGTCCACCTAGAGCTCACCCCCTGTAAATGCGGGATGCAGCACTAAGATGCATCTGCCTGCTGCTGTGCAGATACAAACCAGTAACTAGAACTAGACTATGACTGCCTAGGCTTTCCTGAAGCCAGGGCTCCCAGATGTACCAGCTTAGCACCTTGCCCAAACTATCAAAATAATTGTAAATGACAGGCCAGGCCAGGACAGATGTCCATATTTCTCAGAAGATTTGAGCAGTTATGCAGATTGTTCAGATAGAGTTGTTTTGTTTATTTTGTTTTCAATTTTTGGCTAACAGCGACTTATTCACTTACATTTCAAGAATGATGTTGGCTCTGAAATACTCTATGATGATCATGTTGGACCATCTAACTTTATAACTACCTTGGGAATTTTCTGGTGGCCAGAGAAATAAAAAGTAAAAAGAAGAGTTCCGTTTGGACATGGTGGTACATGCCTGTAAATCCTTGTTACCTGAGAGATGGAAATAGGAAGATCACAGTCCAAGGATAACTACAGAGAAGCATGAAAACCCCTATCTCAAAAGAGAAAAAAGAGCTAGAGGTGTGGTTAAAATGGTAGAAGGCTGAATTAGCAAGTGCTATATCCAAGTTCAAACCCAGTACCACCAAACCAGTTACACTGAGGTATGCACCTGGTAATCTGTTACTAAGGAGGTGGGGAATGAAGAGTCAAAGTTTGTGGCCATCCCAAGCAAAAGCATAAAATCTTGTGTAAAAGCAACAGTTGCATGGATGTCCACCACCTACCACACTGTCTAAGCCAATCTATGTTGGCCTTTGTGTCTCTTAAGACAAGCCATAGTGTCTTGGATTCAGTTTGAGGTGATGAGTAATTATTTCCTAACAGGAAGTGGTTCACACTTCAATCTCTGTGTTAAGACAAAACAAAGCAAAACAAAATCTCTGGGATATTGATTAATATAATAAAGGAAATATAAGACAGTAAAATTAAATTCAGGATTTAACGTGAAGTCCTGGTCTGTATTACAGAATCTGATATTACAATAAGGTATTGCTCCAAAAGATTAGTGCAACTCTCCTTCAAGAATGGGTAAAATTCTAGAAGGACCCTCTTTGACTGGACATCCATTGGCCATAACTCAAGCTGTGCCCTTATGTTTATTGATTCAGTTTTCCTCCAAGTTCTCACTTATCTCTGATCCTTCTGCTCTCCATTGTACTTTTCTGGAAACATTGGTTAAACCCATCCTTTAGCATCATCATTGGCAGGGCAGCAAAATCAGATCTTCCCCTGAAGAGCTCAGGGGCTGCCATACCTGCATTTGTTTAGGGTCATGAAGCTCAAGACAATGGCCTTAGTGGCTGAATTCCAAGTACAGAAGAGGCCTAGACAGAGAAGCTACACAGAAACTTAGTCTACAACTTGATGGTATGGGCTGTTGGCTTCAAATGTTGATAGGCTCCTGTTTAATCCAGTCCAGTAAAGGGACAAAAATAATTGTTGAAAAGGTGTGTGTGTGTGTGTGTGTGTGTGTGTGTGAGAGAGAGAGAGAGAGAGAGAGAGAGAGAGGAGAGAGAGAGAGGTTAGCTAAGTACAGATAAAAGTTACTTGCCTATGCAAGCTTTAAGCCATGATCCTCAGCTCTCAGCTTCTTGAGTAGCTATGGTTACAGGTGTAAGCCACAGGCCCTTGCAATGAATTTCTTTCTTTCTTTTTTATTGTCAAGGTGATGTACAGAGGGTTTACAATTACATAAGGAAGGTAACAAGTATATTTCTTGTCAAACTTGTTACCCTTCCCTCATTTTTCTCCTACTTGCCCTCCCCCCTAACTCATCCCCCAAGGTTGTTTTGAAAACAAACAAACAAGAAGAAATAATTTCAGATACTCAACTTTCCTTTCTTTTTAATTTTTTTTTTTGGGTCCGGTCATGGGGCCTGAACTCTGGGCTTGGGTGCTGTCCTTCAGCTCTTCAGCTCAAGGCTAGCGCTCTACCACTTGAGCCACAGCACCACTTCCGACTTTTTTCTTTTTGCTTATGTGGTGCTGGGGAATCGAACCCAGGGCCTCAGGCATGCAAGGCAAGCACTCTACCACTGAGCCACCTTCCCAGTCCACTCCTTTTAATTTTTATTGTACATTTAATGAGAAAGTAATATCTCCGTGTTAAATTTCTTTTCTTCTCTCCTAGAGGCCAGGAAAAATTTTCTGTCAAAGGGATGGAGACTAAATACTTAGGCTTTGTGGATTTTTACTACAGTTAATTGAATTCTTGTATTCAAAATAGAAAATCAGTCATGGATACTGTCCAACTAGGTGGATGTGGCTGAGCTTGAAGAGAATGGATGTATTACTTTCAGTTGTGTTATGCAAAATCCTGGTGATCCCCAGGCTAGGGTCCTCAGGCTAGGCTAACATTTGCACACTCCCTCTCCTTTCCCACTCATTTTGTATTTCCTTGGTTGCTGTTGTTGTTGTTGTTTTCTACAGCTCACAGATCCTGAGGACTGCCAGTTTGCAGGTTGGCATGGTGGTTGGGGAGGAGTACTCTATTGTGAAGCCTCCCAGTGCCTCCTTAAAGTGCAGACAAAATATGAATTACCTACAGGAGAAGCGATGCCTCCTCTGAACCATCCACAAATGTGTACATAGGGGGGGAATATCCAGTGTTACAAACTGGAATGTGTTCCCTGAGAAATGATAAGCGCTTCTGTCACACCAAGCAGGCCTCTGTGCTGAGGTGCAGACAGTGTGCTGAAAATCAGAATGGTAATATCCTCTCCTGCCAACCCTGGAAGATGCTGGAAATGATAGTTACAGGGCTGGGAGGGATAACAGAACTCATAATACATTCTGCTTTGACAAGTGTCTCCATTCCATTGTTCTCTCCTAAAATGAAGTTGTCTTTGGAGCCATTTTAACCAAGAACTGGGCTGTCATTTCTACGTCCTGGGAGATGCTGGTACCATTTTCCCTTTCAGAAAGCAAATATTAAAACAATCCCCAGGTATCGGATTTCTCTTCCCAAAAGGGTAGGCCTGCACACAATCCCATAGGCTTGTTTACTTGGATGAATTTTATGCCAGCTGTGAGGCATTTATTCTCAGTCTCCCTGCAATTATTCTTCTATTGCAAGATTCTCTTCCTTGGTTACTGCGTGCTTTCTAGCTGTCATAAGTGATCAATAGATTATTTGATGCTAAGCAAAACAAACCTTTATGTAAGGAAAAGGAATATTTTGATATGTTTTGGTTCATGGAGACCACCAGCCTTTGCTAACCCATCAGGGGCTACAGGAGATGGAGAATTTATGGGCATCTTTTTCTTGGAGCCATGAGCTATCCTGTAGTTTTAGTTTCTTTGTCATTGCTGGATTCATTTAGAAATGTCACTCTGTGAAGCTTATTTTTCTTTTTTTTGGGGGGGGCAGGCAGGAGTGGTAAAAATGGATATTCCTAGCAGGGAACATTGAGAAAAAGAGAGAAGAAAGTTCCCTTTAAATTTATATGCCAGGGTTTTCCCCTGTCCCCCCCCTCATTTTCCCTTTTTTGTACTAAGTTCTATGCAATGTTCTTGAGAATATTTTTTCACATAAAATAGGAAAGCTGAAAGGGGTGAAGTTGGTCAAGATGCATTGTACTCATGAACGGACCTGTGGAATTGAAACCTCAGTGGACAATTGCTTACAGATAATAAAATTAAGCAAATAATAAATTAAAAAATAAAATACCAGGAGGCTGAGATCTGAGAATCATAGGTTGAAGCCAACCTAGGCAGGAAAGTCCAGGAGGCTCTTTAATTAACCAGCAAAAAAGCTGGAAGTGGGTCTGTGGCTTAAGTACTAGCCTTGAACAAAAATACTCAGGGATAGCTCCCAGACCCCAAGTTCGAGCCCCTGTCAAGTCATAGCCACAGCATGGCAGACCTATTGTGGTTAGCCATTGTAGTAAAATGTTGGGAGTTTTTAACTAATGGACATTACCAACAAGCTTCAGAGATACTGAAAACATAAAAGGGTTTTTTTTTTGAGGTTCTGTTTGGATCAAGCCCCCATGATAGAGTGGGAAGTCTGCCTTCCCTAAACCCCTGAAGAAAGTTGTTGTTGCTATTTGTTGTTTGCAGATTCAGGAACACAGTATCCTAAAAGCTCAGCTGTCTTTATTATCTGTGCATAATTATACCTATCCTGGGAACATTCAAATGTACTGCTTTTTTCTAGATTTTCTTTTAAAACAGAGAATAAAAGTGACATCAGCTGGGCATCATCAGCTACAGCCGGCAATCCTAGCTACTCAGGAGGCTGAGATTTGAGCATCCTGATTTGGAGTCAGCTCAATCAGGAAAGTCTGTGAGAATCGTATCGCCAACAATCACAGAACAAAACAAAGCAAAACAAAAGACAGAATTACACCTGTGAAACAAGCAGTAGAGCACCAACCTTGAGCAGAAAAATCTAACACCACCACCCAGGGCTTGAGTTCAAAACTCAGTACTGGTGTGTCTGTATGTGTGTGCGTGCGCGTGCACACACACACACACACACACACGCACACACACGCACACATACACACACGTGGAACAGATTCACAAGGAACTGGGAGATGAGAGATAAAGAGTTGGATAATTCCAATACATTATAGTTATTACAGCGCAGACAGTGGAAAGCTGGGCCTACGAGGCAGGTTGGGGTGGTTGTAGTGTCCCTGAGGAGTTGGAATTCAGAAAATCATCTCCATCTTGGAAGTCTTAGATCTAAATATTATTGTATCTAATTTGGAGTGGGAATAAGAGGAGGGAAGATTTCCCTAGAAGAAGGAACAAAACATCCATTGATGTGGAAGTAAGGTTAGTGCATTCAAGATGCCTGGGGAAATGGTTTCTGGGTAAATACAGTCCAGATTATGGTGGAACACATGCCCTATGACCTCTCCTGTACTTGTATTCTCTCTCCTGCAGAACAGTCTTGCTCAATTTTTGTTCACATTGAATGTTAAGAAGATATGCTTGATGTCCTGGCCTTTCCTGACTCACTCCTTCACCACTGATAAGACCTTGTGCCTTGACTTTGATTTTTATTTACATATTCATCCATCCTTTGTCAATGAAGCAAGGTTCTTTTTGAAGTGCTTTGCATTTGAAGTGCTTCAAGACTTTGATTAAATCAATGTTAATGAAGGAAGTAATGAAGTACATATTTCACATGGGTAAATTATGGAACCAGACACACTGTGTTGGATTTTTGTTTTTTACATCTTTCATCTTCTAGCTAGGCAACTTCAAAAGTCTCTTGAGACAGGCAGGCCCTCTATTTGATTGGGATATATTTAGAAAAACAACCAGATTTACCATTGTTTGGGGCTCTGTGTGTGTGTGTGTGTGTGTGTGTGTGTGTGTGTGTGTGTAATAAAGAATGTGTTGGTTCTTTCTACCTATGGCAGTGGGGCTCTCTGTGGTCACACCAAGCTCAGCAGGACCGGATGATGCAGTAAGCACTTATTGCCTCCATCCAGCTAGCTCTCAGTAGAGAGTCTGGCACTACCCAAGATTCCTGCTTGGCTTGGCCTTTTACACAAATTGGAAAAAAAATTCATATCCTCTAAGTGATAGAAATGCAACAATTCTACCCAGAGCTCCAAGGAAATAAAGGTCACTGAGCTGGAGAGGTGGAGATCCTCAGCAGAGAGCGTGATCCTAGACGAATGGCAGGTATTGATGGTTTCTTTCTCCTCTTCCCTTTCCATGTGTCCTTTTTATTCAGTCTTAACTGCTCTCTTCCTTCTTTCTTCTTTTCTAATTCTAGTTTTGTTCTTTCTCTCCCTTTTCTCTTTTTCCTTCCTCCTCTCTCCTTCTCTAGTCTTCCTTTGAAAATACTGAAGTGGCAGGCACTGGTGGCTCATGCCTATAATCCTAGCTACAGAAGGAGTTGAGATCTGGGAATCATAGTTTGATGTCAGCCTGGGAAAACAAAACAAACAAACAAACAACTCTGTGAAACTTCTTATCTCCAATTAACCACCAAAAAGCCAGTAATGGAGCTGTAATTCAAGTGGTAGAGCACTAGCCTTGAGCATAAAACCTCAGGAATAATACCAGCACCTAGGCCCTGAGTTCAAGCTCCATTACTGGCACAAAAATGAAGGGAAGGGAAGGGAAGGGAGGAAATGACTCAAGATTCAAGTGTGAAATAAACCTTGACTAAAATAGGAAGACACCAATATTCCCAAGGCTTTCATTTCTTGAAAATAGAAAAGGGCTCAGAATTTTAAGACACTATTGTCTGGAAAATTACACCAGCACTATACTTTATACCTAGGGATCTCATCACAGAGAGTAGATAAAGCTGTTTACGTTTTTTAGTTTTTTTTGGGGGGGGAGAGGATTATTTTTTTATTTTTTACTTTATTTTATTACATCTGGCCCTTTGGAAGGAATCATGTTCAATGTGGCAAATACTTGGTTTCTTAAGTTATGTCTTGTTTCAAATCATTGTTAGAAGTAATAAAAATTATGACTCTCTCTCGTGAAGCCACACAGATACAAATAACTTTCCCCAGAGTCTTCTCCCACACAGGCAGATTGTGCCACAAGTCCTTTCATCTTATACACTCGGTAATTGGCTAAGAGTACAGAAGTATGTAGGGTACTATTTCAGATAGATAGATAATATCTATTTACCTAATCTATCTACATATTATACAGATTGCATTACTGGGGTTTGAATTCAAATCTCCTGCAAATGAGGGAGATGCTCTAACACAAAGACAAGAATCTAGTACTTAACACATAAACCCTTTTTGAGACAGGGTCTTACCTTTGGTCTGGACATGGCCTGGATTACAATCCACCTGTTCTATGCTTCCTGTCATAGCTGGAATGACAGGCCAAACCACCATGCCTAGTTTCTTTGCTTGAGATCGGAATCTCACAGCTTTTCTCTCTAGACTGGTGTGAAACAGTGAACCTCTCACTAATTCTCCCCCTATGAAGCCATCCATGAACAATGTGCCCAGCTTATAAGTCTTGCCCCTGCTGAACTTCAAATATAATTCTCTCCCTGTCTGTCTCCAAACTAGCTAGGATTACAGATGTGAGCCACTGGTACCTGGCTTCCTATTTGTTTTTCTATGCCCATTTCTCCAGCAGATCTACCTTGCTAATCTGTAGAATCAATGTGTTTTTGAAGATCACTGCCCACTGTGTGAAAGACAGCAGAGACACCAGGGAATTTCACTTGTAGAAAGGTGACAGTACAAATGGAGTCATGCTGGGTTGGGGTTCTGCATGTTGACTCTAGTACAGTTCCATCACTTAAGTGGTGGAACTTGAAGGCTCACCTTGGGAAGTATCATTGCACTGCACATTTCTGGGGTGGGGAGGAATGTGTGTGTGTGTGTGTGTGTGTGTGTGTGTGTGTGTGTGTGTGTGCTTGTCCTGGGACTTGAGCTCAGGGCCTGGGCACTGTCTCTGAGCATTTGTGCTCAAAGCCAGTGTTTTACCACTTGAGCTACAATGCCACTACTGATATTTTTGGTGGTCAATTGGAGATAAGAATCCCATAGGCTTTTCTGTCCTGGCTGGCTTCAAACTGCTTTCATCAGATTTCAGTTTTCTGAGTAGCTCAGATTACAAGCACAAGTACTGGATGGAGATCTTTGTGTTATATCTCAAAACAAGCAAGTAAACAAAGAAGAAAAATGTAGTAAACATATAACTTTCTGCTGATCTTTAAATTTTACTTGTATTTGAGGTAAATCTTTATATTTTACCTCAATGGGCAGTGGTAGAAGACTGACCTTAGAGTCCTCTCCCTGCCTTCCTTTTTCTTCCTTTTTTTCTGCCTGCCTTCCTTCCTTCCTTCCTTTCTTTTTCTCTCTTTTTCTCTTCTTTCATTCCTTTCTTTCTCTTTCTTTCATTTTCTTTCTTCTTTCTATCCTTTCAAAAGGCACACCCCCCATTTTAACGTTTTGCAAGCCCCTAGCATGACATATCATTTTTACAAAACGGTCAAGAGACTAGGTTCAAAAGAATCATAATTTATTAATGGATACTTGTGCGTAGTGAAGGTTGTTGGTTGTTAAATTAGTGCCATTGGAAAGAGAGTTTGCTAGTTCCACTTCCTAGGAAGAGGGGACTCTAATCAGATGCCTCCAGAGGGTCAGTATGGAGGCAGTGAAGGGAATGGGTGGCTTAGAACCTTTATTGTGTTGGGGGTGGAGGGAAGGTGTGATAAGGCTTTAAGGTGACTATTTTGACTAATTTTGAGGGACTGTGGGGCTTTCGGACTTCTTTGCTTACCTGATACCTGCCCTGGCATGGTTAGAGTACTTGGATAGTACAAACAAAACAGAAATCTCTGTAGACATTGAAATGTAACTGCTAGGTTTTTTTGTTTGTTTGTTTGGATGGTTGGTTTTGGTTTTGTTTCTTTTGTGCTGGTTCTGGAGCTTGAATTCAAGGCCTGGACACTGTCCTGTAGCTTTTTTCCTCAAAGCAAGTATTCTATCTAACACTGATCATGAGATCTGAGCTTCTTGAGTAGCTGAGGTTATAGGTAGGAGCCACTAGTCCCCAGCACCAGCTTGAGGTTTCATTATGCTCTGAAGTGAGTAGACAGTCATGATACCAATCCAGGGACTGGGGGTTACTTTGGACCTGATTGTTCTGTGAGGCAAGGTTAGAATGGTTTTATATTATTCCGCATCCCACACCATCAACATATGTTATGTTATACAATATTCCTATACACTCCTGGATCAAATTCTTCCCACTGCCAACAAATAGAATGTTATCATCACCAGTCATATGTCTTGCTCTGTGAATGTGGATTTCCCAATGAACAGTGGGTGATAAAAGCTGGGGTTGAGGATCAGGATTGGAGGTCAGCAATTACACGTTCGGGACAAATGGATGTTTTCGACCTTTCAAAGTGAAGTCAGAAATCAACACTGGTTTTACCTTCGCATGGATAGATTTATTTTGATTCAGTTTGCTTTGTACTTATAATTTATTTGCAGAAGAAATACAGCCCTTGGAAAGCTAACAAATGTTAGCCATACCAATGAGAGGACCCAGAGCTTTCCGTTTTCTCCAACTGTGTTTTATGGATTCACTTATCTGTAGTCAGCCAGAGCTGTACTGTAGGGGAAGGAAGGGAAGGAGATAAGAGTTATGACAGGGAAGGTTTATATTTGGTGCAGAATGTGAGATGGGGAAAGGCAGCAAATGCAATTACAGAATGAGAATAAATGTTTATGAATTTCAACAGTTATTTCCCCTTAAATATCAAATTAATGGATAATGTTCACCTGAAAGCATTTTGCATGGAAATGCCATAAAATGTAATTTCAATATCAACATTTCATTGTGACAGAATTAATTTTTTTCAAAAGAATTGAAAAGATACTTTCCCCCTAGATATCTACAAAGAACAACAGAATGAACAACCAGGGTAGACAGAACCCTCCCCCATAAAAGTTCTCTCTCCCTCTTAATAGCCCACCAAGCAAAGGAACTTCTGCTACATTTATTATGTAGCCAACCCAGAAGCTGGTTAGCTAACCAAAATCTCTCAAGTAATGAGTGACTCTTAGTGAGGTACCAATACCCAGTAATGGAAGTAGAATGCTTGTCTCGATGAGCTTTCAATCTATGCTTCATGGAGACACATAATTTGTGCATTTGGTACAAAATAACACAGCTTTGGAAAAGGCACAAAGGAGAAAGTTAGGGAATTTTCAGACCTACGAATGGTTACTCTGAGTTTTGATGGGCTGGTGAGAATAATGGCTTACTGGAGGAGATGGTATAATAAAATGCCACAGATTGCTGGCTCACAGGGAGAATTCTTTTGCCTTATAATTCTGGGACATAGAGGTTCAAGATCAAGGTATTGAAGAAGGGTTGTCTTTTTCCAGGAGCTATGGAGTAGAGTCTATTCTTTTTCTCTCCTCTAGATCCCGGTGGTTTCCCAGTGATTTTTCAGTTGTCCATGACTTGTGAATGGATAGTCCCAGTATTTGCCTTCATTTTTCTATGATGTTATCCTTGTGTTTCTCTATGCGTATGTACAAATGTCCATTTGCATCCAAATTCCCCTTGTTAACAAGGGCACAGTAATCTTCAGGTAGGGTGCCCACTAATGACTTTTTCATTGTAAGGAGGTTGGAATGGAATTTGAACTCAAGGTTTCTTGCTCATTAAACAAGTGCTCTACCATTTGAGCCACTCATTGAGCTCTTTTTGCTTTTATTTGTTTCCAGACAGGGTCTTGGGCTTTTGCCTAAGCCTGCCTTTGAACACAATGTCTTCACCTTTTCCTCCTGAGCTGCTGACATTACAACCACACCTGGCTTGTTGGCTGAGATAGAGTCTTGCTAATTTTTTTCCTAATATGACCTTGAATTGAAATCCTCCTGTCTCTGACTTCCAAGTACCTAGTATTATAGGCACATAACACCCACACTTGACCCTTTCATGATTTTATTTTAACTTGATGATCTGCAAAGACTCTCTCAATCCATCTGGACTGTTATAATAATATATCTCAGACTGAGTAATTTGGAAATGATAAATGTTTTATTTCTCACTATTCTGAATGATGCATACTCCAAGATAAAGGCAGAAAAGATCGTTTGGCCAAGCCTTGTTCTCTTGTTATGGTGTCTTCTTCTGATATAACTTAAGAGGCAAGAAATTTGATCATCACACTGACCCTTCAGGAGAGCAGAGCCCTCATGAATAAGTCACTTCCAAAGGGCCCTACCTTTTCATCTTATCCCATTGGGAATTATATCTCCCATATGAATTTAGAGAACTTGCACTAATGGTCAGACCATAGTAGACCCTCTCTAAATAAGGCAAGAGTCACAGATACTATATAAATATCTTTTGGAGAGATACAATTCGATGGCTCACAGGATTTACATGGAATAAATAAAACTTCAACCTTGCATAGAATAAGATACAGTTTTGAATGTCATGAAGAAAATATGAAGTTGAGGCTGGAAGGTGGCTCAGTGGTAGAGTGCTTGCCTTGCATGCACGAGGCCCTGGGTTCGATTCCACAGCACCACATAAGCAAAAAGAAAAAAGCCGGAAGTGGTGCTGTGGCTCAAGTGGTAGAGTGCTAGCCTTGAGCTGAAGAGCTGAGGGACAGCACCCAGGCCCAGAGTTCAGGCCCCACGACCGGACCCCCCCCTAAAAAATATGAAGTTATGTAAGAAATTAAAGTACTTTTCTTTCCTCAGCCACCTGAAAAAGACCACAGAATGAGTTCTGTGTGTGTGTTTGTGTGTGGATCAAGTATTTATTTCTCATCTATTTTTTATTGTCCTTAAGTAGTGGTGCAAAGGGGTTTCTGGGGAACATGCCAATCTGTGATTATAACACAGCTTGTTCCAAATCACTCCTTTCATTCCCCATCTCTCCCACTTCTACCCATCCCCTCAATTACCTATTTCTATTGTCACATTTGTATATTGAGTGCATTTGCCCACCCTTCTTCTCTTCATGCATCTGCCAGAATGTAGATAAAGAAGAGGACTTCCCAATAGAAATATTAGTGCTGTCTACAGGGAATATTTCAGAACCTCCTGTTCATCCCAGCTCCTTTGCCCTTGGCTGCTTGCCATTAGGACCAGGGTTTCACATCCCAGCCAATTCTCCATTAGGATTCTCAGGGTCAGCTTGCAGCAAGAAGATGATTCTGCTTTTCTGGCATTACCTCTGATGGACTATCTGAGGGCTCCGCCCTGTCCATGTGTGTGTGATCTCAGGGTGAGATTCTTTCTCAGCCATCAGGATCTCTCTTAAAATAATATACTTTAAGGCATTTATCCGACCATTTAACTCTGTTCATATTTTTTTTGTCTTCACATTAACAAATGCAAATCTAGTTTGCCAAACATTCTAAATACTCTTTTTCTCCCTTTCATTCTCTTTGTGATTAACATCCATTTGCAGTTTCCCATAAGCTGCTAATATTTTAATCTGTTCTTGGCATTTGTGGATGGTTAAGAAGAAGATTCAGGAGGCTCTCTTTATCTAAGGATAATTAATACCATAATGAATCCACTTCAATTTAATGCAGTTAAAATGTGCACCAAAAGAAAGAAAAAAAGACAAAGGCAGAGTCTGACAATCAGGGAGAGACTGACCCATGCAGATTATAAGGTTGACTTGATAGACAGAAATAAATGGTGGCATTAGGTAGTGATAAATGCTGGTGAGGAGATTTATTTCATAAACTGTGAGTTCATTAGTAAATATTATTGTATTATGATGACTTTGGCTTCAGGCTGCACACTCCTCACTGCAGGGCCTCAGATAATGAGTACTTGGATTAGAGAAAGCCCAAGTATTATTGTGAAGTTAACTCTTGGAATAACTTTCAGAGAAACCAAGCTTTTAGTCTGTTAACCATTGATGCCACATACACATCTGGTTTGATTTGTAGATGTGGTATTTACAGTTAGTAAATAAGTAATCATGTAAGACTACTCCAAGTCTTAACATGAGCTGTATATAAACATGTCGAGGCAAATTAGAATTGTTGGGACAAATTCAAGGTGATTAGCAAGTAGTGGAATCCTAAGTCCCATGCTTGGAAGGAATATTGAGGCTCTTTGTAGACCATATCTCATTTATCCCACAGGAAAATTATCTTTGGTTCTTCATGAATGCCCACATTCTGACTTCAATATTGAGATCTGCAAAAGGAAACGGTGTAAAACCTACAACAATGCTTTTCTTTACCACCATTTAAATTTTTGTGTTAGTCCTGGGGCTTGAACTCAGGGCTTGTATTCTGTCCAGGAGCTCTTTTTTTTTCTTCCTTTCTTTTCTCAAAGGCCAGAATGCTACCATTTGAGCCACAGGTCCACTTCTGTTATTTTTTTAAGTTAATTAGTGATGAGACTCCAGGACTTTCCTACCCAGGATGGCTTGGAGCCACAATCCTCAGATCTTAGCCTAATGAGTGGCAAGGATTATAAGTGTGAGCCATTGGTACCTGGCACCATCTTTTTTTCTTTGTCTATATATTGGATCTTGACCTGTTTTCATAGAAGAACTGCAGTTTAAAGACCATTGAAGTTTCCTAAAGAATTCTCCCAGGCTACACTGCATATCAAGGACTGAACATTGACTACCAAGTTAAGTAGACATTATATTCCCCAACATGTTTCCCAAGGAGCAAGGTAAAGGAGCACCCTTATCATCACCCCCAGGAGTGCAATTTTCATGGAATCTCCTAAATTCTTTGGGCAGGAGATTCAGACCCATTAGTTGAATAGCATGCCTGAGCAAGGTGACTGAAACATGTAATCTCAAGTACTTGGGACATGGTGATCTGGAGATTACAGGCCAAACTAGGGAAACAAGAAGTTTGTGAGACTCCATTTCAAACCAGAATCTAGCCATGGTGTCCCATACTTGCTGTCCTGAACAATGGAAGATGCTATATGCAGTAAGAAGAACAATGGACAGGCACAGTGATTCACACCTACCATCCCCAGTAACAAATAGGAGGATCACAGCCCAGTCTTGCCTGATTTTAAGGAAAACCATACCTTGAATACTAACCAACATAAAATGGGACTGGAGATATATCTTCATTCGTAAAGTACTTGCCTTAGCAAGCATGAGACCCACCGTTCAATTCCTAGTACTGTTAAAAAAAATGAAGTTACCAAGATTGAAAATAAAAAACACAGGTAAAAAAAACTGCATGGACAGAATTTCCTGAAATAAAGATCTCAATGTATACTGGGTGTCTGCTGGCTCATGTCTGTCATATAGCTACTCAGGAGGCTGAGTCCTGAGATCACAGTTTGAAATCAACTTAGGAGGAAACTACACAAGACTTTTTATCACCAATTAATCAACAAAAACCAAGAAGTGGACCTGTGGCTTAAATGGTGAAGTGGTAGGCTTGAGCTAAATGAATAAATTAATTAATCAATTATTATGACTTTTAAAGTTATGTTCAGAGTCAATGACCAGACCCTGACTTCAAGTCCTAACACTGTCCACACAGTCTAGGCAGATTTCTATTCTTGCATTGAAGATTTCATGCATTCTGCAATTAGAAAGTGTATCTTATGAACCAAATATTATGAGCTTCAGAGAGAGAAAACTTTTTGAAAAACCAAAAGAGATAGACTTTATTCAGTGGTTTAATATGTACTTGGTACTTACTTCCCTTGACAATTATAAATGCTACCATGGTTTTTAGTCAGGAGAGGAAATTAAAGCTTTTCAGGTAATGTTTCTGTGATCATTCTTATTAAAAACTGCCAAAATCAGGTAAAATTCAAAATTTCCAGACTCCCAGGCCCCATTGTATGTGAGTTCTTGTGTAACACTCAATGAATCAGAAACATTGATGGTACCATTGCCTAAATACAGCCAGGTCTTATAAATTCACTTGCAATCTTTGCAGTTTTAATTTCACTCCTGATTTAAACTCAGAATTGATTTTCCCTCCTTTTCCCCTGGGCAATTTCTAACTAGCTTCAAATAGGAAGGAACACACCACATAGATTTTACATGGAAATAATTTGGCTTAATAAACAGTCTTATTTTTTTGTCTTGTCTAATTCGAATGGATATTATCCTGTCCTCTTCCCAAGTCTTATTGGCTGTGACATGGTGAGCGACAACTTTGCATGTGATTCATGTTTACACCATTGAAGTCACCTTACAACTTCTCAGTGACGTGAAATGCATTGGTATTACAGTTGTGTTTCCAATTTCAAGTACAAGTTTTAATGAGCTTGCAAGGTAGAGAAGATGACATTTTTAAACATGTCAATACATTCAAGCAAGGTCCCTTTAATCTGAACACTTGCAAATTTTAAACGTCCACCCTAACCTGCTAGGCTCATGATTGTCTCCCTATACTTATTGAGAAATGTGGATACTGTAACTTTTCTCATAGGTTTACTTTATTCGTTCAGATAGTACAACCTGAATAAAGATATTTTTAAAAAGGAATATTGGCAGGGTGCCCATGGCTCATATTTGTAATGCTAGCTACTTAGGAGGCTGAGATCAGAGCATCTGTTCAAAGTCAGCCCAGGAAAGGAAAGTCCATGAGATTCTTATCTATAATTAGCATCAAAAAAGTTAAAGTGAAGCTGTACCTCAAGTGGTAGAGTACCAACTTTAACAAAAAAAAAAAAACCTAATTTTTCACCCTTCATCCTATCATTTCTATGTTCCCCTCTCATCCTCCCCCAAACAGATAAACTTACATACAGAAAGGTACAGAAAGCAAAAACAGTGACAAAGGAGAAAAAATAACAGCAATGATACTCATTAGACACTTTGTGGAAAATGAACATACAATTTAGGAGGTGGGGAAAGGTTGAAAGGGAAAAACTGGGGGAAAAGCAAGGGGAGGGAAGAGGTGACACTGTTAAAAGAGAAATGTACTCATCATCTGACTTACATAACTATAACCCTGCTGTAATCACCTTTACAATAACAATGAGCCCAGATGCTCCTCAGTAGATGAATGAATCAAGAAAATGTGGTGTGTGTGTGTGTGTGTGTGTGTGTGTGTGTGTGTGTGTGTGTGTGTGTAATAGAATTCTTTGAGTCCATCAGAAAGAATGACACCACCCTATTTGTAAGGAATGGAAAGACTTTGAAAAAAATCATATTAAGACTCAAAGAACCATAGGTCCCATAGTTTATTTTATTTGCAATAAATAGTATACCTCTAGGATAATCTTAGCAGAAGAGTGGAATAGCTCAATAGCTATTTACATATGACCATGTAAGATGATGCAAATTGAAATGAATTCCAAGACATGGACACAAGATGTTTTTCTTTGTTATTGCTGTTTATAATGTATTATGTGATTTCTTATTTCTTTTGTGTATTCTTCCCCCTGTGGTTTATGTCCTGTTGTCACTGTATTTGGTTTTGATACCCTGGGTATTGTATATACGTGTATGCGAAAGGAAAGGAAAGGCAACAACAGAATGGTGAGACAAAGGACAAGGGGGGAACCAATGTAACAGCGATACTCACAAGACACTATGTTGGAAATGATCTGTACAACTGGGGCGCTTGGGGGGAGAGAAAGTGGGAGGAAAATGAGGGAGGTGGTAACAAGTTCAACAAGAAATGTAGTTATTACTTACTTATGTAACTGTAAGCTCTCTGCACATCATCTTGATAATAAAAAAAGTTAAAAGATCAGAGACAGGCCCTGACTTGAAGCCCCAGAAACAGTACATGCGCGCGCGCGCACACACACACACACACACACACATGCACGCACACACACGCATGCATGCACACATACACACACACAAGCACACACATAAACACAGCAATTAAAGCCCTAGAAAAGAAAGAAGACCTTCTTCTCAAACATTAGTTTGCAATAAACTTCTATAGGTTAAAAGATCACAAAAATAAAGTATAATCATCTTTAAAGAGAGGCCATGGGAAAAAGCACTGTACATGTACAGTTCCATCTATGGTCTATGTTTGTCTATGTCTGATACCCCTTTGCCTAATTTAAGAAGAAGTATCATCTTTGCTTGCATAGAAAAATCACAATTGATGGCCTCATTTCACCTGGCTTTAGAAGCTTCTGGGGGTCATTTTGGAAGAACACACAGAAGTCATGAAATAGGGAAATCTGTGTCCATGAGCCTGTCTGCACCTGGTTCTCTAACTATGTATTGGCATTAGTATCAAATAAAGCTAGAATATAAAACTAAAAGCATAGCAATACAGGCAGGGAGCATGTTGTGAATAGTTTGTAGTTCCAATCTGAAGCTGAGCCATGACATAGTCAATCTACCTGTTGATACACTATGTAAGGATGTGACCTCTGAGGCCTGGAGTCACATGATTTGTCCTGTGAGTTCAGGGTCACAGTGAGGAGTTCAGATTGGATGAGAAAGATCTAAAGAGAAGAGTCTGGTGTCATCTGGGAATGCATGGGGTTATTAGCAGGTGATCAGTTCAAAAAAGGAGGAGTTGTCTGGAACATGGGAAGACTTGGAGAGATGGACAATGATGGATCTTTTATGACCTACACAAAGTTCACAATGGCTGGGCACTGGTAGCATATGTTTGTAATCCTTGCTACTCAAGAAACTGAGATCTGGAGAATCCTATTTTGCAAACAATAAGAGCAGAAAAGCCTATGAGACTCCATCTCCAAAATAACCAGCAAAAAGCAATAGTGGAGGCATGGCTTAAGTGACAGAGTACCAGTTTAGCCCACAAGCCAAGCAACTATGAGGCTCTGAAAACCAACAACTTCCCCTCTCCCTTCCAAAATTAAAACCAATTAAAAAAATAGTTCATATTGCCTCTGGTGTCGAAATGGTTTATGGGAATGTAATCATGGAAGGTTAAAAGTTAACAGCTGTGTACCATTTTATGCTCTATAATCTATATATCTTATTATTCCCTATATTTATTTGTCCTCCAGGATACATATTTTTGTAACTATGGTTGACATAAAATAAATCATTTATTTCAAATGCATAATTAGGGATCCCTAAATTATACGTTTTCTGCATGGGGAACAGAAAGTGTATTTCTATCTTTTTCTATTTATCCTTCATTGTTAAAGCTTTAAAACTATGTAATTTGACATAACTTGACATAACCTTTCACCCATGAAAGGATGACAGTACTAGAAATAATAAAGCACTGGATCCTAAAACTTCATCTTATCCCTGTGCTGCATCTCTTTCCTTCATTCCATCCCCAAGAAACTTGTGTTCATCGCTTCTGTTAGCATTTCAATTTTATTGTTATAATCATTATCATTACTATGATTATTACTATCATTTTGCTTGTATGGGAGTTTGAGCCCAAGGCCTTTTGCTTGCTCAAAGCTGATGCCCTACTACTTGAGCCACACTTTCAGCCCTGCTTTTTGCTGGTTATTTTGGAGATAGGCCCTTGTAAACTTTTCTGCAGGGCTGCATTCATTCCTCTAGATCTCAGCGACTTGAATAGCTAAGATTATAGGTGTGAACTACAGGCACCCAGATACATTATACAAATCTATCTATCTATCTGTCTTTCTATCTATCTATCTATCTATATCTATATAAATATATCTATATATATATCTATATATATATCTATATATATATATATATATTGGTTTATGTAGCCTGTACATTTGTCTGACTTCTTTCACTCAGAATAATTATTCTGAGACTCTTCCACATGGTTGTTTTATCAATAGTTTATTTTCTGTAATTGCTGAACCATATTCCACTGTATTGATATACTATATTTATGATGTTGTTCATCTGGATTATTTCCATTTTGTGGCTTTTAAACTTGAAGTTTTTGTGGTCATTTTGTTCATTAGCTCACAACTAAAATCATGCATTCTTTACTGTTGATGAAAGGCTTAGGAATTGAATGTTTGGAATATGAGGCTGAAGTGTATCTGTAGCTTTCTGTGAAGCTAGTTATTAAGTGGAATGTCATTTTACATTTCCAGTAGGAATACAAGAGTGCTCTAGAACTCTCTCTGCTTCAATTCTTTGTCAACACTTGATACAGAAGGCATTCTGTTCTGTTCTGTTCTATTCTAGTCTAGTCTAGTTGATTTTCTAACTCATTGTAAGTTTAACTTGAAATTGCATAATGCTATGTTGAATATTTTAGGTAAGTATTTACCTGCTATATATTTTGGGGAAGTGTCTATTCAGATTTTCCCCATTGTTAAAGCAGGTTGCTTATTCCAATAGTAAGTCTTAAGTTCTTGTATAGTGTAGGTACAAGCCCATTGTTGAATATTTTCAATTATTTTCCCTTTTCATTTTCATTATGGGTTATTGAAGAGTTTAAGACCATATTATTTTTTTATGTTTGTAATTATATTTTTTATTGTGAAAATATTGTACAGAGGGGTTACAATTACATGGGCAAGATAATGAGTACATTTCTTTTTTTTTAAATTTTATTTTATTTTATTTGTGAACATACTGTACAGAGGGGTTACAATTGCATGGGCAGGATAATGCGTACATTTCTTACCAAGCATTG
>NW_012267364.1:3297121-3335518 GCF_000151885.1 Dipodomys ordii | reverse complement strand
CACTTGAGCCACAGCACCACTTCCGGCTTTTTTCTTTTTGCTTATGTGGTGCTGAGGAATCGAACCCAGGGCCTTGAGCATGCAAGGCAAGCGCTCTACCACTGAGCCACCTTCCCAGCCCCCAATATTGTTTTGATTTGCATTTTTTTATGACTAGAGAGGTTGAGCATTTCTTCATGTGTCTATTGGCCATTCTTATTTCCTCATCAAAGAAGTTTCTCTTTATGTCTTTAGCCCACTTATTTATGGGGCAGTTGTTTCTTTGAGGATTTGTTGTTGGGGGGTTTAATTTTTTGAGTTCCAAGTATATTTTAGATATGAGACCTGTATCTGGTGCATGACTAGTGAAGATCTTCTCCCAGTCCATGGGTTTTCTATTGATCTTGTTAACTATGTCCTTTACCAGGCAGAAGCTCTGCAGCTTCATAAAATCCCATTTGTCCAACTTTTCTTTGATTTGTTGTGTTTCTGGGTCTCTATTAAGAAAATTTTGGCCTGTGCCAAGGAGACCTAGGGTTTCTCCTATTCCTTCCTGTAATGTTTTCAGGGTGTCTACTTTGAGTGCAAGGTCTTTGATCCATTTGGAGTTGATTCAGGGGCAGGGTGATACATAAGGATCTAGCTTTAGTTTTCTATATGTGAATAACCAGTTTTTCCAGCACCATTTACTGAAGAGGCTGGATTTCTTTCATTCTATTTAGCTCCCTTATCAAAGATTAGGTGACTATAGATCTGTGGGTTCATTTCAGGGTTTTTAATTCTATTCCATTGGTCCTGAGGTCTCTTCTTGTGCCAGTACCAAGCTGTTTTGGTTACTATGGCTTTGTAGTAGAGTTTGAAATTTGGTATTGATAGTCCTCCAGTACTGTTCTTTCTGTTAAGGATCGTTTATGTTTATTGTGACAGTGTTTGCCATAGCTAAGATATGGAACCAACCCAGATGCCCCTCAGTAGATGAATGGATAAAGAAAATGTGGTTTATATAGATACAATGGAATTCTATGCCTCCATCAGAAAGAATGACATTGCCCCATTTGTTAGGAAATGGAAAGACTTGGAAAAAATTATTTTAAGTGAAGTAAGCCAGGCCCAAAGAAACATAGGTCCCATGGTTTCTTTTATTTGCAGTAACTAGTATATGTTGAGGACAAGCAGAAAAGTTCAGATAAGATGATGTTAAATGAAATAGACCCCAAGATAGGGACACAAGTGGTTTTCTTCTTTCTTGCTATTGTTTCTAGTGTATTTATAAGGTACCGTGTGGTTTTTTTTGTTCATTTGTGTATTCCTCCTCAATAGTATAACCCCTGTTTTCACTGTATTTGAGGTTAGTATAATTTGGGGAGGAGAAGGGAAAAATAAAAGTGTTTAAGTAGGGATACAGGTTGACCCATTACAACAATGAGATGTACAAGACACTATGTTGAAAAAAAGAACTTTACAATTTAGATGGGGGGGGGGGGGGGCAGGGAGTATAGTTGAGTAGGTGGGAGGGAAGGGATGGTAGGGGAAAACAAAGGAGGAGGCAATGTACTCATTACCTTGCTCATGTAACTATAACCCTTCTGTGCAGTATTTTCACAACAAAAACTTATTTCAACAATAAAATAAAATATAAAAACAAAAGAATCCCACCAGTAATGATTCAACTTTCTTCCATACTGGCTGCTTTTCCCACATCCCATATATGAAGACCTGAGAGGAGAAGGAGGGAGTGTATGTTAGATATTTTAATAGTGGGGGGACAGGACAAATAACCATTAAAAATTGGAAGTGGGCTGATGGGTGAGAATCTCAGTGATAAACACATCTCTATAATCTTTGATGTCCTTCTTCCCAATCTTCTCCTTCAGTTCTGAACTGCTCAAGGTAGGGATGGATTCATATGTGGATATTTTACTAAATACATAAAAGGGAAAATAACAGAGATGCACGTGAGGGTATTAGCAAGTAAATTCATGACTAAAGTATGTATCATGGTCTCTATGCTGCTGGGCACGACGTGCTGGTGGGATGGGAAGAACCATTTTAGTAGCTCTGTTTTAGAGACAAGACTGGGAGTGTAAATTGCAGTGACTGAAAGTGGAATATTTGTCATATAAGCTACAGCATCCAATCTCGGTAATAGATGCTTAGATGTACTATGTCAGAACATGGCTACTGGGGTATGCTACAGCGTGGGTTAGTAAAACATTCACGTGCATACTGAAATTCTCTTTCATGAGTGTTAATCATAGCTTCAGGAAGTTGAATGGGAGACAGATAGCCAAGGGCCAAAATCAGAATACACAGAAACATCACCACCAAAAAAAGAAAGCTAAACTAAAAGCAATGGTCAGCACAAAACAGTGCAGAAATTTCTTTCTCTAACTCATTTACTTAGGCCCTACCACAATTTCCAAAACCTATATCTCTAACATGTCCTAAAGTCAAAGAATGGCATTTGATAATAAGATTTATAATGGTGATGCACATGTATATATGGGTTTTGCTGTAGCCATGTAGATTGAAGAGGGGGGAAAAGGCAGCTTGTTATTCCAAAGAAGTCTGCAAAGAAATTGAATTATAATAACTTGCTCATGTTCTTCCCCCACCCCTATTCATGATAGGAGCAAACAAAAAAGCTAGCTTTGAAAAACTTCTACCTGCTCAGAAATATAAAGACAGGGATTCTGCTTCTCAGCCCTGCTAGTATCCATTCTAATTCTGTTTTTTCAAATCCACAGAGAGTGAAGGAGTGTATCAAAGGCAGGTGCTGTCGATGTCATGTATCATCTTTGGACTCGTCATCGTGGGCATATTCTGTGCCGCATTCTACTTCAAAAGCAAGTAAGACCATTTCTCTGAAGTGTTAAAAGGTTACTTTCTGAAAGAAAGCATTTTGTCTTTATGTTCTCAGCCTCTGCTCTAAGCAGAAGGATTTCATACAAATGGGACCAGCATGCATCTGAAAATGACTTAGAATGATGGTAGACTGCCGTGCATGTGTGCTGGCATGGGAATGCTTTCATGTGTGGGTGGGCTGGAGGAAAAAAGCCATCATTGGTGCAATAATCATTTGCACCTGTTTATTACCTGTATGCACTAAAGACTCTATCTCTGTCACTCAAAAGCTACTTGTTCTCAACAGGGTTATCCACTGCCAGGAACCTAAGCACAGCTTTTCCTGAAAAACAAAAACAAAAACAAAATGTCCTATGCATTTCCTTTCTTATTCTTTTTTACCAATGTTTACAAAACTTTTAGCCAAATATTAAAAATACTAGGATAAGTACACAGGTTCACCAATTGACTATTGGAATATGCATAACTTTACTGGAAAACCGGGCCTTCTGCTGATGAAGACACTTATTTGTGATTAATGAAGTAGACTTCATGTATGTATAGCTGGGAGCCAGTGGCCTATGATACCTATAATCTAAGCTACTCAAGAGGTCAGAATATGAAGGCTCTTCATTTAAAGCCAGCCTCAGCATAAAAGTCTATGCAACTCCATCTCCAATTAACCAGTAGTGCAAAGCCTGTTTGGAGGCTTGGCTCAAGCAGTAGCGTACCATCTGAACAATCAGGAAGCCCTGCGTTTGAACCCTGTTAATATACCCAAATGCATATACATATACATGCACATGGAAACATTTTTGAGTCTTTATATCTTACCTAAATAAACTCTCATGAAGTTACTTGTGGAAATGATGTAATCTACACTTGAAAAAAAAAACAAATTCTGATTGAAAAATGAGCTGTGTGGATTACCAGCCTTAAAACATTGACAGAGATTTGCTTCCTACCACTTGTATGAAATTCAGGCAAACTTGTAATTGTGTTTTATTGGAACTATATATATTCCAATTATTTGTCCTTCTGAAAATTGATCAGTTCCCAAGACACAGTTTATAATACACATCAGCTTTTAAAGAGCTCTACAATTATACCTGAAGCATTAATAATAGTACCATGGCATGAATACAGAATTAGTAACAATTATTCTACCAATACATTTTAGTAGAGGTTTAGATTTTCATAACAAATGTAAAAAAGAGCATTCCAAAATGCCTTAGGCCTAGTTTCCCCTTTTGTTAATGACTGTGATAAACATCACCATTAATAAAATAATATAAATGCAGTATAAATATAAATACACATATTTATATTTATAAGTATAAATGCAGTATAAAACAGATTTTTGTTTTCCTATTCCAGGGCCTTATCTAACACATCACAGCATCTAAGGTGACACACCTAGGCAGCTCTTGGTGGTGTCAGTCAATACTGTCCAACTCAGAAATATCCTCTGCTAATGTATATTGTATGTTGTGCATTATTGCTACCTGTTTTTCAGCTTTTAGTTTTCTGTTACTTTAAGTACCTGAAATGATAACATGAAGAATTGTTTACTATTTTGGGTCATGAATTTGGAGGTTTCCATCCATGATTGACTGGCCCAGTGGCTTTTGGTTCCACATCATGGTGAGAGGTCCATTCACCCCATGACTCAACATAAAAAGGAAAAGAGGAAAAGGCTGGATCTTACCATCTCCATGAAGGATGTGACCTTCTTAAAATTCCCCCAAGTATCAAACTGGAGACTGTGTATGACTTCAACATACAGGCCTTTGGGGAACAATTAGATTCAAAAATACCAGGTGACACTGAAACTTATTTTCAAATATTAACTTGTTGCCCAATGTTGGTGGCTCACTCCTGTAACCCTAGTTACTAAGAAAAGTCCATGAGACTTTTACCTCCAATTAAACACCGGAAAAACAAAAATTAAAAAAAAAATCAAACTGCTAGAAGTGGAGCTGTAGTTCAAATGGTACAGAGCTAGCTTCGAGCAAACAAGCTCAGGAACAGTGTTTAGGTCCTGAGTTCAAGCCCCAGGACACACACTCGCACACACACACACACACACACACACACACACACACACCACAACTTCTTAAAGAAACAAGGTGAGAAATAGAAAATAGAGAGCTTTGAATCTGAGGAGTTCTAGTTTAAGTCTCATGTTCTACACTATGATCCCAGTGCCTCATTGAGTCTTGCCAAGTCGGGGAGCCTCTCAGAAGGGATTAGAAATTCTTTCTGATAGAATCCTTAAGACTTTGTTTTCTCAGGGAAGTAAGCTGGTTCAATCAGGCATTTGCATTCAGTCAGCCATAGTCCAGTGTCTAGATTCAGATTTTCAGGCTTTCAGTTATGTGTTACTAAGCACATTTTTAAAATCAAATCTTTTTGTTTCAGTTTCTTTTTTGGTAAAATTGAACAAAATCATTGTCTACCTTATGGGATTATGTTAAGAAGCAAATGGGATAATACTCTCATAGGATAATATTTGGTGTAAAACCTATATAAACAAGCAGTCCACATTGGCTCTTGCTATTGCTCTGAATAGAGTTTTCCACTTGAGGACTTTCCACACATACTGGATAGATACACTTTTAAAAGCATTCAACGGAGTCCAGGGAGACTATTAACGCCCACTAGGGTGTTGGAAGGGTCTCCTTGTTAGAACTACATCTGAGAAAGGGATGGTGTATTTAACAATAAGCAAATTACTGTGAAGAAGCAGTTAATCACTTATTTTTAGAGTATAATTTGCAGTTGTATCACATTTAAGGGAAAGGCTGATTATGGTAATCACGTATCAGAACAGCTGGGTAACTAGAGGATTTCTGTCTTTGGAGCTCTCAATCTCTGGGAAACAACTGGGCTCTGAGAACAACATCTGCTCTGGAGCTCAGCAAGGGGTCAGTTTGCTGAATGGCAACAATGTTCAACAGCAGATTCGCCCTGCATAGCTCACCAGAAGCCGCAGAAGGAGGAGCACCCACTAGGGTCCTGCCCATCTGCCTGTCCATGTAGGACATATTTCTACTCAGAAGAGATAAACGAGCCAGGTGTGGTAGTTCATGCCTCTCATCACAGCCCTTTTGGAGGCTGAGGTCCAGAGGACCAGGAGTGAGAGGCCAGCGTGGTTTTCATATTGGGACTCTGTCTTACAGATAAATAAATATATGTACATACATGTACAATGTATGTAACAATAATAATGAAAACTGAAGCCATGTCCACAGGAAACATATTTCTCATCAGAGACCTTGAATGAAATTCTTTGTCTATCATAATTTCCAAGCATTTAATCTACATTGCTCAAAAAATAGGTCAATTTTTAAAACTAATACCTCTATGCTCATTCCCATATTTCTAGTTCACTATCCCAAACCTTGGGAATTAGAAAATAAGCAAATTATCTATAGCTCTTCTCTTGTTTTAATCTACAAAGTCTGATAATAGAACTATTTATATGTGACCATGTCTAGTTTTGGTGGAGGGATCAGGCCTGAACTTAGGGCTTCACACTCACACTTGGATTTTTTTTTGTTTTTGCTCAAGGCTGATGCTCTACTACTTGTACCACATCACTTCCAGATTTTTTACTGGTTAATTGGAGATCAGAGCATGAAGGACTTTTCTGCCTGGCCTGGCTTTGAACTGAGATTCTAAGATTCAGCCTCCTGAGTACTTAGAATTACAGTCATGATCCATCAGCACCCAGATTGAATAATGTTTTTACCTTATTCCTTCAGGATTCTAAATCCTCCAAATAAATTCACTGTACAATGATTATTATTGAATTAAGTTCACCACACATCTATTTGGTATAGTGTAATGTACAGAGATGTCTTTACTAGGGACTTAGCCCAAAGTTTACAATCTTATTATTTATTATGTTCTACTTGGCATACTTGCTCCAATTCTGACACACCTGTTGCTTATTCATTCTTCTGTCATCCTTGGCATTGTCTGCCTTTGCAAAAAAATATACTAGAGCAAAGGTTATAATGAAAACATTAAGATAGTTGACACAGTGAGAAAGAAATGAAGAATGTCTTAGAACTGAAAGGGCCCCTGACATTGTCAACTGAATCCTTCAACAATGGGAAAAGACAGAGAGACAGGCACCAGTGGTTTGCAATTGTACTCTTAGCTACTCAGGAGGCTGAGATCTAAAGATTATGGCTTGAAGCCAGCCTAGAAAGGAAAGTCTATGAGACTCATATCTCCAACTAACCACAAAAATGCCAGAAGTGTAGCTTTGGCTCAAGTGGTGAAGTACCAGCCTTCACCATAAAAAAATGAAGTGAGAACATGAGCCCCTGAGCCCTGAGTTCAATTTCTAGTACTGGTACACACACACACACACACACACACACACACACACACACACAGGATTGGAGGGGGAGAGAAAATTTTAAAAGACAGAAACAAATTCTATTCTCTTCACTCCCAATAAAGCCCATAGTTCCCATATACATATATAATATAAATATTAATTGGCTGTCCAGCCAACATATATCCAATGTCAAGCAGAGTCTCTTAAAGGTTTGCTCTGTTTGCAATGTACATAGGTAAGATATATGAAGTTGCTCTAGGAGATTTCAGTACTTGATTCAACTGGAAAACTAGAATTGGAATAGGGGAAATGTTTCCAGAGGCAGAACCTATGTTGGGTAACTATGAGAACTAGGAAAACAGGGTAGCAAAAAGGAAATTGGGTTCCCAGCAAAATACACACAGAGTGACAGCCTATCTCTTCCTAGAATGTGCTACTTCCTGTGTAAGAAAGATTGGATCTTGAGTATGCTCTGAATCTCTGCCGTCTTCGATTTCAGTAATGGAGGCCTTCGTCTCCACCTTGCTGTGAAGGAATTTACCAGCCTTGTTCACATACCCTATTCTGAGAAAACTCACTTCCAATGACAGGTCAATGTGAAGCTCTGAAGACTAGAACTTTATCCCAAATTAGTGGGTGGAGAAGGGCTCAACCAAGCCAACTTTTAAAATCCTCATGGATTTTTTTTAAAAATCGAGATTCCCCCTAAGAGCATATCCCATTTCTGCTTCCCTATCGGCCTAGTCTTGCTCTTTATTTTCCTACATTTCTGCAAGTGTTGATACCAAAATTATCCCCTTCATCCAAGTCCTATGGGCTATCTCTTATCACAGAGTGTTTTCTCAGGAACTTAACCCATGACGCTACAAATAGTGTCAGCCAATCGGCATGAGATAGCTCCTCCTATTCCTATTAAATATATCTCTTTTTTTAATGGGCTTGGCCAGAAAAATCTTGTACTCAATGGACTATAAGTTTCAATCCTGACTTTGTGGTCAGGTCACATTCCAGATGCCCTGCATACAATCTTGTACACAATCTTGTTTTCCTGAGTGCAACTGTTCTCATAAAAAAAGTCAACAGTAATGACAGCAATACAATCAGTTGCTTGTCTCTCCTCATCCATTTGCTGGGGGTAGAAAAAACAGGAGAATATAGCCTTGTGCTTAGGAAAAAAAGAAGAACAGGAGACATGAGGGCATGAAGGATAGAGAAAGGCAAAGGCATAAAAGTCATTTCTACTGGAACATTATTGTGTCAGGATTTGCATAGGAGAAAGGTAAATTATGAAAGGCGCCAGGAAATAGAGTTAAATATATTAAGAGGGATTATTTCTGTTAAAGTTTGTATTTTCTGAACTTTGAATTATGAGATCGCCAAAGAGATAGTGTCTATTTATTTAATTCGTAGGAAGATAATTGAGTTCTTGCTCAGTGCCAAGTGTCTCCTTTTATTGCTTGGTGATAATTTATGTGGCATCTCCTAATTTCCTGTTGGCTTCAAGACTGAATCCCAGATAAGAGTTGTGGCTCATATGATAAACTTACTTTTAATAAGAGGGTATAGATTAACTGTTAGGAGGTAGATAGATTATTAAAACTGGATTAGACAACTAAGTATGTTGGAGATAAAAACCCTCAAATAATTGAAAAGATAAGAAGTAATAGACAAACAGTTACATCACACTGGTGCCGTAAATCCAAAGGAGGAACTAGAGATTCATCATCTCCAAATCCTCTGGAAAATCCTGGGGACTTGAGAAATGCAATTACTATGATCTTTTCCTTTATCTTGGGCCCAGTGTTCTAATTCCTCTTCAGTATCTTTCCTCTAGACTGAACAGGCTACATGATGAAGAGGAAGAGATGAATGCATTCTGGGTCCTCTGTCATTAAGCAGCTGTGGTATCTGTGGAACATGGCACCAGTGAGCTCCAGGCCTAGAAGAGGAAACTGAGAGACATTTAAGGAAATGCTAGGACAGCAACACTGGTAGATGGCAGGGCCAGAATTCAAATTCCAATCCTTTGAGAAGAGAGCCCGTGTTCTGAGGGGGAAACTGCTTCCCTGACATGTTCCATGGATGGTCAGATGGCTCTATCCTTGATAGTGAATGGAAGGAATAGAGAGCCTGTGTGAGGATGATTGTATAGAATTGTTTTGGAGGCTACTGTGTCCTAGACTGATAAATAATTGCTTTGAAAGTCCTGGGGGAAAAGCAGCTAACCAGGCTCTTGTTTGTTCTACCCTTCTGAAATATGCATGGAATGACCCAAGCCTAGTCACTCACCAGGTACATGTGGGATTACCTGGAGTCCAAACACAAACAAACAAGCCAAAAACGAACAACAATCTCAGCTTCCCCACTGAAAAGCTGAGGGAGGATTTATATATGCTTGTGGCTTGATACTTCTGCAGGGCCATTCTGAATATAGAAAAGGTAGTCAGATTGTTCAGCTCTGGTGTTGAGTGAGTATGTGACTCTAAAGTGATTTAACTTTTTGTTTCTTAATTTACTCATCTATTGAGTGGGTGTGATGGATGATCTCCTGACATAGAACAATTGGAAAGAATTAATGAGTTAGTACACATCAAATGGCATATGGTATTATATTATGTGATCATTATCTCTTTAAAGGGGTAACTACTTTATACATCTATTTAAATTCTAAAATTAAAAAAATAAGATAGAATAAAAAAAGGTAACTATGTTTGGCCAAGAGCCTGATGACTCATGCCTATAATCCTCATTACTCAAGAGATAGAAATTAAGAGGATCATGGTTCAATGCCAATGTTGAACATTTCACAAGACTCACTCTATCTGCATGGAAAGAGCTGAGTGTAGTTCATACCTGCCATTCCAGCTATGTGGGAAGAATAAATAGGACAGTTCTGAACAAAGTCAAGAGATTCTACCTCAACCAGTAGCTGGATATTATGTGCCTGTCATGCCATGTATATGGAAGGCTGAGATCAAAAGGGTTGTGGTGCCAGGCCTGTGTGGGCAAAAAAGCTTGCAAGATTTTATCTCAGCAGAAAATACTACTGCAATGGCTTGCTATCCTAGCTACACAGGACGCATAAAGAAGGTACTACCATCCAGCTCCAGCAAACAGCAAGATTCCATCTAAAAAGAAAATTCAGAGCTTCTATAGGTGCTATGCATATTTCAATTGTAAAAGACATAAACGCACCTTTACAAATATGTTATGTATGCCTCCCAGACCGAAGCTTCTTTTAGTCATTTCTTTTAGTCACTTCTCCATTTTTTCACAGCATGTCTAACTCTTTGTAGTTGAGTACTTAGAACCCAGAGCCTCTTGCATTCGTGGAGGTCAAGAAGATGATAGATTCTTGGCTGCCTTTGTAGCACCATTGACTATGAACCTATGGATCATCTTAAACAATTATCAGGACTCTTCAAGTTCAAAGTGTTTCTTGATGTGGTTGCAAATGACAGAAGGACTTTCTTTGCTTAACTGAGTATATCTAGCTTTAGCGAATGGCAGATATAGACTCTGGGGATGAATGAACCTCAAGAATTAAAAATACAGTAAATGTACACCGATACTTATGCACACATTCATTTCTGCAGGAAGCAAGCTAAACAAATCCAAGAGCAGCTGAAAGAGTCACAGAATGGTAAAAACTACAGTCTCAAAGTATCCAGCACAATGTCAAAGTCAGAGAGCTTGGTGAAGAGCCACGTCCAGCTGCAAAATGTGAGTTGCATGCCTCCACATCTCCGGTAGCCCAGCATAGAGCAGGATTAAAGGGTGGTGGGGGTGGGGAGAAAGCCTGGGATTAGACCTGTATATGTATTATATTATGATATATATTATATATTGTGTATATATATATATATATATATATATATGGGCTTAAATCATGTTGCAGTTTATTGTGTGCATGTGTCAATGCAATATTTGTACACATGGTTAGATATATACATATGTGTGTACACATGTATGTGTGGGTGTATGAGAAAAGTTAGGTCTCTGTTTCTGGTTAGAATCTGTCATATGAATTAACCTCTGATCACAATATAAGCTTTAGGGTTTTTGGACCTATCAATTTTTTTGAAAGAAGGGCCTGGGGATAAGACAGGCCTAGGGTCTGCAATGGAAGCAAGAAGCTTCCCTAGCCAGCACCCTATCTGACAAGCCAGCTGTTCCTTCCTATCTTTTCATTAAACCCTTATAATCAAAACCATTGGTGATGAGCTGGGAACGCAGCTTAGAGGTAGAGTGCTTGCCTGACATGCATGAGGCCCTGAGTTCAATTCTTCAGTGTCATATAAACATAAAAAGCCAGAAGTAGTACTTTGGCTTAAGTGGTTGAATGTTACCCTTGAGCCAAAGAAGCTCAGTGACAGTGCACAGGTCCTGAGTTCAAGCCTCAGGACTGGCAAAAAACAAAAAACAAAACCTTTGGTGAGGTTATGCATGCCATGAGAACACACTATGCCCTATCACTGGAGTCTCTGTGTCGGCCAAACTCTGGAGTCACTGACTGCTTTAACTTTCATGCCATGATTATGTATTTTGCCTATATTGATCATGGAATAAACAAGTATCTCTTTAAAAATTATTATATATCATATTTTATTTGGTGCCATTTGTTGGGCTTAGATTCAGGGCTTTGGCACTGTCTCTGAGCTTTTTTGCTGAAGGCTAACATTCTGCCACTTGAGTCACACCTTGATTTCTGCTTTCTTTTGGTGGTTAATTGGAGATAAGAGTCTCATGGACTTTCCTGCCTGAGATGGCTTAGACTAGCAAGCCTCGGATCTCAGTTTCCTGAGTAGCTGGTATTACAGGCATGAACCACTGGAGCCCAGCAAAAGAACAACCATAACAAAAACTGTTTGAATCTTTTATTTTGAAACAAATTCTTCCTGCTATATGGGATCTATAGTATTTCTTAGTATTAAGAAATTACAGCTCCCAGCAGAATTCCAAGCAGAATGTGCACTGAAATGCTGAGCAATGTAGCAGAGGCTGGAGGAGAGGAAGCAATGTGGGGAGGGGGTTGTGGGACACCTGGGGGCTGCCTTAGATCATGGCCAGTCTCCAGCTATGGGTCTCTCTTTTCTTTTTGTTTAGGTTTTGGTGGCAATGGGTTTTGAACTCAGTGCCTCATACTTGCTAAGCAGGTACTGTACTATTGGACCCCTCCACCTATCCCTTTATGCATTCCTTATAGTTAAGATAGGGTCTGACTTTATGCCCACACTTGCCTAGACTGCAATCCTCCATGCCCTTTCCTTGGTTACTGGGATGACCGCTACACCTCACTGTGCTTCCCCTATAGCTTGTGATGACAGGCACGCACAACAACCAATTGAGATGTAGTCACATGAACTTTAGTTCCTGGAATGGCCTCCAGTGGAAATCCTCCAGTCTCTGCCTCCCAGTTAATAACAGTTGCAGGCTTGAGCCATTGCACCTGGCTCCAAATGGATTTCAAAAACTGCGTTGTTAAAGGGATAATGGCAAGAAACTAGCACACTGAGAAATGATATTAAAAAATATGAGACACTAAGAATTGTGCTTTGTTTAGGTCATTCCAAGATGTGTGTATGAGAGGACAGATGAGAAATATTGTCCCAGAAGCAATTTTCCTAATATTAACCATTACACAGTCCCCAGAACTGAAACTTAAAGCAAACTCTCTTCCTCCTACATTCTTTATTAAGGTCGATCTCTTAATTCTGAGATATATTACAAAACAGTAAAGACAGGAGAAAGTTCTCTGATATACACTGAAATATTCCCCTGACAGTAGCAATTCTATGCTGCCATACAAGATTGTATTTCTAGATTCTGAAGCAGGAAAGAAAGGGACAAAGGCCACGGTGTAAACCTAGCATTTGAGAATAATAGCCAATCACCCTGGACACCCTTACCCCTCCCAATGCTTAAATAGCGGGGAATTTACACATCATTTGTGATTCTAAGAAATCATTATACCCAGAAAGTTGCCATTATCATGTGCATAACAGATGTACTTAGATAGTTTAATGTGAATTCATAAATCAGAATTGTTCACCAGTGAAGTTTCCTTCAACTTTTATTCATGGTAAGGTGCAGGGATTGCTCTTTTCAGAACAAGAATGCTCTCGCTAATGATTTCTAATGAATGTAATCCCAGAACCTTCAAAATCTTGGTGATGAGGATTTCTGTTCCTTAGCAACTGGTCCTATCTCAGATAAGCAAAGCTGGACGTCTGTGGAAGCAATAGAGAGAGCCTGGTAACCAGTAATATACCTTTGCAATAGGGAAGGGCATTCAACATGAACTGTGCTTATTGTCATGAGGTAGAGTTGACTGGGCCTTTCACAGGGAGTATGAGGGAGTAGAAACTCAGACAAGCAAGGGCTTGTGAAAATCTACAAAGGTCTGATCATTGTCAATACCTTTAGGCTGGTATATCTACAGTCTGGCAGTTACTAGCCAGGGTTAAGGTAAGAATTCAGTTCTCTCACTGAGACTGGGGCACAGAGACTATCTTTTCTGATGGTTGCATTTCAAAGGAACGGCAAGACCTTGTGAGGTATAGGAGATGTATATTCATCCTCTCCTATTTTTTTTTAGAAAATGTTTTAGAGAGCCAAGTCAAGGACCTACCATGAGGTATTGGTTAGAAGAATTTTTTTAAATAAGTTTTTGTATTGTGAAAATACCATACAGAGGGGTTACAATTACATGAGCAAGATAATGCGTACATTTCTTATCAAGAATTGTTGCCTCCTCCTTTGTTTTTCCCCTACCATCCCTGCCCTCCTATCTCCACAACCACACTCCCCCCAACCTAAATTGTAAAGTTCATTTTTCGACATAGTGTCTTGTACATCTCATTGTTACAATGGGTCCACCTGTATCCCAATTTGTTTTTTCCCTTCTCCTCCCCAAATTATACAGTGAAAACAGGAGTTATACCATGGGGGAGGGACATACAAAGCAAAAAAAAACCCCAAACATTCACCTTATAAAATGTTCCATTTGATAGGAAATGGAAAGACTTAGAAAAAATTATATTAAGTGAAGTAATCGAGGCCCAAAGGAACACAGGTCCCATGGTTTCCCTTATTTGCAATAACTAGTATATGTCTGAGACAAGCAGAAAAGGTCAGATAAGATGATGTTAGGCGAAATGAACCCCAAGATAAGGACACAAGTGGTTTTTTCTTTCTTGCTATT
Organism: Dipodomys ordii; assembly: GCF_000151885.1. Lineage (NCBI taxonomy): Eukaryota > Metazoa > Chordata > Mammalia > Rodentia > Heteromyidae > Dipodomys > Dipodomys ordii. Next base: position 3,321,137 of record NW_012267364.1, on the reverse strand, counting down.
GTTTCTAACATATTGATAAGGTGATTGATTTTCTGGTTAGAAGAAATTTTAAGAGCATTTTTGGCAACTTGAAGTTTCAGGCAGGTACTTAAAAGGGGCTAGAGGTCTTTCTTGGAAACCAGCCAGTCCAGAGCTATTGGAATCTAAATTTGTGTTTGCTCCAGTCACTTACTGAGAAACAGGAATAAGGGATGAAGGCTTTCATGTTGAGAGATTGTAGGAGTAGGAGTATGTGTGTGTGAGTGTGTGTGTGTGTGTGTGTGTGTGTGTGTGTACACTTCTATATTGGGACTTGAACTCAAGGCCCTGCAGATTCCCAAAGCTTTGGCTCTTTAACTGGAAATCAGAATCTCCTGGGCATTTCTGCTGGGGATAGCTTTGAGCCTCAGTCCTTAGTCTTCTGGGTAGCTAGTATTACAGGCATGAGCCACTAGTACCTAGCGTGGTCATAATTTTTATGTTCTAAAGATGAGGTGTGGTTGAAACAAGTTAGATCAAAAAGAGTCCTCATCTCTCACTACATCTTCACAGAGTGGTGCTGCAGCCAGAGTAGGTGCATTGTAGTGTCCCCTTCCTTTTCATCTAACATAAGATTAACACCACTAAAACATTTCCACCTGCTCTAGGATTGCCACTAACTCACGTGGGAAGATCACTTCATTGTCATTTAAGTGAGCCACTCCAGTTTTCTTTCCCCATCCTGACAGATGTTCATTAAGGTTCTTTTGTAATCTTTACTGCAATCTATAATGCTAAAATAAAATTCAATTTGTAAGTTCTCCCAGATCTCATTTGAAGAGAATTATTAGAAATAGAATTTCAAGAAAGAAGTCTGGGCTGGGAATGTAGCTTATTGGTAAAGTGCTTGAACAGCATGCATGAGTTCAATTCCTCAGCACCACATAAACAGAAAATGCTGGAAATGGCGCTGTGGCTAAAGTGGGAGAGTGCTAGCCTTGGGCAAATGAAGCTTAGGGACAGTGCCCAGACCTTGCTTTAAAGCCCTAGGACTAGCAAAAGATCAAAGAAAGAAAGAAAAACAAGGACTTTCAATATTCAAATATGCTAGCTCCTTTTCCCTCCACGCTACTATTCTCTCCAGCCCAGCTGGCCCTACTATTTTGTGCATTGACAAAAGACAACAAGGGTCTCAACTATGTCATTTCCAGAGGCCTCAAGAGAAGATATGAGGATAGAGTGTCTTTTTATTCATAGTATCGTTGGATAAGAAGAAATATAGAAGAAAAAAAACGACATTTTACTCCTAAGTTTCCCACTAGGCCCTATAACAATAAGCAGATTAATAAAAGAAGACACAGGGGTTGTATTTACAAGTACATCACGCATGAAACACATGGAATACCCAGAAATGTATTTCTGTAAGGGTAACTGAGAATTTAGGCTTAAATACCATTTCAAAATATAGGTAAAAGGTGTTGAGACTTCTGTTTCAGGTAGGAGAGCAAGAAAATTAGTTAATACAAAAGTTGTTGGTGTGGTCTGTCATGACAGACTTAATTTCTTCTCTGTCACTAGGTGCTCTCCCCTCCTTTTCAGAAAAGCCAAAAGATATATTTTTGCAAACCCAAATTTCTTTTACAAATGGAAAATTTCTGCCCTGTTTGTAGAGCTTTACCTGGATTAGCCTGTTCCCCATGGCCTTTAGCTCAACATTATCTGTATGCCCTATCTTGGGATAGCATATCTTGGCATTCCTCTACACATAAGCCATCACATCGTTGAAATGTGCTGTAAATATCTAACACCATACATTCATTAGAGAAAATGGCTAAGCAAAAAATAAGAGTCCAGGGAGACAATATATTTCAAAGGAAGGTGTTTCCAGGACTTGTGAGAGGAGAGCAAATTGCATAGAAGAGGTATGTGTACAAAGCTATGACATTCACACATTGCTGGCTTGGGCTCAGGTGTTCACTGAGCTGGCCCCATTGACTAGATAGAGATGAACAAATTGCTTCCCCAAGGCACATGTCAGTTTCAGCTCAAAGGCAATGTGGGTCACCGCCAGTCCTCTTCTATCTTTATCACCATTTCCTTTGCTAATTTAATAGGAGAAAATAGCATTCTTTGAAATTTGCATTTCTTTATTTGATAGTGAAGTATTATCTCTGTCCACATATTTCTCGTCAAATTTCCTCTTTGGTGAATTACATGCTGATACCCTTTGCTCACAATTTTATTACAGGAAGCAAATAGCAATTTGACTGCAATTTTCTATGCTTTAAGTTTTTGAGAGAAAACAGTGATAGAGAATAGATATTAATCATCCACTAAAAAGGAACAGAAAAACTTAACATTTGCTTTCCTCCAAAGCTATTCTTAAAAGCTATAAGGAGAAGCATGCATTGTTCAGTGTATTTGAAGGCCCTAACGCACAGGTAGTCTTAGGGAAGCAAAATGCATTCTCACTTTGTCCTAAGAATTTTGAGACTCCTATTAAAATGTAAATACATTCATGGAAAATTTGCATTGAAAGGACTTTTGCATCTTAGGTTTACTATTATTATTTTGGCAAGCACTATGAGAAAATACCAGTGTTGACAACAAAAACAATAAATAGTAAAAACTGTTCCATTTGTTTTTTCCTTTGCTACCACTTGATGAATCTGAGTCAGAAAAAAAAAGACATAATTACTACCTAACTTCCCAGCTAATGCACCAAACATGTTAAGGGAAATTTAGAGCAATTAATTTGACCTTGGTTCTTTTATCCAACAAAAGAGAAGAATTCGGGCAAGTGGTGAACATAATGAAGGCAACACAAAAGTTTATTAGAAAAGGAATATGGCTGAGAAAGATAGCATGTGTCAGAGAAGACAGCACTCAGCTCATGTCAGACATCTTGTGCCACAGTCTTTGTTGCAGACGTTGGCCTTGGGTAAACCAGTGAGAAGTAGTGTCCTTGGAAACTGCTTTCTGGTTGGTAGTTGTTTGTAGTGCCAAATATTTTGTTCTGGTCCTTCTTTCCTCTTTCTTCTATCTTTATTCCATCGGGTTTTACGTCCTCATTCTTTTGTAGCTCTCTGCCTCCATTTCATTGTCGGGCAGATTTTGGTTATCCCACCAGCTGCACGTTCTATAGGCTGCCTGTTTCTTCGACTACCTTGCATCACTATGACCTTGCAGATGGCCAGCATTGTGAAAGGCTGACAGCTCTTTTGGCCCAGCCCTGGCAACGCCTGCTAAAGTTCAACCCCACAGCTAGCTAGCTTCCTTGCTTTACCTCAGGCTTCTTCTTCTGCTTTCCTACGAGTCCTCCTTTCACTGAGTCCAGGAATCAAGGAATGAAATCCATTGGCAAGGAAGATTGGGTGTGAAGGTATCAACCAAAATAAAATGAACAGGAAAACAACCAAAAAAAATGGAATTCCCACTGAGCAAGACTAGTCCTGAAAGAGGATAGTCACCTGAGGAGCTTTGTCTAGGGGATAGAGGAGTTAATTTGTTTAGTTTTCGGGAATGATTAACTTCTATGATTCTTAAGGGCTGAGAAGTTGACTCTGAACATGATATTTTGAGTTGTGGTGCCCTTTTCTTTCCAAATGGCAAGGGTAGTGAGGATGTCCAGAACTCCAAATGTGATGATTAGGAAATTCTGAGCCCTCAGTTTCACCACCAAGTTTCCTACTGCTACAGGCATATATTGCCAATGTAAGGAGAGGCACACAGTATCATGGTGGGCTAGCACTCCTGAGATAGGGAAAAAGAAATCCTATCGGCTAAGCCTATCAGACAAATCTGTCTTCATTTTATCTTGAGGCCCAAGTTAACTATTTGAAATTCTTCACAAATTGTAGTATTCACCAAATGAATTGTCTCCTTCTGGCATTCCCTTACATTCATTAAACATTCATGGGGAAGAGTTTTACTTTATAATCATTTAACAAGATGTGAAACACCTAGTCAAGTAAGTAACAAGATATTCTGGAAGAACTTGACACAGATAGCATACAGCGAGAGTAGATTGTCCTGGCAGGGTTTCAGAAGCATCTAGTGTCTATCTTCATTGACAAATAAATCACTTGTGACTCACAGACATGAACTATCCTCATTTATGAGAAAGTGCTGAGAACAGAATTATAATTATCAGAGCCATCACAGTATGGAAAAGTTTTTAATGAAGTTCTGGGAAAGAGATGCTTTGTTCTTTTCTGGTAAACCTAGAGGAAAAAAAAGAATATATAATCACAAAGTAAATGGGAGGAAATTATACACATGAAACTGATTTTTAGACTTCAGGCCCAAGTCCAGGAATCTCAAGTTAGTTTCAGCCTCTTTCCTCCATATGCTAAATATAGAGACATGGTGAATGGCAGAGGAAGTATCTTTTTGACATGGTAGTCAGAAGAAGTCAGGACTTCAGTATATCTTTGGTCATCTTTAGGGGTACAGACAGTGACTCAGGTTCAATAGAGAGAGTAGGGGCAGGAGATGAGAAAGGGAGACAAAAGGGGAATGAATAGGCAGATAAGCATAGATGACAATCCAGCGGCATTAATGCTCCTCCCCTTCTGGGAGACCTTGGGAAAGCAGACAGAGTCAGGTGGAACCTACACTGCTCTTCTTCCTGAAGCTTCTAGAAAGCTGAGATCATGGCTTTATGAAAGCAAAGCCCCTGATGACACCGAAGTTGACCTGCCCAGGAGATCAGAGCACATTCCTTTGGGGTGCAGGGATGTGGCTCAAGCAGATGGAGGAGCTGACACTCAACAAATGGGCTATGAAGGACGGGGCCCTTGAAGCTACAGTGGGCTATCCATTACTGTCTTCTTACATCAAGTAATCAGTGGCCATCCTCTCCACCCTCCTTTTCTTCCTCCATCCTGGGAAGCAGGTGGATAAGACATCAAATGGCAATGCAACCCTTCCCAGTTGGAAGTTTGGGTTGGGAGACTTATACCAACCTGTCAGTAACTGAGAGGATTTTCTTCGGTTTCCCCTGGTGTCTTATTCTTACTTTCCGATAAACTCTGCTCCTGCACCCATTTAGCCAGCCTCATCTATCTATCTATCTATCTATCTATCTATCTATCTATCTATCTATCTATCTATCTATCTATCTATCTATCTATCTATCTATCTATATCTATATCTATCTATCTACCTATCTATCTGATCTAGTCTATTTAATTTGATAGAGATGAATAATTCATGGCCCCTAGATGGTACCCAAATGTATGTGTAGTCTCAAGTTATGGATCTAACCTGGTTGAACATAATCTGTGTCTTTGTCCCCGAGGAGTTGTGGAAAAGTTGCCATCAGTTTATTACTAGAACAGGAAGAGGAAATAGGTGGTCACTTAAGCTTTGGACTGCTCTCTTTAAGCTGATAAGAAGAAGGTAGTGACTGGTTAAAGGCCAGTTTTCTTTCCACACAAGGTGCTTATCTGTGAATTTTTTCTTTTCTGGAAAAGAAGATGATTGGAAAAGTACTGCAGCAGAGACTAGCTCAGATCAAAGGCACAGATAGAAATGTAGTGGCTTTTAGTTAATTTACAGAACCCAGAGAAAGCATCTTTTAGGCTGTTTCTTCTATACAGTGGTTGTGTTACCTTTTGATAAATCCAAATCAGAAAAAGATATACTTAATCCCTAATGTCCCTGACAATGGCTTCAAATGTGTTCAGGCAATTTAGGGCAGTTAAGTTGACTTTAGTCCTTGTATTGTCAAGAGAAAAATTTAGGCAAGACTTCAACACAGTAAAGGTAATAGGAAAGTTTATTAGAAAACAAACACAGCAGAGAAAGCAAGCACATGGTATAGGCATGCCATAGGAAGATACCATTTCAGTTCATCTCGGGCATCTTGATCAATATTCTCCATGACGGACACTGGCCTTCTGTTAAACAGGAAGAATTGGAGTCCTTGAAGATAGTTTTCTGATTGGTGGGTCTCCTTGCTGTTTCCTATAAGATCATGACACCAAAGATCTAGAGAGTCCTATCCTGTTTCCTCATATTTTTTGGTCCTTCTGATTTTTTTTATTCTTTTGTAGACCTGCCCCTTTTTTATTTTTAAGCAGGTTTTGTTTTATCAGTGTATCCTGCCATCTGCAATTTCCTTCCTGCCAGCTGCAAGTTCCTTCCTGTCTACTTTCCTACTAACTCATATCACATTCTACTTTTTGTTGCAATGACTTTATTAAGAAACATAAATTTATAGATAGGGAGTCACAGTCCGTGAGAAAGAAACAGAAGATAATACTTAGATGCTAAAGAATAAAGCATTGGTGGCTCATGCCTGTAATCCTAGATATTCAGGAAGCTGAGATCTGAGTATTGATATACTCAAAGCCAGCCTGAGCTGTACAGTCCATGAGAGTCTGATCTCCACTTAACCAACAAAACGCCAGAGATGTTGCTGTGGTTCAGAGTGGTAGAGTGCAAGCTTTGAGCACAAAAGCTCAGGACAGTGCCCAGGCCCTGAGATCAAACCCCATTATAGGCACAAAAGAAAGGAAGAAAGGAAAAAAGGAAGGAAGGAAGGAAGGATGGAAGGTAAGAGAGAGAAAGATAGAGAAAGAAAGAAAGAAAGAAAGAAAGAGAGAAAGAGAGAAAGAAAGAAAGAAAGAAAGAAAGAAAGAAAGAAAGAAAGAAAGAAAGAAAGAAAAGCAAGCAAGCAAGCATATGAGATGGAACTCAGCCTTAGTAACTGGCCCAGTAGCATGAATTTATTCAGCAACACTTACTGAATTTTTCTTTGTGTTAGGCACTATGGAAAAATTCAATACAAAAGAGATTATATCCAGCTTGAGTATACTCATAAACCAGTAGCAGAGACAAATAAGTAAGTGTGCACCATTTTATAATGTACATACATCAAATTAAAGTGCTGTCATAGGGTGAAAAAATAACCCCTGGGTTTCATTAGTGGATCTAAATACTGCATTAAGTAGTTGGCATTTGAACTGACTTGCAAGAGGGAGTGGAAGTTCAAGGAATTACTTGCGGAGGGTATTTCATGATAACATTAATTAAAGTGAGTTTTGAATAGTTCCAATATAAAACTTGATCTCTTGTTTGAAATACCAAATTCTACCTTACTGATTCAATGTAGAGCCATGGATTTTTGTGCACATTCAAGTCTCTATTAAGTAGTATCAGACCGTGCCCAGTAAGGGCAAGAATATAAGGGAGGAAAATAAGCCACCATCCAAGTCACAATGATGAGTTAAACTTTTCCATATGACATAAAACCTCTCTTGTTTTATAAAGAGTTTTTTAATTACTGTACATGATAGATATTAATGAAATAATCCTAAAGATAAATGTAGAATTAATTCCATGTAGAGGTACTGGTACATTTCTCAGCCAGGTAAACAGTTAAGAGGTAGAATGATGAGTACAGAAAAGCATCACATTTATTAAAAGTGAGGTAGAATAGTACAGACTCTCCATAGAGTGGGGTCCTGGAACGAGAAGACCATTACAGCATGCCAGCCTACCTTCCTTCCTTCCTTCCTTCCTTCCTTCCTTCCTTCCTTCCTGCTTTCCTGCCTTCCTGCCTTCCTTCCAACTTCCTTCCTTTTGTGCTGGTCCTGGGGCTCGAACTCAGGGACTAGGCACTGAGTGTTTGGGCTGGAGGCTAGTGCTCTATCACTGAGCCACAGCTCCACTTCTGGCTTTTTGGTGGCTAAGTAAAGATAAGAGTCTCACAGACTTTCCTGCTCAGGCTGGCACTAAACTGAAATCCTCAAATCTCAGCATAGCTGAGATTAGCTCAGAGTAGCTAGGATTATAGGTGTGAACCACTGGCACCCAGTACTACCACAGGGCTCCTCCATTTCTCCCATAAATTATTTTTCTTTCATGAGTCATGGGCTTTGTGCTGACTGACTGATGGCTCATGCATGTGTGCTACCTTGGCCCTTTTTGTTGATTCCCGTGCTTCAGAGAGGGAGTACGAAGGTAAGTTCATTTGGTCATGCCTGACCAATCAATCAACTGTGCGGATGCCTGATCATAAACTATTGACTTAGGATTTTTAGCAGGAACCCAGAGTATTATGGACCACATGTTTTTGGCCATGTGTTATGGCCATCATTTTGTATCTTTCATCTACCTGATAGTTCTCCTTTCTTTCTCTCAGAACTATATGACTACAGCCAATAGTCAGTGGTGCTGTCAGAGCTTATAGCCCAACTGATGGAAGAATTAGTATGACATAGGCACATTGCCCATATAAGGTGCCCTTCACTGGGGCAGGGAAGGAAGTGAATGCTTTCCATTCCTGCTGCTTGGAGGAAATCTAGTTATATTATTTTGTACTCAAGGAAATGTGCTTTAACCTTGACTGCCATTGTTAGAGGTCTCCCTGCTCTGCTGCACGGTGCAAAAATTCTGGAAAAAGCCACAGTGGACAAGTGGCTTTTAATTACTTGCATTTGAAGTCTAGACGAAATTACTCTTGAAAGCATGTCCTAAGCACTCCATTTTCTGGGACTCCATTTTCTGGGCTTCTCATTCAGATGGTCAATAAAGAACATGTTGATGAAGATGAGCTCAGCTGGGAGCTAGGCAGAGAGAACCATAGAGTTAACATGGTTGGGAAAGGTCCTTCTTCCTGCCTTTCTTGCTGAGGTTCTAGGACAAGGTGATTAGCAACTCTGTCAAAACTGCTTTCTAACACAGACCCCACTTTGATTTAACCTTCTGACTCCCTCCAAGTACATGAGCCAGTCAGGAAAACAACAATGTCACTGTTCCACGGCCAACGTAAGCCTGCTTTATTTGACGAGGCTATTGATTCCAGCACACAAGCAGCCATGTTAGGAGCACAGCCTCTTGTAGTCAGCAGCAGTGGACGGCCACTCTGTCCACTGGACAGGGAGATTAACTAGGAAGAGGGCTTCCCCGGAAAATAATGCTGTTGGGCCAGAATGTGAGTTTCAAAGGAACTTATTTAGACTTATGCTAAGAAGACCAGTGAATCATGATTACATTTCCTATTTCATATTAACGTGACATTTTCTACCAAAGGGGATCTTAGTAACATGTGTACCTGTGTGCCAGACATTGGTGGCTCATACCTATAAAAACTAGTTACTTAGGGGGCTGAGATATGGAGAATTGCAGTTTGAAACCAGTTGGGGCAGAAAAAGCTGCAAGACTCTATCTCCAATGAACCACCAAACTGCCATACTGGAGGTATGACTCATGTGGTAGAGCACCAGCTGTGAAGAGAAAAAAATCCAATTGAGAGCAAGAGGTCCTGAATTAAAACCCTAGTACCTCAGAGCATCAAAAACAAACAAACAAACAAACACAGACCAAAGCAAAATAAAAATCAAAATGTCAGGCACTGAGTGAAAGAAAGAATATGGCATCAATTGCCAGACGTTGGTAACAATGGGGAGAGGTAAAAAGGGAGGTTGAGTCAGGCAGTAGACCTGAGCAATGAAACTTCACCTGAAATACGGTATGACAGGTGAAACTGCAGATCTTAACTTCTCTCAGAGATGGAGTTGCATAGATACATGAAGAAGCTGTAGTAAGTGTTGTAGCATAGAACACCAATGTGCAAAGGCTATTCTTCTAGTCAGTTAAGCTCACACATTAGGAGGCTTGGTGTAGGTTAGCTGTTTGTACTTTGAGAGTGTTCAGGTGAGCTACACAAGAAACAATGTGGAGGCCTTTAGTCACTTAATTCTGTGTGTGTGTGTGTGTGTGTGTGTGTGTGTGCGTATGTGTGTGTGCGTGTGTGTGTATGTGTGTGATGGTCCTGGGGCTTTATAAATCTTTCAGTTACCCATGTCATTTTAACTATGTTCTATTGACCTAATGTCACATTTTTGATGGCCTTCTGCTGAGCACCACCAAGTGTTGTAGGTTCCTTTTGCATATAAGTTAGAATGAGACCAAGTTAGAATGAGACAATTATCCAGTAATATTTCTTCCATGCATCATAGAATGGGGTGCACACAAGATCTGGGCACTGCTGGTACTCATTGCTGCTAGAGTGGCCTCACTTCCAGCTCCTATCAGCACACAGATCAAAGACACCCCCCCCCACTACCTGATACACTTTATTTCTGTGCAGATCACTGGTACTTGAATTCAGGACCTGGAATTTTCCCTTATCTTTTTTTGCTTAAGGTTAGCTCACTCTCTGTTTGAGCCACAACTCCACTTCCAGCTTTCTGGTGGTTGAGTTGGAGATAAAATTCTCAAGGACTTTTCCTGTCTGGGCTGGCTTCAAATTGATATATTCAGATCTCAGTCTTCTGAGTAGCTAAGATGATAGTTTTTTGTTAATAGATACAATGTACATAATAAATTGGGGAAGAGAAGCTTAGGTAAATATACCTTTGGTTTAGTATAAGGTAGTATGTTAACCATGGAAAAGAGATGGATTTGGCTTAACATGGGAAGTATTGGTAGGCATCTGGATTTGAAATCCACTAGTGTTTAAGTCTTGTCTGCTTATTGCTTGTTTTTCTCTACACCAGTGTCTTGGGTTCTTCTTAGTGCCCTTAGGAGATGTGTGTCATGTGGCTTTTTCCTCTGGAACCCACTGTAATCACAATGGACCTCTGTTGCTAAGGGGGGGAAAGAAGTTCTTCAATAATCTTAAGAGTGGATGTCATTCTTTGAGTGGGATTTGTCCTAAACATGATTGAGTCTTTCACTAGATATTCTTTACTTTTTCCCTTATGTGAGAGGAATGTTGGGGGGTGTAGGGCTGGATTCAGGGAATCTTTTTGTTTCCCCTCAGGTGAAATAAGGTTTTGGTAAAGACTTTTTCCACTAGACTATGGCCTTTGTTCTTTAGAAGGGCTCTGTGTGCCTTTCAGAGTGTTATTGATACTTTTTTCCACTTTGACTGGTAGAGATGTGAGATGATTGGTTGTTCTTGTTTGTTATAAAAACCTCATGTGGTTCCTAGGGGTAAAACCCATGAGCACAGTGGCTTCGACCCCTCATATCATTCAAATCCTCACAGACCACATATAGATTCTAGCAGCTTGCCAAAATTGCCATGGAAGCATTCTGACCAGCCTCTGCTTCCAGCAGATTCTGCTGTAAGCAAGCTGACCTTTGTTATGGATCTTTCTCTTCATGGATCTCGGCAGATTTCTGGGAGTTGCATCCTCAGTTATCTGATGAACACAAGAACAGTCCTTGATTTTCAACTTGTCCCTATTTTTTGTTTTTCCTTTTCCTAAGGACAGAAACAATAACCTTCAAGTTCTTTTCAGAGCTGAAACTGGAAGCTACCTCTGCATTCATTTTGAATCTACCTGTATAGAATATCAATTTGAAGGACTTCCAGATTATTAGATTGAAAAAATATTTTTCCATATCTTAACTAAGCCTGCACAGGGATATCAGCAATTTAAATCTGAAGCTCAGTGTAATTGCAATTACTACAGAAGAGAGACACAGAGAGAAAGAGAGGGAAAGAAAAAAAATAAGAAGATGATACGAAGGGGGAAGGAGAGAGGGAAGTATAGAAAGAGGGAGAGGGAGAAACTATAAAAATAAGGTGTTGAGTGTGTGTGAATGCATGCATATGTGCATGCACAAGCCAGTTAGTCTTGGAGCTTGAACTCAGAGCATGGACACTGTCCCTGAGCTGTTTTGGTCAAGCTTAGTACTTTCCTACTCAAGTCACAGTTTCACTTACCACTGTTTATTGGTTAATTGGAGATAAGTGTCTCATGGACTTTCCTGCCTTGGCTGGCTTTGAACTCTTGGCCTCAGGCCTCAGCTTCCTGAGTAGCTGGAATTATAAACATGAGACATTAGTGCTGGGCTAAACAAAATTATAAGGAAATTTATAGCACTAAAACGTGTGACAGAAAAAAGTTTAGGAAATATCTGCTAAAACAGCATTAATAATCAGGACAAGTAGTAGATCAGTGTAATTCATGACTTTCATCTTAGATTTTTGGACAAAGCTCTAGATCTCTGAAGATTAAAACACTGACTGTGAACTGAGGGCCTCCAGTCTGAATTATGCCCTTTTGATATTCATTGTTTAAGACATACAAGCAGTGACTGACGTGTAGTGATTTTGCAATTTGAATACAAAATATAGATGTCCAGAAACAGTTGGCTGGCATTGCTAGCCCCAAGAGCTCTCTGCAGTTGCTTAGCCTTCTAAGCATTTTTGTCTTGTAAGCCAACTAATTACAAGTTCAGGGGAAAACAACCAAACTGAAACACATGTTTATAAACCTGGAAGTCAGACAGAAGTTCAGGATGTTGGCAATACCTCAATACACATATTCATTCATCTGACTTTCCTAGGGAGAGCCTGAAATATACAACTTTAATCAGTAAGAAGCTCACAAAGAAATTTCTATCATAATCAAGTCTTGTTATTTAGGGTTGTTGAAATCAATCACCATTTACAAATTATCTCCATATCATCATCATCATCATCATCATCATCATCATCTCCATCACCATCTCCTTCCTCCTGCTCCTCTTCCTACCCATCCTCTTTCTCTTCTTCCTCTCTGTTGTACCAAAGTCTGATCTGCATCAACAAGTCTGCTTTTGTAGAATTTATATTCTGGCTCAAGAGGTGGTTATTACTGCCACTATGTGGCTTATTTTGAAAATACGTAGAGAATAAACCACATTTGGAGCTCTGAACTTCAAAATAATGACTGAAAAATTTCCAAGACTCTGTAAGTAAAAATCACTATATAAAGTCATGTGTCACTTAACAATGGGAATATGTGTTGACAAATGCATTATTGAACCAATTTAATCATTATATAAACATCATTGAATGTAATTAAACAAATCTTGATTCTAAAGGTCAATATTCCATGTAGCCTCTTTATACAATCAAGAAATGGGGGTAAACAGAAGACTTGTGAAGCTGCTGCTAATTTTACATACCATACAGTCTTGCAGCAAAGTTACAAAACAATGATTCGAATTTAGATTGATGGTGAAAACCTGTAATTCCAGCTACTCAAGAAGCAGAGGCAGGGGGGTTATAAGAAGACCAGCCTCTTATTCAAAATAAGAAGGCTTTGTTTGAGCAGGACACCGGTGGCTCAAGCCTGTAATCTTAGCTACTAAGGAAGCTGAGATCTGAGGAGTATGGTTTGAAGCCAGCCAGCCAGTTAAATTCATGAGACTCTTATCTCCAGAAGTAGAGCTGTGGCTCAAGTGGTAGAGTGCTATCTTTGAGTACAAATACCAGAGACAGCATCCAGAGTTCAAGCCCTAGGTCCAGCAGAAAAAAAAGGAAGTTTTTGACGGATAGTAGCTATATCTTAGCACTAGTGTGGTTTACTAGCCTTTGTGAAGCCAACAGTTCAATCTCCAGACCCACAATAAAATGACAAAAATAATAATTAGATGTATGGTATATGTCCTTTGGTATAGGATATATAGAAATCAGTAACAGTCATTTATTATTATTATCATTATTAAATATTATCTACTACACATGACTGAATGTTTTATCATCATCAACACCATTACAAGTGCCCCATGCTACATTACTTACTGTATTAAAAGCTCACGAGGAGATGGGAATGTTTCAGCTTGGTTATAATGTTATGAGAACCATTGTTTATGCAATCAGTCTTTGACAGAACTTTGTTTTGTAGTAGTTTAATACCCAGCTAGTCATTTATTTAAAATAATTTGTTTTGTGTAAAAATGATCTATATCCTGAGTGATTGTATAGCAGTACATATATGCACAAAAGTTGACATATATAGACATATATAAAGAAAAATGTGTAACTACATATAGATATATTCAACATATGTGCATGTATTTATTCTATTCTTTTCTTATTTTTAAAAATAGTTTTGTGTATACACTTTTTTGTATCTTGCTTTCATTCTGAATAACGCTACACTAGTGAACATTTCTTTTATTTCAAGTGTTTCTCTTTTATATTTGTCTTGCTTGGTTATTAAAAACTGAGAAATTGTATCACTGGTATACCCTAGAATCATTTCATATAGTACTTTTGCAGTAATTTCTTAATGGAATTCTGGGAAGTATTATTTTGGATCAAAGATTACATATATTAAAATTTTTGCAACCTATTGTTGATTGGTCTGTCAACAAAAATAGGACCAACTGTACATTTTCTGGATCTTTTACATATTAGATTGTGCTTGGAATTTATTTTTGCCTATTTTTTATTTAGGGGGAAAGGGTAGTACTAGGGTTTGAACTCACGATTGCTCAAGATTGCTTGGCATGCTTGCTTGGATGTGCTTCATTGCTGTAGTCCCTCCTCTATTCTGACTGGTTAATGGTTAATTGGAGAAGGGGGTCTCATGAAGTTTGTCTCTGAGGCTGGATTTGAACCTCAGACCTTTGGTCTCATTCTCCTGAGAAGCTAGGATTATAGATTTGAGACACCGTTGCTCTGTTCATCATTCTTTTACAAAGAATGCAAGAAGTCTACCTTTCTATGAGGATACTATGTACCAGTCTGCAAAATTTTTCTGCAAAATTTATACTATTGCTTTTCTTATTTTTTTCTCACTTAATTCCTGTGCGGTCTTTGAATTATAAGACTAGTTTTGCTCTAGTGGAGAGTTCTTTTCTTTCTTTATTATTATTTTTCATTGGTTGTAGGGTTTGAATTGAGGGCCTAGGTGCTATCCCTGAACTCTTTTTGCTCAAGGCTAATGCTCTACCACCTAAAATTGTATTAATTGTATTTGGGCCAGGCCCAAAGAAACATAGGTCCCATGGTTTCCCTTATTTGCAATAACTAGTATATGTCTGAGACAAGCAGAAATGGTCAGGTAAGTTGATGTTAGGCGAAGTGAACCCCAAGATAAGGACTCAAATGGTTTTTCTTTCTTGCTATTGTTTCTAACATATTTATAAGATATTTCTTTGTTGCCTTGTATGTCCCTCCCCCACGGTATAACCCCTGTTTTCATTATGTTTGATGTTGGTATAATTTGGGGAGGGGAAGGGAAAAACAAATTGTTTAAATAGGGATACAGATGGACCCATTGCAACAATGAGATGTACAAGTCGTTATGTCGAAAAACGAACTTTACAATTTTCGTGAGGGTGGGGAGGTGGGGAATGGGAATGGGAAGGGAGGATAGGGAAACAAAGGAGAGGTAACAATGCTTGATAAGAAATGTACTCATTACCTTGATCATGTGATTGTAACCCTTCTGTTTGGTATTTTAAAAAAAGACTAGTTTTGCAAGTAAATATCAAATATTTGTTCAAATTTGTATTTCTGGTTTAATGATTAGTTGCTATTTGGGGTAGTTATATTGGTAGTAAATTAAACTTAGCATAAATTATGTCACTCTATGTCTCCATGTTTTGAGCCTTCAAAATTTTTTTTCTATCTAAAGTTATGAGTAAATTTGCATACCTAGCC
This sequence comes from Dipodomys ordii, assembly GCF_000151885.1. NCBI lineage: Eukaryota > Metazoa > Chordata > Mammalia > Rodentia > Heteromyidae > Dipodomys > Dipodomys ordii. The sequence continues at coordinate 3,305,773 of NW_012267364.1, read as the reverse complement.
TTATAAAGAATTTTCTATTAATCAAAGAGATCATTCTTTATTGAATTTAAAGTCCAAGATCAGTCTCATACTTTTCTAATATTGACCAAAGTTGTATATCTTTTTCTTCTCTGCTCATTCTTATTTACTATGTAATTTTTGGAATTCATATAACATGAGAATGTAGGCAACCTACCAATTGATTGGATATGGCTCTTAGTTTGAAATGTATGTGTGCATATGTTCTTTTCTGACACTTAAGAGAACATTATTTTATTTTGTTTATTTGGCCGGTGCTGGAGTTTGAACTCAGAGGGCCTGGGCATGGTCTCTGAGCCTCTTTGTCCTCAAGACTACCAGCATAAGCTCCTAGTGCCCAGCTGAGAATTCTTAAAAAGCTATAACAGCCATGTGCCAGTGGCTTACACCTGTAATTCTAGCCACTCAGGAGGCTGAGATTTGAGGATCACAATTCACAGCCCAAGCAGGAAAGTCCTTGAGACTCATCTCTATTTAACCACCAAAAATCCACAAGTGGAGTTGTGGCTCCAGTGGTAGAGTGCCAGCCTTGAGCAAAAAAAAGCTCAGGGACAATGTTCAGGCCCTAAATTCAAGCCCTAGTACTGGGCACTGGCACACACACACACACACACACACACACACACACACACACAGAGCTATAAAACATCCTCCCTTTTTAGTCCAATTATTGGAACCAAACCAAAGACATCATTTGTAATGAACAAGCATTTGACCATTGAGCCACATCCCCAGCTTAAGGACATGTCATGAAGTGTCATCTGTATTACTAAGCTACCCTTCCTTTTACCTGTTTTCAAGACATTGTTGAATATTTTCTCATTCATTTTTCAACCTTTCTAACAAGAGATTTCATTATGCTATCTATAGATTTGCAATTTCTAAAGGTTGCTTAACTTCAACTTGTCTTTCTTTTTGCATTATTGTCTAAACTTCCTCTATGAACTTCTTTGCTATGGGAATGAAAAGAAAAAGTCTAGTGAGTTTTAGTTTCATGGTTGCTGAGAATAATACTTAAAATCTCTGTCTTGATAAAAGTGAGATATTGATTATTCAGATTCCAAAATCTCTTTGGTTAGCAGTCTAAAAGTGCCATTTCTGAGGGAAGTTCTCAGCTAGAATTTCTAGCAGAGAAACTTGTGCCCCTTTCTGCAGGCTCAGGTCCAAAGTATCCAGAGATTGTTCAACTTGACATTTGCTGCTTCCCTGAGACATCATGTGACATTTCCCTTAGGTTTGCTAAAGGCATCATCTCCAGAAGGCTTCTTTAGACCTCTGTCCTTTGTTAAGTATGAAACCAAGGGTCAGGAACTATAAAGGGGAAATGTTGAAAAATTTTCTCAAGACATGGTAATCACCTGGTAATAGACTGAAAGAGAAAAGCATAAGACCCCGGAGGACAGATATTCATATTCAATGTTCCCATAATTCTCAGAATGCTATAAAAGGTTATGCACTGTACCTGTATTATTATTACTATTACTCAAGCTAGTAATTCAAATTTTTATGTGTATGCACCAGTTCTGGGGATTGAATCCAGGGCCGGGGCACTGTCTTTGAGAGTTTTTGCTCAAGGTTTGCACTCCACCATTTGAGCCCCAGCTTTACTTCTGACATTTTGGAAGTTCATTGGCGATAAGAGTCTCACAGACTTTCCTGCCTGGGCTGGCCTTGAACTTCAGTCCTCAGATCTCATCTTCCTGAGTAGCTAGGATTACAGGCATGTGCCATCAGTGTCCTGCTCATTTGCTTCTTTTTTAAAAAAAACATAAACTTTACATAGAATGTATTATTCTCACAAGTGTTTTCTGGCCGTTATTCAGTTTGCTGTGGTTGCAGCTAGAAATGAGAAGATAGATTCAGCATTCCAAATAAAGGACTATCTTTGATTGTCCTTATCTAATCCCAGAGAAAGTTTGGAGATGAGGGTACATACTCAATGCATGATAAACAAGATGGACTTCATATGTTCTTGTTTCCCATTTTCCTGGCCAGGTGCCCAGGAGAAAGTAACATTCCAAGAGCGTCTCCATTCCTAGCTCTCCTGTTCTCAGCCCTCCACTCAAAACCAACCAGCTCAACTCTGTTTGTGATTTCCCACAGTACTCAAAGACGGACAGGCATCCTGTGACTGCACTGGAGAAAATGATGGAGTCAAGTTTTTCCAGCCCCCAGTCATTCCCTGAAGTCCCTTCTCCAGACAGAGGAAGCCAACCTGTCAAACATCACAGGTACAGGTAGCTAATCGTGGTGGCAGTGGGCAACTTCACACTGGGTGTTTGCTGGACACAGGTGGCCAGGAATGGCTGCCGAGTACAGGAGAAGAGATGGTTCTTGCTTCTTCTGTGGCTCTTCATGGAAGTCATGTTCAAGCAGCTTGTGACAGGTAAATCAAAGACACCAGCTTCCCCCATGGACAGCATTGCCCCTCAAAGTGCCCGAGGGAAGCCTTCACACTGGGGCACAGTGAATGGTTGCATTCTGTGAAATATAAAATGACAAGTTTTCCTAGCCTACCTAGCGCTATCTGCATTGTTAATGTTGAATTCTGCCCTAGGCAGTGCTATGAGTTGCTCCTTCCAACAGGGTCCATAGCAAAGAAAATTTTCTAGAGGAAAAGTCCTGTTCAATCTTTTCTTTGGGCTTGCAAGATCTGATCTCAATACAATGTCATTCTTTTGCAAGCTGAAATAGAAATTGGTTCTTGGTGGTGGGCAGGCCGGGGGTGGGGGGAAGACAACAATATAAAATTTAAAAAAATATTTGATACATTTTATGCTACTCTGGAGCTGAACCTGTTATTTTTCAACATCTTCTCCATCCTGTTTTCTTTTTCCATGTGCAAAATCATGTCTTGTTCTCCACAAGGGAAAGGAAATCTGTTCCAAACCAAGTGTTAGAGTCTGGGACTAATGCTTGAGCTGACATGGCTTGTGTATGTCTACACGTACACCTCTATCTTTGCCCAACTTCTCCAGAGACAGAAGTTTACTTTTATCAAACTACAAATACATATCCTAAAATGGTTCATAATTAAAGTTTTTAAAAAGGCTTCTCATGAGACTAAATTTAGAGTTAATGGTGAAACCAATGGTTAGGAACTATGGAGGTGAAATGTTCATATGTTCATCCAGACATGATAATTAGGCAATAACAGACTGGAACAGAAGTACTTAAGGACCACTTCTGTTGACCCTCATTTACATATATCGATACTTTGTGTGCCAAAATGCAGCACATTTTGTCATAGGAGATGGCCATCTCCCTCTCTGTCAGCCTTTGGAGAAGAAATGCCCTACTCCTGGCCACATGTACATTGCAATTTTCAGTCTTCAATTTAAGGCTGAATTATGTGTGGCTTTTGGATAGCTGTTCTAGTTATTTTTAAGTTTTGGGTTGTACCATTTGTTGCCTCTACAGAACACTTCACTGTGAAAAGAGCATTTCATCTCCCAGAGCCTAATAGAAGTCATCTTAATTGGGGAAATATCTCGAAAATTGTCAGCCTTTTGCAAGATGAATATTTTCATGAAAACATTCTTTTCCCCCTGCTGATTATAACATATGTTAAAGTAGAATTCCACCCAGTCAAGTAAAAGGGTTTTTAATGTTACATTATTCCCATACCCTATCATGCCATAAATATTTTAAAGCTGAAGTTTTTAAAACTTAGCAGCTTCTAATGGGGATGAACTGATGCATCCTTAAACCCAGTTCTGGTCTGTGTGTACATTCCTCCTGTGCTCGTTTGGATTTGATTTCTAGAGGTCATTGGAAGCTGAAAAGAGGTCATTTAAAGACACTTTATTGTTTGGCTCAATGACATGGCAGTATCTGTTGACTTACATTGTGTTCCAATAGATAGGCAAGGGTTGATTTATAAAGTACACTTTAGAACTTTGGAAATTATAGGGTAATATATGATGGCTCTTGTTTTGTAAAACATGCCTTAGATTTTAAGTGCTTGTGTGATTGATAAACCAGTCACTGATTTATACAGCCTGCTAACTGCTCCATGATTTCCTGAATGCCACCTGGTTAGGAAGCCTGAATAGCTGATTGATCAATGATTTAGGTGCAGAACTATGTTTTAGACAGGTCACCACATCATGTAGTCATAGTAGTTATGACAGTTCAGTGAGTTACGAAGAATTGTTTTTTTTTAGGGGAGGATCACCGAGAATATGACTCATGACTCATTTAGATAACTTACTTATGAACCAAACATTAATTCAAAGCCACTATTTCTAATGTTCTGTCCTAAAAGCCACCTACTTAAGAAAGAAATCTATTAAAGCATGTCATTTTTAATGCAATATATCTTGGGGCATCTGACACTTATAAAAAGCACATGGTCAGGTTTTCCATCATGATGTGAGATGATCACATGTTGCCAGTTGTGGCAGAGGAATTTTTATTGGATTTATAGGCTACTATGTGCCAGGCTACATTCTAAGTGCTTGCATAATTTATCTGCTTTAATTATTGCATGATACTAGGAGTTTCTTTGGCCACAATCCTCACTAGATCCTGCCACATAGCCTGTAACTTTCTTTACTAAGCCATATGCTCCTGAAGAGCTATGTGTCCTCCAGCCCATGTTGGCTCAGAGGCAAGACATGGAAACATGAGAGGAAATTAAGAAGAGTAGCATAGCACTTTGTCCCTCCCCCACTCTCTCTCTGCTTGATTGCCTCAGTATGAGGATCTTCAGAGACAAGAGAGACTGCCAGCTGACCTTGTCCTTATAATACTCAATGTTCCTCTTCTTGACCTTTTCAGGGCAGTAGCAACTTCATGCCTTTTAGCTTAATTTTTTTCTGCCAAACACTGATAACATCATTTAAGTTATAAAATGTTCTCAAATGAAAAGGAATTTATGCCAGGTATTGGTAGCCTCTACCTTTAATCCTAGCTACTCAGGAAGCTGAGATATAAGGATCTCAGTTCAAAGCCAATCAGGCAGAAAAATCCATGAGATTCTCCTTTCCAATTAACTACCAAAAAATGTGGAAGTGGAGCTTTGGTTCAAGTAGTAAAGCACCAGCTTTGAGTAAAATAGCTTAGGGATAGTGGCCAGGCCCTGAATTGAAGCACTTTTTTTTTAAAAAAGAAAAGACATTTATTTCCCTCCAATACTCTATTGCAAGTATGTATCCCAGTATCAAGTTTCTGTTCATGCTCACAGCTGAGATTTCTGTGCAGATACCTTAATCTTCCATGATGGCCATACATGGGAACATAGATTAGAAGTGAGGAGAAATAGTAACAAAACAGCTGTTCCTTCAGTGTTTTGGCTTATTTGGCTCTCTTAATAGGTATTTGGAGTCTTGATATGCAAGAAGTATCAGGATAAAAAGAACTGAGGTATACTGGTGTTGCCAGATCTGTTGTTTGCACAAATTCAAGAAGCTAATATTTTCTGAGAAGCATACAGCATTATCCATCACTTTGACAAACCCAGGAAAGTGGCTGCTAGTACGCAAATGTGAAGTTCTCAAATGCTCACTTTAAATACTATTTTCCAAGTTTATCTTATATTTACGAAGTAGCAGAAATAATTGATATTGTTGGGAGAAAAAAATGACAAAATTAATCTTGCCAGACTAGACCCTAGAATATACTAAGTGAAAATTTGAGAAGGATTTCTATCTTTGCTAACATGAAAATAGTGGTATTTTTCAGACAATGCAAATAGGACATACAATTCTTACTTCATGTACTGTGCAGATAAGACTGATCCAGTTTAACCACATAAAATATCACTAGCTATATCTACTAGTGAACAAAATTCTCACCAGTCAGTTCACTAGGGTAAAGGTAGAAATCAATACAGAAGATATACTGAGTCAAAGTAGCAGTCAATTTTTTGTTGAGTCTAGTTCTTTTATTATTATATAATCCACATGAGAGGTTTCCAGTTTGTTAGAGTTTATGCCAAATCTCACTTTGTCTTTTGACCTCTGCTGGTAGAAACACAGTTAACTTGAGTATTTCAGATCTATATAACAAATGAAATATCTCACCCAATGCTTATTAACAGAAAACTTGAAGGAAAAAAGTAGTTTAGTTATTTGAGATTGATGAAAATCTGGGGACAGTGAACTGAGAATTTATCACATATGTTAAGAAAAGAATGCCAATTAAAGTCAGGTTTGTTTATTCTATCACTAAGAAATGAAAAATTTTCCATAAATCCCTTCTGGGCTTCCTTGAATTTCGTTCTTTTCAGTGTCTAATAAGGCCATTTTTATTCCAATTAGAGAGACAGCTATATGGCTTGGATAATCAGGGGTAGGAATTGGAATCTTGAGAATTCCTTAAACCCATTTCTTAACTCTGTCTGGAAAGCTAGTTACTTTAATCAGCAGTACTCTAAATTGGAAAGCCAGAAACAAAGGTACTTCTCTTTGTCTCTGTGTCTCCACAAGGAGAGTGAAGTGGGCATATCCTAATCCCAGCCAAGCTCATAAATGATGCTCATGGACGGGCCTTGGGGCCAGGACATTGAGGATATGGGGGCAGGGTGGGATAAATGCAATGTTTGAGAAATTCAAGCAACCACCTGGAGGTTATTGCTATGATCTCTTTGGTTTGTTGGTTTCGTTTTGTCTCCTTTTCAATCCAGCAGGAGTCTGTCCTCTTGCTGTAGCCCTGGACAAAGAAGTGGGATGCTTCATAGAAATACCTTCAGAAGGACACCCCCCTCACCCCGTAGCAGGCTGGGAGGAATTGTGGGACCAGCATATCAGCAACTCGAAGAATCAAGGATCCCAGACCAGGATTCAATACCTTGTCAAGGGTAGGTCTTCAAAGTAATGGGATTTAGGGAGGATGTCAGGAATGTACTCATTTAAATTGAGTTATACATTTCTTGAGGTTTTTTTATTCACTGATTTTTTTTCATGAATTGTATGTTTATGTTTATGGCCATCTTTGTTCCACCAAGGTATGATAGAAATAGGTGTTAGGCAAATGTTAGACTGAAAAGAAATTGTGATGGTAGGAAGAAAGTAAGTGTGAATGTTCTAGGCTATATATTTTTATATGCTTTCTGAAACAACTGAGAATGTGTGCTTGATTTAAAATAATAATAGAGGTTTCTTAGAAGGACCAAAATGTTTCAGCATTTATCAGCCAGTTAGAAAAAAATTACTTAATTTTCTGACCTATATTGTGGACTACCCTAAACAATAACATTAATACCACACCTTTTTCCATGAAACATTTCTGAGTACTGAACCTAAGTAAATACAAAGAGCACAAAGCAACAGTATGACTTCAAAGAGCTCATATCTCTTAAGTATTCAGGGCACAGTGTGGAAAGCTCAGCTTTGGATATCATAGCTGCTGCTTGGTAGAGTGCAAAAAATTCCCATCCTATAATGGACAAAGGCCCTGAGCATAGTTCAAGATGAATTTTAGTAATCACTTTTTACATTGGCTTAAAACAATCAATCAAATATGGCAGTTCCTACTGGAATTCTAATTGCATCCCTGCCCCTTACTATTTGTGAATGTGTGTATGTATGTGTATGTGTGTGTGTGTGTGTGTATGTGTGTGAGTATGTGTGTGTGTGAGAGAGAGAGAGAAACAGAGAAAGAGAGAAAGAGAGAGAGAGGAGGGGGAATAAAATCTGACTTTAAATTTAAATTGTACATAAGCCCCCCCTGAGGATTATTGGTCAGATTTTTATTTAAAAATAAGATGTGCATGTGCTTACATGTGAAACATAGCAACTGTGGAAGTAGCACTGGTTTCCTGTCATAATTATTGTTGTAAAGTTATTGATTTCAGGAGCAATGGACTCAAGGTTTACCTACTCCAGAAATTACAAGTTAGGCTCTGCTTGCATCTGGTTTTTTCCCTTCCGAATGACCTAAGCCAGGTTTCTGTATAGTCTTGACCTGGATCATTTTTCCAGATTATATAATTCCAACTGAAGAGGCCAAAGCTGGGAAAAGGTGTAGTCCTGAGCTTCACCTTACTCTTTTCTGCTGGACATGAGATTAATGGTGCAGTATTCTATCAGATAGAACTCAGTATCGATTTCCTTAAAAGACTAGAAGAGAGGACCCAAACCGCCTAGGGTTAGGCATTGTCATTTTTTGAAGCAATTGCAAAATGCATTTCATACAGATTTAGGAAAACAGTTGGAAATTCAACATAACAGTCAAATTGTACAAAATGTATTCTGCAAGTCAAGAAGTAGTTTGCATATGTCTTGGCCTTTTCTCCGAACAAAATAAGAAGGAGAATCTTTCCTTGAACCTGTAATTATAACTGATCATATTTTATAGCTACTTTTCTTCAGAAGTCAGCAGTAATGCTTACTCTCCCTACCCCAACCACTAAGAATGAAGGTAACGTCAGCTTGAGAGATTATTTTTATTGTGAAAATACTGTACAGAGGGTTATAATTACATAGGCAAGATAATGAGTACATTTCTTATCAAGCATTGTAGCCTCCTCCTTTGTTTCCCCTTTCCATCCCTTCCCATCCTCCCCCCGCCCCCCCACCCAGTCCTCCCCATTCCCCCCACCCCAACCAAAGTTGTAAAGTTCGTTTTCGACATAACAACTTGTACATCTCATTGTTGCAATGGGTCCACCTGTATCCCTATTTAAACGAT
>NW_012267364.1:3268448-3296901 GCF_000151885.1 Dipodomys ordii | reverse complement strand
ACCTTATCTGACCTTTTCTGCTTGACTCAGACATATACTAGATATTGCAAATAAGGGAAACCATGGGACCTATGTTTCTTTGGGCCTGGCTTACTTTACGTAATTATATTAAGAGAGATTTTATAAATGGATATTTTCATTCTTTCTCTTGGGTACTATTAGGGCTGTCCTTTTGATTGGTCCAGGTGAAAGGATACTCTGAGCATATGCTGAACTCAGTCCCAAACCAAACATTTGCATGGCTTCCAGGGCTCAGAGATTCCCAATGCGTGTTCCATCAGTGTTTTGTTTTCTTTAGTGCCTGTGAGAATCCATTTCAGTGCTGACATGGTGAAGATTTTGTTTTGGTTCAATCACTTTTGGGTTGGGAATATTTTCTCCAGCTGGCTGGCCACATGCATTTCTCTGTATGTGATATTACCCCATGTTGACAAATGGTGATTCTAAGTCACTGGGTGTTCAGCACTCCTGATCTCAGAGAGCAATCACATTTTCAGTTCTTAAAAACAGCTATTTTCCATTCCCAGGGGACTGACTTGTCTCTCTGGACTGGAAATGGGATTGGTAATAGAATTTCACAGATAAAGGCCCTCTTCAAATCTGGAGGAGGGAGTGAATGATTTTGCAAGAGTCATTGGCCATCTGCTGCTTGCTTACCAAACATGTGGTTGCCGTCTGCTAGTTTGGGTCCCAGTTTAGATGACTTCTCTCCTTGTAGGAAACTCTTGCTTGACTTGAACCCAGCACCTGCTTTCTATAGCAATAACCTACAGAACTTTGAAATGGGGCTTGTCAGAAAAATCAAAATCCTTTGCTTACAGCATAGACACGAGAAGAACAGAATCACAAAAGTGAGATTCCTATCTTAAATGTAGAAGAGATCCAAAATATACTAACTTTTTACTTCACTTAGCTAACAACTTGTTGTAGTTTACTTCAGTTATTATTTCAGGGAAAAAATCATGTGCTTATACTTGGGCTTGAACTGAGGACTCTTTTGCTCAAGGCTAGCACTGTACCACTGGAGCCCACAGCTTCACTTCTGTCTTTAGGCTAGTTATTTGGAGAGAAGAGTCTCCCGGTCTTTCTTGCCTTGGCTAGCTTGAAACCATTATTCTCAGATCTGAGAAGCTAGGATTACAGGCATGAGTCATCATGTCTGGCAATACAAAATGTAGTGACAAATCCCATAAAAGAGGAGAGTTTAGCTCCCCAGCCTAGGGTGGTAGCCAATATTCCATGTCAAATAGCTGAGATTGAATTCTGGCCTTTTTGAATAAATAAACCAAGAACCCAGGAAGGGAATGTGAAGAAAATCATTTTATGTACAAATAAATAGCTAATTGTATCCTCCAGGAGTGAGGTGGATTTCCTCAGTTTAGTCTGTTTGTTCTAATGGTATAATGAGCTGGATCTCATAGTCAACTAGAGAAACACAAATTCCTTGACCCCTGAATTACTAGGCAGAAAATAAAGGGACTAATTGTTGGAGTCCTTCTTCACTCACAGTTCTAGACAAAATGCATCTGTGATTTGTATGTGTGTGTGTGTGTGTGTGTGTGTGTGTGTGTGTGTGTGTGTATGTGTGTGTGCGTAATGATGAGAGGAGGGCTACTCACAAACTAGTAGTACTGTCAGTGACCAGCAAGGTCATGTATCAAACCTGTGAAAGAGTTGCTTACTCTCAAGGGTGACATAACTTTGAGTATCTTCTAAGTCAGAATCACATCTAGAAATTTTGCTCCTTGTTAAAATACTAGTTCTGGGTTCCTCAAAATATTTGTACAAAAGACATAAGGGATATTCTGTGCATCTGGCCAAAGACTACAGAGGCACTGATTAAATTAGACCAAAAGTATTACTGATTAGTTCTTTTTGATTCTGGTACTGGGGATTGAACCCAGGGCCTCATGCATGGTTAGCATGCATTTTAACAATTAACTACACTACCACCTGGCCTCAGTTTTAAGTGTTTGGAAAAATTAAAGTGACACTGCCAAACATCTGTGATTCTAGGGTACATAATGGTATAGGAGCTTGAAGTTATGTCTGATTCAAAGCTAAGTCATATCTTGGACATTCCAAGTCATATCTTGGACATTCCTCATTGTTTTAATCCCATCTTTATGTCTTGGCAGTATTTTAGATACCAGTTATTGCCAGCAAAGTGTCCAATAGCTGTCTTTGGAAATAACTCACAAAAGCTAACTGCAGTTCAACACTCAGGAATATTAGAGGAATGATTTTTAAGTTTGGCATTAATTGCTTTTGTACTTAGACATACCATATCATCAAGTAGTTGGAACTATAAATGAAAGACATCCTGTAAGATATTTAACCAACTTTGTTTTTATAAATAGTGTTAGATCCATGTGCAAGAATTTGAATCTATTACCATCACTTTTCAAAATAGGAGCTTCTACCTGCTTATGAAGTAATGAGTACATTACAGTAGTATTTTCAACATTATCCATGAGATAATTGGAGGTGGAAGTGCTTTTTGTTGAAGCACTATGCAAGTGTTGACTGTGGTTATTAGGTTTGAAAGTGGATCTTATGAAGGAGTGTTTATAAAGGGACTGTTTACCTTGAACACTTGTTCCCATATGCTCTGCATTGTCAGATTTAGTTTTACTGATGTTGACTCTATTCAATGCACAGTAAGAAGAGATGGGTACTAAGACCTCAGCTTTTGTTTTTGTTTTTGTTTATTTGGTTGTTTGTGCCAGGCCTGAGCGTTGTCCCTGAGATTCTTTTCCTCAAAGCTAGAATTTTACCACAGAACATTTCCAGTTTTTTCTAAGTAGTTTATTGGTGATAAGAGTCTCATGGACTTTTCTGACTGGGCTTTGGAATCATGATCCTCAGATCTTATCTTCCTGAGTAGCTAGGATTATAGGTTTTGTTCACAACCTGGTGGAAAGGCAAATTTGAGTTTTTACCTAGTGTAATCTCATAATACATGCTTTTATTTAGTAAGCAACAAACTTCAATGAAATTATTCTTCATAGGTTAAGCATCATTTTATTGCCATGAGAGTAGAAGAGGATGAAATATATTGCATGGAGATTAGAGATATTTAAGTTATACTTTAACATTAATATTTAATGTTTAAAGGTAAATCACTAACAAATAGAATCTAATCTACTGTAAAAATCTCCCTAAACCATCTTTCTTTAACTCGAGGATACAACTCTCAAATTTTCTGGTGCACAGACAAAAGGGGAAAAATAATCACCAACCCTGAGCAGCCAAGAAGGAGACTAGACAGTTTCTGGCATCTTCAAATTACATTGATATTTTCAGCAATGTCTCACCATGTACCAGTGAACTCCCTCACTTGACTACAAAAAGCACAGGAGGCAAAGTGCTCCTGGAGGAGTGTTTTACTAGCCAATTTGGGCAGATGGAGGAGTTGTGTCTTTCCTGTTCCCATTCTCACACTTAACAAGGGAACAAGGGGCTTGGGGGTGGTAGTGCATGTCCCAATGGACAAAATAACAAAAGCGATTGGAATTGCATCCTCTAAAATCAATGTAAAACAGAAAAAAAAAACTCAAGATTGTAGTACTTATGCCAACTTATTGTCTCCAATCCGGAGGTCACACCCTGTGTGTGAGGCCAACTCGGGGCTGAGAGGGTGGTCGAGTTGCTGGAGTAGAAGAATGCCATGATGGGGTCCTGTGTGTCAGGATGGGAAGGCCACACTTACCTGCTCAACCCCCATTTACTTTGTATTCTAGGATAGAGGTCAGGAAGACTATATCCCACCTGCCTATACAGCTGTGGTGTGTTGAAAGACCCCTGGATTTAAAGTAAGAAGATCTGGGTTTGAGTCTCAGTCTGTCACTTATTTTCTGTGTGACCTTGGGCAAGTCACTTCACTGATCTGAGCTTCAGTTTACTTCTCTGTGTAGTTTGGGAGCATATCCGTCTCATGGGGTTGCTTTTGAGAATTCAGTGAGCTGGTGCATGTGGAAAGTGCTTTGTGGCTCAACAGCAGCCTGGTGGAAAGCAGAACGTGTGACACTTTCTTTCTCTTGCAGGTATGCATCCAATGGTTTAAAAACCCAACAAAATGCATCAATAAATATGCAACTGCCTTCAAGGGACACAAACCCCTATTTTAATAGCTTGGATCAAAAGGACTTGGTGGGATACCCATCCACAAGGGCCAGTTCTGTGCCCATTATCCCTTCCGTGGGTCTAGAAGAAACCTGCATGCAAATGCCAGGGATTTCTGAAGTCAAAAGCATCAAATGGTGCAAAAACTCCTACTCAGCTGACATCGTCAATGTGAGTATTCCTGTCAGCGATTGTCTTATAGCAGAACAGCAAGAAGTGAAAATATTGCTGGAGACTGTCCAGGAGCAGATCCGAATTCTGACTGATGCCAGAAGGTCAGAAGACTACGAACTGGCCAGCGTAGACATCGAGGACAGTGCGAGCGAAAACACAGCCTTTCTCCCCCTGAGTCCCACGGCCAAATCAGAACGAGAGGCACAGTTTGTCTTAAGGAATGAAATACAAAGAGACTCTTCATTGACCAAGTGACTTGAGATGTAGGAATCTGTGCATTCGATGCTTCACTCAACAGGAAAGAGAGGAAATTAAAAGCAAAATTATTTATATGCATTAATTTAAGAGCATCTACTTAGAAGAAACCAAATAGTCTATCGCCCTCATATCATAGTGTTTTTTAACAAAATATTTTTTTAAAGGGAAAGAAATGTTTCAGGAGGGATAAAGCTTACCAGTGAAGCTTTTGGGTAGCATTCTGAATCCCAGTTTCAGTTTGTCCTCTTTGGTTATTTAGAAGTGGGCAGTTCAGCCCTTCAGCCCTTCGGTACCTGTGTTCACACAGCATGGCACTGGTACTCACCTAGTTTCAAAGAGACAAGCTGTATCATGAGAGTGGACATGCCAGCAGGTGGCCATTAGCCATTTGCCTTGCCATTCCCAGCCTCTAAATTTCTACTCATTCAACACCCTCATCACAGGTATGTCATGTCCAGAAGATGTAGAGTTCTGTATTTGATTTTTGAAGAATGGCACAGGGAACAGAATGAGGAGGAAGATAGAGATGGAGTCTTGGGGGGCAGTCTTAACTACTCTTCTGTGTCATATCCCTCTGAAATCGGAAAGCACAGAACCTCAGAGGGAGGGATGAAATTACTAAAGAAAAAGAGACAAAAAAATCGTAATGTTGTGTCACTAAAATCATGCTAATATGAAATGTTTTTTCTTGGAGAGTGTTTAGAAGCTCTGAAGGAGCATTTCTCAATGTGTGTGTGTGTGTGTGTGTGTGTGCGTGCGCGCGTGTGTGTGCATGTGTGTGTGTGTGCACCTGTGTGAGCGGGATGCAAATGCGTGTGTGCCTGCTCACTCGAGCACAGATGCTTTTAGCACATGTGTTCGTTGCGTGTCTGTGTGTGCACGTGTGTGTATTTAGCTTGATAAAACTTGTTCTGAAACATCAGGGAATCCAATATTCCAGAAAAAAAATTCTGTTTTGGAACTTTAAAATTTTTCCATTAAATATTAAATTCGGTTAGTGAGTTCTTAAATGCAGGTTGCTTGCATGATGGACCCTTTAAAATGATTGACACGGTCTAGACCATTTTCTGATGTGAATACTTTTGAAAGGAACAACTTTTGGCTTACGGGCAATATCAGTATCACAAATGAATTAATGGAGGATGTGTGTTTATTTTGAACCCAATCTCTTCAAATTATTCACAAAAGCCAATGATCAAATTGAGAGTTAACTATTTTTTTTCCTCATCATCCTCATTCCTATTTCCTTTCTAATGAGTCTACGCTGTGGGGACCAACACATTGGTGATTAAAACAGAAAGAAAAAATTGTTGAAATAAAAAAGCCCAAGACTATTCAGTTCACAAGAAAACCCTTTTTCAACAAAAGTCAATTGTGTTGTATGTTCATTTGGAATAAAGCAATATTTTTACCACTGCTAAGGTGAACTGAAACCTCTCCTGACAATTTGTCTGTTTTATTTACTTTCACAGAACATTCGAGAAAACTAGTGTTCACATGCCCAGTCCTTTTCCAATTATTGGTGGTGTTGAGTTGTTATGTTATACTGTTTTAAATAAAAGGCACAGTATTTGAAAGTATATAAAAGATTTCTTTTACTGTAGTTTGGGGAATAAAAACCTTGGTTAACATTTCTTTGTGGAAGATTCACAGTCCACAGAAAAGGGAATGCATTCTGAATCAAATACTTGGGGTGAAGTTATTTCTGTTAAAAATGCATTGAGTAATTGTTCTTTGTGAAAAATCCACTAATAATAACCAAAATACCATCCAGGGAAAAGAAAGGGCACTATTTTATTTTTAATCAAGGTCTTACATATTTAAAACACTTCAGTCAAAGTACACTTTACATTTAGTGAAAGATGATGTGGTATTTATTAGCTGTCCCCTCATAATCTTGTTGTTTGGAATACAATGGCAATATTGTAAATTTGAAATACAAAATTTTGTTGTTATATCATCAAAGTTGTTATTTTAAAGTATTTTCTCTTTGGAAAAATTTGAGAAAAATAATCTTGGCAAGTGTGCAAAAAGGAAAAAGATGGGTATCCCCAAAATGGTGTCATGTTAAGATGTATCACAATCATCCAACACCAGGAAGGCCTGTCCATGCCAACTTCATTCTTGTTTCTTTTTTGTGTATTTACTTATTTTAATTTTTGTGCTGGTCCTGGGGCTTGAACTCAGTGTCCTGGCTCTGTCCCTGAGGTTTTTCCCAATGCTAGTGCTCTACCACTTGAGCCACAACTCCATTTCCAGCTTTTTGGTGGTTAATTGGAGATAAGAGTTGCATGGATTTTTTTTCCCCCAGGCTGGCTTTGAACTGTGCTTCTCAGATCTCAGTCCCCTGAGTAGCGAGGATTACAAGCATGAGCCAAAATACCAGCCTCATATATGGTGGTTAAAACTAAAACAAAACTAAAACAAAACAATAAAGCATAAATCATTCTAAATTGTTAGTAAAATTATAGAGTGCTATCATTCAAAATATGACCAATCCCATGTTAAAAAAGAAATAGAAACAGTATTGAAGAGTTACTATCACAGTTGTCTTCCTTGATTCCCTTCCCTACATCCATGAAGTAATCTATCTACTTTGCTATAGGTTAAGGTAAATTTACTACATCTCCAATAAGTGGCACTCTTTCTTTGTCGGAGGATAAAGAGTATTGCTCATAGAATTTTACAATATGAATCTGTTTTGATCACACTAACCTATCAATTCTACCTAAAAGAGAATGGAAGGACCTAGCTGAGTTTAAAATGCCCACTGACTTCTCAAATGAGGGACAGCTACAATTTCAGAAGCCATGGCTATGGCTTCCAGGAGTGAAGTTTTCCACCAGAAGCTGACATCCACAGCCATCCCTCTATACCTATCCTGCCATATGGTGCTACAAGAAACCATGACTCCCTTCTTCTGTGTGTGTGTGTATGTGTGTGTGTGTGTGTGTGTGTGTGTGTGTGTGTATGGCAGGGGATGGTCGATCCCTTTGATTCCAGCCCAGTAAACCTGAGAAAAGTGCTATGAAATATTTCCTCAAATGCGTATATAGTAAACTAGGAAAACAGCAGAAGGGGTGGGATTTTTATTTGATCTTTTGGTATCTGGGAAAATGTTTTATATATAAAGAATACTTTTTATTCTTCTTCAGTCAAATAGACTCAATACAAGTGTTTTCAATGGATAGCATGTGTATACTGTTTTTGTATATTATCTTCAGATATTCAGTCTGTATCCAGGCAAGACCAGCACATGATTTCTAAGCTTCCTCAGTTCCAATGCATCTCAATGTGCTCTGAGACATTATAGCTTAGAATAAGTTTTATCTCTTCCTTTCTTTTTCATTCTCTTTCCCTTTTAAAGAAATATTGAGGATAAAGGACGAAATTGATTCTTTAAAGTTGAAATTATTGTTTAACAATCTCTTCCCTAAAGAAACCCTACCTATACCTACAATATACATCTGTATGTATGTAAATTAAAGTGATTGTTTCTCTGGCTTTATTTTTGCTTAACTGGACAGGTGTCAAAGTGATTGTCTAATAGAAGGCCAAGACATGTAGCAGTCAGACAAATTGGCAATATTTCAGTCAGATAGGCATTTCCAGTTCCTTCTCTTTCTGAAGAAAGCAGAAATATGTTGGAGTTCGACCCTAGGGAAAATCTGCTGAAATCTCTTTTAGAAATGATGGGTGTAAATGATTGCTCTCTCTACACTGTATAATGGTCTCCAGTGTTCTTTTTTTTTTTTTTTTACAATTTAACCTTATCTTATTCCACAGGTGCCTACATAGGTGGTTTTTTTTTTTGTTTGTTTGTTTTTTACCTCTGGTGCCCGCTGAAACTCCAGTAAGAATAGTGTGTGTGTGTGTGTGTGTGTGTGTGTGTGTGTGTGTGTGTGTGTGTAGATGGGAAGAATATATTAAATGCTAATGCTAAATACCCCAGCAAAAATAATTGCAGAGTGACTAGACACAATCTGAATAACAAGAGAGCAGGCTTATAGTCCTCTAATAATTGTTTGTAATGAATACCTGTATTGATTGCACGCATATTGTTCCCTGTGAAAGAATTGTGTGATAAAGAAGTATTCTCTTATTGTTTGACATGAAGCAGAAAATCTTTATATTGAGAGTTGTCTTTGTGAAAACTCCTAAGTTCTAACTGGCAATAGTTCCATGGCCTTATCTGTCAAATAAGGGTAGAGGACCAAGTTCATCTTTGATTTTCCTTCCAAACTGAGTATCTCAACCTTACCATGCAGTCATTCTGACATAACTCTGAAAAAAACAATTAACACCTGTAAGTCTATCTCATGGAGTCTTAAAAACAACTGTTGGGACTTGTATTTTCCATCTTTGGCTAAGACTAACACTTACGATAGCACATTTACTTCTGAAAGAACAATGGGATTGTTTTCCGGTTATATTAAAGATAAATTTAGCTAGGAAAGATACTATTAAAGAAGAAATGGTCAAGAAAATACATAATTCTAAAAGTTAATAATTGGTGGTCAAATTTTGCTTCAGATATGTTTTATAGAAAATATAAGCCAGGCATGGGGATGTTGGCCTGTACTTCCAGTGGAGATCAGAGGATTGGGAATTAAAGTTGGCCTGAACAAATGCATGAGACCTTATATAACAGAAACAAACTAAAGCAATAAAGCATATGATTCAAGTGATAGTACAAAAGAGTGAGACAGAGAGAGACAAAAAGAAAGAAAGGAAAAAAGAAAAAAAGCAAGAAAGAGGGAGAGGGAGTGAAGAAGAGGAGGAAAGGAAAAAAGGGAGGAAATAGTATTTATTAAAACAAAGGATTCAAGAAATGAGACTTTGAATATATTCTCCATTCACAAAAGCAACAGATGGATTCCATATATATATATATATATATATATGGAATTTATATACATATAATATAGATATATATTCATATATTCGTATATATGTTCGTATATATATGGATATATATCTATATTTGTATATAAAACCAGACATTTATTGGTAATCTCAATTCTTTGCACCCTAAGTACTTTTTAAAACAGAACCTTGAAGCCAAGCACCAGTGGCTCATGTCTATAATCTTAGCCACTCAGGAGGCCCAGATCTGAGGAACGTGGGTCAAAGCCAACTAGGCAGGAAAGTCCTTGAGACTCTTTATCTCCAATCAAGTACCCTCCAAACTAGAAACAGCACTGTGGTTCAAGTGGTAGAGCATTAGCCTTCAATAGTAAAATTTGGAGACAGCATCCAGGCCTTGAGTTGAAGCCCCAGGACTGGCACACACACACACACTCACACACACACACACACTCACACACACACACACACACACACACACACACACACACACTACAGAACCTTGCTATGTAGCTCAGGTTGACCTCAAATTCAAACTCTTTCTGCTTCTGCCTTCTGAATGCTAAGATTACAGGTAGTACCATCATGCCTGGTGCCTCTGAAATTTTTAGTGTGAATTTTCTAAGCATAAATAAATGTTCTGGAGCTACTCTCCCAGTATGGTTAGAAAGTAATCCTAACTTTGTTGTTAGTATAGACACAAAATTTGCTGGGGTTTACTTGCTGATTTAACTTTGGTTGTAATTGCTATGTTTGACAAACCAATATAAACACGCTCTTCCAATATCCTCCTGGCTAGTGATTCATTCTTTTGTATATGATCTGCTTTGGTCAAGATCCCAAAGTCTGATTTCTTCTTAGTTTTCAATGAAACAATGTGAAACCTTAAACTACTTACATAGAAGATGGTAGCTTTCACTTGCGTTGTGTTTAAACATTGTAAGTGTTTTGTGGAGTAGTTTTCAAAATTGAATTGGGGTTAAAAAGAACTCCATATTTTTTCCTTACTCTTGATAGACATATTGAGAAGTCTGATTAACTTCTAAGACAGCTATTATCTATACTGATGCTATCTTTTAAAAAACAAACTTCGATTAAAGGGCTTAAAAATTACATAAAGAACACAACAAACACATGTATCAAAAACTCAATGACAAGGAAATCCTTGGGTGCAATATCTTTATAGGAGCTGAATTCACAAAGGAAGTATAATGGTTGATATTTAAGCTTTATTCTACCTAACCTCATTTTGGGTCCTGGAGAATAGATATGTTGATTCAAAGTAAAACAAATGAAAGAATATATAAACTCACCTCAAAGAAATCTCTACACATTCACCAATGACCGCTGTGTATATGTTTAATATCATTAGAGAGAAATGCCTTGACTGTTAGTTTTTCCAAATATGCAAATTGTACACATTAAATCTAAGAAAAAACTCCCCCTAATAGTTTTTATATTTTGAGCATCCTTTAAGTGAAAAATGTAAATAATACAGAAACACATAAAGTGATCAGTAGCACATTTGCAATTGTCATTTAAAAATTAATGAGAAACAATGTCTTGTGCCTCTGATAAAGAAAATTGTCATTTTAAGGAGTGTGTGTATTAGCTTTATCTTCCATGAAACCATTTCAAGATGGCAGCCAATGCTCTGTGGGGATGATGGGTTCAGGGAATATAGTAGATATGTGTCTTTTACTGTTCTAAGAAAGTTATTTCCGTTATAGCTGCATTTTGTTTGATGAGATGTCTCCCCCTCTTGCTAATTAAACACTAAGACATGAATTTATCACTTGATTCGCATCTTTACTTCAGGTAAGTTCTCAGTCTGTGGAGAGAAACCTTGATTCTCATTTCCTAAGTGGGTCTCCCCAGCTGTATCTGGTGAAGCTAGACATATATTCTTAGTCATGTACCTCTGGTCTCATTTGCCTTTCATTTAACAGGGAATTTTCAGTGAAAATGGAAGAACAAAGTGAATTTGTGTGGGGAAAGATAGTTTTGTACATTTTATGTTTGTGGAGAGATAATCCAAGAACCTCTGAAATGTAAATGATAATAAGGTTCATGACGTTAGCCAATATCTTCTCATAAAGAGACAAATCCCAGGCCTGGTCATTTTTCTTAAATTGTAAACATTGTTTTTGGTCTCCTTTTTCTTTGTGTGTGTGCCTGTCCTGGGGTTTGAACACAGGTACTGGACATTGTCCCTGGTAATTTTTGCTCACAGCTAGCACTCTATGATTTGAACCACAGTTTCACTTCTGACTTTTTTCTATTGACTTTCTTCTAATTGAAGATAAGTCTCACACACTTTCCTGCCCAGCTGTCTTACAATCAGGGTCCTCAAATCTCAGCTTCTTAAGTAGATAGGGTTATAAAGCATGAGCCACTGAAATCAGCTCTATTCAAACTTCCTGTGATTGTTTATTTATGTTTTCACTTTCTACCAGAAAGCCCAAACCATGAAAAAGAACAATCAAACCAATAATAGGTTTTTAGACAATGAATCTTTACACATACACACACATACACACACAGGTGTCTCACACCTGTAATCCCAGCTATTCAGGAGGCTGAGACATGAGGATTGTAGTTCAAGGCCAATCCAGGCAGGAAAGTTCTTATTGCAACAGAAAGAAACAAAGAACCTTATCTTAAATTAACCAAAAAAATAAGAAGAGGAGCTGTGACTCAAGTGGTAGAGCACTAGTCTTGAGCAAAAATACTCAGGGAGAGTGTCTAAGCCCTAAATTCAGGCCTTAGGACCAGTACACACACATAAGAACACACACAAACACACATACAAATATATTGTTCAATAGCACAAAAATTCTCTATGATCATGGAAATCACAAAGAAATGTATGACTCTTGCAATAAAATAAATGAAACCCAAAGAACATGAGAATGGAAAATTCAAATTATGGAATAGTCACAAGGTTAAAATAACAAACACACATAAATAACAGTAACAAAATAAACCATTTTTTAAAAAAAAGTAATTACATAAAATGAGTTTCTAAGTCCAAGTAGTTTTATGTGCATATATACATTCATAGGTCATATATGCATATAAATAATGTTAATTATTTTATACCATTAATATAATAGAGAACTATACTGTAATAGATGGTTATTATATACACATAAATAAATAGATTAACAAACAGTTCTTTTCAAATTTTGACTAGGTTTCCAGGACTGAGACAACTAAAGAAGCAGGTTTATGCCCATATTGCATGATTTAGTTTACTGAAGGGATTTGCTAGAAGTTGTCAAAGCCATTTCTGCGTGTGTTAGCAATTATTCACAATCTGCCTAGTAAAATGTGGACTTTGACAGTAGTTCCAATTAGGAGTATTATTTCCCCAATGTCTGTGTTCCATTTTCTCGGTGAGAAGGGAATGGCACCTTCTCACATTATGTCAAAGTCAGGAGCGTTCATGGAACTTTGGTAGGTTCATGGTGTCTGTCCTCTTGAATTTCCAGCCTCAGTTTCATGAAAGACTGACGGTTCTGTTGGAGCTTGCCTGAGAACTCATGGAATAAACATGCAAGGATATGAAGAATGAGGGGCATGTGTGTTTTCCTCAGAGTTAGAATGGACACATCTTTTCACTTGTGGGGGCTTGAGGCAAGAAAGGATTACCAAGAAGAGCATACAAACAGGAGAAGAGACTTGTGTTGTGGCCCGGGGCTAAGAAGGGCTCAGCTGCAAACAAGCCAGATTTATTAGATGAGCTGCAAACCTAACTCCTGGGTACTGATTCCCTTCCAAATTCAAAAATGTTCCACAAAAGAAAGCTCAAGTATCTTTTCCACTGCTTTCCTTGAAGGATGGCATGCATCTGCACTGATTTGTTCATATTTCCTCATGCACTGGGTCTCACTGTAAGGCTACATATCAGAGAGTCAGAGAGTAAGGAAGAAGATGAGCAAACAAGAGAGAAATCAAACAGCATCTCCCATTGGACATCCAGGTCTAGGAGAGTGAAATCATTCTCTCCTCAAAAATACTGAGTATGTCACTCACCACATTAATGACAGGAAGAAAATTGCTGCTACCCATGTCATGGTAAATTAGTATGTACAAGGTGGAAGCAAAATACATTCAAATGGATTATACTGGGGTAATAAAGAATCACCAAAATGGCAAGGGATTTATTTCAGCAACTTGGAGACACTTTATTTTTGCTGTTTTATTTTTTAATTGCCTTTACTTGTACAAACAGGCAGACAATTTATTAAGTACATTTAGAAATATGATAATCTCTCTAGATGGTAAATTTTAGATGCTACCTAATTTCAATTGCTGAAGGTATTTTATTAGGTAAAGCTTCTAGTTCTCTCTCTCTCCCTTTCTCCCTCTCTCCCTCTCTCCCTCCCCCCTCTCTTTCTCTCTCTCTCTCTCTCTCTCTCTCTTTCTCTCTCTCTCTCGTTGCATCACGGGGCTTGAACTTAGGGCCTGGGCACTATCCCTGAGCTTTTTCACTCAATGCTAGCACTCTACCACTGTGAACCACAGCTCCACTTCTGGTTTTCTGGTGGTTAATTTTAGGTAAGAGTCGCAGGGGACTTTTAGCGGTGATCTCAGCCTCCTGAGTAAGATTATAGGCATGAACCACCAACATCTGGCTAAAACTTTTAATTCTTTAACACAAAGTCAATGGTCAGCACTAGGCGAGGCAGTTGTAGCTTACATTAATTTCTTTTAGGGTAAAGAACAGGGATATTTTATACTATTATTATCATAATTTAAGATAGATAAGTAAGATCTAGCAATAAAAAAGGAATAAAGAAATGTGGCAAAGGCAGAGTCTGAATGATGCAAAAGAAAAGATAATAAAACTGCAATTAGAATAATTTTATAGTTAAAAGTAATTTTAATTATAATTTAAAATTAATTGTGATTAAAAAATAAAAATGAAGTTATCAGAGATGACAAAGTACAGAATAAACAGTAAAAATGTAAATCAAATAGTGACAAATATGATAATGTTGTTTAGTAACATTATTAGTGCTTACTCAGTTCTCAGTAAAGTTTTAATATATTAAAAAGATTCAAAAGTCAGTGGGATGACACTATAGATGACTTAACTCTCAATATCATCATAAATATATATCATCTTAAAACTCAGCAAATATCAAATATGAGAGAATTATGGAGGATTTAGGCAAAAATGTACCATTTTTTCTCTGAGTGGAAATTTTCTTATTTTATAATTACCCAGATTTTTCAATTCCATCCATAAATATGTTATTGGAAAACAGAAAAATAGAGAGCACATTGAACAATATATGAATGAGAAGATTCAAAACAATTTTGAATAAATAAAACTATATAAAGAGAATGAGTTAATATACAACGAAAACTGTTAAGCTATATTATGAACCTGATTGTGCTGATGCAGGTATAAAGTAAAATAAAAACCCAGACACACACTCATAAGTGGAAAATAATGAGAAATTAAAGGTATTTTAAATTAAATTCACTGAGTAAAAATCACTATGAGAATATTAGCTACTTTCAAAAAAGAAATACATGTCCTTATCTCATATCTAATACTGTGTGTTATTATAAAAGTGCTGTGATGCTTAGAAGAAATATAATTGGGCAAGAAATTTTTAACCATGGAAATAAAACAAGAGGAAAGCCAGACATGGATTAAAATGAAATTGGTAGTCATACAAATGAATGTGAATGATGAAATGGAGGGGGGGCTTACAACCTATTTGACAAAAATAGCTCTTAAAATAAGAAAACAATAAGCACACAAATAGTACCTAGGAGCTTTGATGAGCACCAGTTGCTTGATTAGTGTTTTCTGTTTACTGTTTCAAAAGCTACTACGGGTGCTGGGAAGTTGACTCAGTGGTAGAGTGCTTGCCTCGCATACTTGAGGCCCTGGGTTCAATTCCTCAGTACCGCATAAGCAGAAAAAAGCCAGAAGTGGCACTGTGGCTCAAGTAGTAGAGTGCTAGCCTTGAGTTGAAGAACTGAGGGACAGTGCCCAGGCCCAGAGTTCAGACCCCACAACTGGACGGAAAAAAAAAAAAAAGCTACTATGATAAAAAGAACAAGATGACCAAATCTAACACCTAAATGTAGTAAATTTTACAACCTAAATGGTAGTAAAATTATGGCTAAATGACACAAACAGAAAAATTGTCTGCACCAGGCACGAAGAAAGATAAGATAAAATATACCCGTGTGTATATGAGTTTTGTGTTTCATAACTGAAACACTTCACAGTAGAAGTTTCTTAAAGAAAAATAACATAGTAATCTATGCATATGCTGACACATTAATTTAATATTCCCAGTTTCAATAGAAGTTACATAGAGAAAATCACACAGTAATCTGTGTGTACTGTGTACATCTTTACATACTATATTCACTACAACCACATATGGGTATGTATGTGTACAATAGAAAAAGAAAAGAACTTTTAAAAAAGCAAAATTTAACAAGAAAAAGTAGTGAAATGGTTAAAGTGTTTTATTGAATTAAGCATGTTGGATAAAACATAAAGCATAAGTTATATTACATGCTTCTGTCCATCTTTCTCCTATACATGCATTAATTCAACAATCTTAATAAGAGCAATGGGAAAAACTCATAAAAATTGAGCTATAACTAAAATTTAATACAACAGTAAGATGTATTAGTATTGAATTATTAAATATGCTTTAAAAGAATGCTTTAGGAAATGTTCTCAATATAAACTACTGGAAGGATATATTTAAATATTAACAATTCTTTCACTACAATATGATGCTGAGAATTTTCTATATTTTTCAACACATTCTATTTTTTCAATAATGGATATGTTTTACTTTTGTTTTCAGAAAAACAACATATATATATAAAATTTTCTTGGTTGTGTAAGTGTTGATACGGGGGCTTGAACTGAGAACCTAGGTGCTCTCCCTTAGTTTTATTCACTCAAGGCTAGTGCTCCACTAATGGAGCCATAGCTTGACTTCCAGCTTTTAGGCAGTTAATTGGAGATATAGGTCTCATGGACTTTTCTGTGCTTGCTAGCTTCAAAACACAATCCTGAGATTATGAGTAGTTAGGATTGCATATATAAACCATTGACACTGAGTCTATCATACACATTTTCAGTAGTCTAATTTACAGAATCAATTTCAATAGTCTGTAAAAGTACTGACTTTGTTTCACATCCTTACAATCTTAGTACATTGTTTATGGTATTTTCTTTGAAGGGATTTGCTTTAGCCTTTGGCATGCCTCTTTGGTTTGATTAATTGTGATTTCTGTTCTACTTTTCAGTATTGCAACTAAATGTTTGTTGAGGAGAAGGTTACAAGAAGCATGGAAATACTATTATATTCTTCCCAAAGCCTCTTATTTTCCAGAGATTAGACTTCCTTGCTCAATTGCACCAAGTTACTGTAATGATTTCCCTCTGTACCGAGGGACAAATGGCAACCTTCTGGTCTGTCATTTTCCAACTCAAAGAGCTGATACATCTTTTGTCTGTTATTTAATGCTTGACAGATAATTCCCAGGATCAAACCATCCATGAAAACCGTTAGCTTCTGGCAAATAGTAGATGTTTATGTATACTTTCAATGTCTTAGTAGTTAAGAAGTGGTTCAAAACATTCCAAGAATGTCATATGGAATATTGAGCCAGTCCATAGAAAATCTATTATGCTGTTGATAACCTGGCACCAATATGGAACTGAAAGGTATATTCATATCCTTTGTTGAAGTGATTATGGAGAAGGCATGAAGGTGGGGACCCAATCTCAAGTGTCTTAGCAAATATCAGAGCCCCAGTGGGTATCCCTAAAACAAGATGGTGCTACTAAATCAACCATGGTGCTCTTAACTAAATTGATATTTTCTGTATGTAAGACAGAGCAATGGCTTCATCCTATAAACCCACAACCTTACCTTAAAACCAGAAATAAGCAAGTTTTCCTGTGCAGAGTGACAGGGGTAAACAGAGTGGCTTGGAATAGTTCTCCAACATATGTACCCATATGGAAATATATGTCTGTGTCCATTTATAAAGTGCTTTCTGCCAGTGAAATCAAGTCCTAAAAACTGGAGATAGAGCAGTTTGAAATAGTACAGAGCTAGAAACAGACACGATCTTTTGGATGGGCTAGAATTCTGTTGGGGAGACAGTGGATGAGTTCTCAATGCATTAATCCCATTTTGGTTTATGATTGAAAAACCCAAGAAAACAGGAAGTATGATGTTAGGAGTGGAAGTGGAGAGAGGTAGTAGGAAGAGTCACTGCTGAGGATATTTCTTCTCTGCTAAAACAGGGTGAAATAATGAAAAGGATGCACCCAATCATAGACTTGGTCAAAGACCACTCAGATGGAAAGAACGAAGAGTATAAGGCCTTGGCAGGGCATAAGTCTGCTATGATGGAGTGGGGGCAAGAGGCCAGAGAGTCTGCAGAAGAGTTAACCAGGAAGCGTTGAAGGAAAAAGCAAGGTGGGACAGGGTGACACAAGTCAGGTTATTTAGGGTCTGGTAGTGGAGAAGTTATGAAGGATCCATATTATTCTAAGTGCAATGAGATGTCATTGATGAGTTTTGTTTAAAAAATAGATGACTCACGTGTATATATATATATAATATGTATGTGAATATATGCAATGCATATTAATTTATAATATAATATAAAGTATGAAGACCACTGCAATGGTCACAAAGGATGGGGAAAGAAGGATAAGGCTGAAGAGAGTAATACAGACAGGGTGATTTGGGTCAATGTATGCTATACACATGTTATAAATATCACAATGAAGGCCCCTGTACAATCAATTTATATTGGTAATTTTCTTTTAAAAGAGGAGCTCAGGAAATGGGAAAGAAAGCGACTTCATTGTGGTAAGAGGAGGAGCTAATGAAAACACACAGGTGCGAGCTGACTGGACAGAGGTAGGATATAAACAGCTCCACCTAGAGGAGAGTAATGATTCATTTCATCTTCCCTACTTACAACAAGATTTGTGTTTCAAATTGTCTTTGAGTCCTCCCAACTCTAAATGTCTTAAACAATTTGGACCTTAGAAACTGTATAAATGACTTGAAAAGTATGACACATTTGACCATCCATATCTGTCTCAATACAGCATAGCCTAAAAAATGTTCTGAGATTTTAAGTGGCAGAGAATTATTCAAGGCACCTTCCACCTCTTCTATTTCACATGCCAGAAATTATTTTTAATTGGAAATTGTATGTTATCATTGTCATTTAAATCATGCTTTAATTCCACTGTCTGTGTGCTGGGTAGCTTATCAGGAGGGATAATGCCACGTGTCTATAATTCATGGAAGATAGCTGTTTAATGTGATATACAACTAATATTGAGGAACAGAAGTCAAGAACCATTCCCTTATTGTTTTAAATAATTAATGCCTTGCAAAAATTTTATTATAATGTTTGAAATGGTGCCCAAACTCTATTAACAATTTGGTAAGATATTGACTAATAAAATAGAAATGGTTGCAAACTTTTCGGCTTACAGTTTCTGAGACAACACAAGGAATATGTGTATATGGTGTGTGTGTGGATGGGACAATGTTCAGAAACACATTTCCAGGCTGCAGTGACATAGACTGGAAAGTGACATGCCATCTGCACCTTGTGATGGTTTGAAGTGACCTCACAGGAATATACTTTAGCCACATAGGCTTCAGAATCATGAAGAGTAGAATGGTAAGTGTGATAGAAAACTCATACATAAAAGTTCTTAGGAATGTCTTCAGCATCTCAAGGGAGGAAAAGGAAGCTTGTGAGACTGCAGACAAATATGTGAATGAGCAAAAAGAATAATGGGCTCTGGTGGCTCACACCTGTAATTCTAGCTACTCAGGAGGCTGAGATCTGAGGATAACAGTTGAAAGCCAACATGACTAGGAAAGTCCCACAGACACTTATCTCCAATTAATCACTAGAAAACAAGTAGTGGTGCTGTGGCTCAAAGTTATAGAGTGCTATCTTTGAATAAAAAGAACTTAGGGTCAGGGCCAGGACCCTGAATTCAATCCCCAAGACCAACCCCCACCACCCTACCCCCCACCCCAATAGGCAGGATTTCGATTCTGGGAGAGTTCATCCACAATTGCAACTTCAAGGGCATGTGAAAGTCACTAGAGTGCCTAAGGAGTGAAGCAGAGACCCGCTTTAAGTTGTCCTTCTTGTCACACCGGAATATTCTTATGGCTTTCAGAGAAAGAGTAGAGTGGATCAGACAAAGGCTAGAAAGGTGTTGAAAAAACTTATTTTATGACAACTGATTTATACTAGGTACAGAAATTATGGAAGAAATTGACAAAGTACATTTTAGAGATAGAAATAAAAAGTTATTATACAGGATTGATATGAGATGAATAATAAAAAGAGAATGAATAATATGTTGATGCATGACTTTAGTGATGGCAGGTAGATATCACTTTACAAGAAAACCAAGACAGAGAAATGGTGTGACAAGAAAAATCAATAGTAATTTATTGTAAAAGCCTTTAGACTAGTTGGGACCCAGTGGCTCATGCCTGCAGTCCTAGCTACTCAGGAGGCTACGATCTGAGAATAATGGTTCAAAGCCAGTCTGGTCAAGAAAGTTCCTGTGAGAGCATTATTTCCAATTAACCATTCAAAAACCAGAAGTGACGCTGTGGTTCAAGTGGTAGAGCACTAGCCTTGACCACAAAGAGGCTCAGGGAAAGTACTCAGGCCCTGAGTTCAAGCCCCACAACCAACCAAAACAAACAAACAAAAAGGCCTTTAGACCAATAATTCCAAAGAGTCCAGCAATGCTTAAATAGCATTAAGAGAAGTCAGGTTAAGTATTTGTTGGTATTAGCTGAAAGGAATAAGCTTTAGGTTTCAACCAGAGAGTAAGAGGTAAACCCAAAAATCTAACACCAGAACCTTACATATGAATCACCACTGATCAAGAAAATGGACTAAGAAACACTGTGGTTAAAACAGTTTAAGAGTAGAGAAGAGGGTACAAGAGAGAGACACAGAGAGAGAGAGAGAGAAAGAGAGAAAGAGACAGAGACAGAGACAGGAATAACAGAGAAGATGAGGAGGAAGATGTTGATGGAAACAAGGGTAATAACTCCTACAACAGTTGCTAAGTAAACATAAGCATTTTCACAAGTTCCATGGGCCAGGTGGTATAATAGTAATCAACAGATCAACAAATGTTTGGTCTTTTAAACAACATTAGCATGTTACTCATTCATGCTTGGTGTGTGTTTTGGATCAAAGGAGTGCCTCTGTTCTAAGCTGATTTGCCTCCAAGACTTTTAATGGTTGAGAAGCTATTGTTTGGGTTATTGTCAATCATCATGGCCAGAAAACAAAGAGCAAGGCAATCTATACCCTACTTCTTAATGTTCTGACAGGAAGTTAACCATAGAAGTTATGTTTTACTGTGTTTCTATGAGGCTGAGAAAGAGCAATACAAACTTCTTGTGAAATACTTTGGAGTGTTTGGTGGACCCTACTGATGAGTATACAACTTGACATACTTTAAATGGATTTTCTCATTTAATCCCATGATAACAAAATACTGGTATTACTGTTTCCATTTTTATTCTGTGAATAAAGCTAGAATTTAAGGAAGTGAAGGAACACCCAGAAACGATGAGGTACATACTAATGGGTAAGTCACAGTCTGAACTCAGTGATCAGTCTGAATTTGTTTTGTTCTAGATAAAGTATTTTAACTGCCTTAAATAATTATATAATTAATAGGTTATATATGTATATATAATTATATGCATAATATAAATTATAATATACAATGATATATAATGTATGATATAAATATGTATTATAATCTAATTTCATATAATATATAATTACATAATATACTTCTATATAACTAAACGTTTACTTCTATATAAGTATATAATATATACATATCTATAATGTATATAATTATATACATTAGGTATCCATTATATCCATTATAAATACATATTCATATCATTATATACAATATATGTGTGTGTATATATGCACACACACAATTAAATAGTTACTATCACCCTTTAAGAAAGGTATTTTGTAAATGTATTGAAAGAAATCAAGCCTCAGAATAATACTTAATTGCTACAGATTATACAGCTATTTGAAGTTTGCAACTGTCAATTCTTTTCCTCATTATCTCCTACCATTACTTCCAGATACATACATGTTTATATAATATATTATGTCTTTGACATGTGTATACATATACCTTTATATACAATTTACATTTATATACTATCCATTCATATAATTATGATTAGCCTTTATATAGGTGACTATTCCTCTCTCCCTAAAAGTCATTCTCATAGTTTTTCTTTCTCTCTCTTGTTTTTGTTTGTTTTGTTTCATTTTTCGGACAGTTCTGAGGCTTAAAATCAGGGCCTGGATGCTGTCCTTGAGCTTTTTGCTCCAAGTGAATTCTTTTTTAAATTTTTATTTATTTTTTTATTGTGAAAATACTGTACAGAGGGGTTACAATTACATGGGCAAGATAATGAGTACATTTCTTATCAAGCAAAACGAATTCTTTACCACTTAGCTAAGAGCTCCATCCCTGGCTTTTTTTCCTCATGGACTTTCCTGGCTGGGTTCAAACTGCCATCTGAGGAGCTCAGCCCTTGAGTAGTTATGAATGCAAGTGTGCCACCCCGCCCACATTTGTTTACTTTCTGTAACTATATAAATATAGGTAACTCTTGATTTTTAAGGTAATAAATTTTGCTTAGTGATACACAGTACCAGGACAATCAGTTGTCCTAGTGTATCTATGACTTTCCTCCTTTTGCAAAGAAGTCATGTGACCAAAGTTTTTCCTTAGTTCTAAATAAAATGAAATCTCCAATCACCCGAAATTTTGTGAACTTGTCTAAAGTTGAAATATATAAAAGGAAAAGTTAGCAAGCTATAAAAGGGAGGGTGACAATTCATAGCAATATATATAGATAGATAGATTAACTGCAGATAAACAAAAATGAAAATATAGCTCGAGAAAGATGTGCTAATAAAAGATGAGATGAACAAGACACTATGTTGAAAACGAACTTTACAACTTTGGGGGGAGTAGTTGTGGAGGTGGGAGGGAAGGGATCCAAGGGGGAAAACAAAGGAGGAGGCAACAATGCTCAATAGGAAATGAACTCATTACCTTGCTCATGTAACTGCCCTCTGTACAGTATTTTTACAATAAAAAAAGAAAAATATGCTTAGGGGAGAAGCAAGACATACTATTTTATTAAGTGTGATATTATTCACCCTTTATACAATAGAATATTAAGATATCCACTGGGAGTTCAAATCTGTATTTTATAAAATATTTTATGTTGATTTATATGAGTGTATATTTATGTACATAGACAAGTATGCATCTGTTTGTAAGATGAAGTTACATAACAATCTAATTATCTTTCTCATTTGTTATAAATGAATTTGGCTTCAAAAGTGTGCTATATAATGTGCTATAATTTGAAAAGTCAACATAGCATTCCTTTTTTGGGAATTGTTATATTCTGGTGAGCTACTGTAGACCCAAATAGCCTTTTTGACGGGTCTATAAAATTGATATGCCTCAAATAGAATGATTAAATTATTTAATACCAATAAACACTAAAAAGCACCAAGTACAAGATGTTAGCTCTTTTCAGTAGCTATTATCATTACTATTAATGTAGCATAGTGCATTTAAAATGTATTTATCAATTTTTGTATTTGCAAGTCCAATTATTTCCTATTAAACTATCCCAATGTGAGTAAAAATTATGCTTAGTGGCATTATCTCTGCAATGAACTGTTGAGTTGTATTTTCTTTGTAATAACCTGTAATATCAACTCAACAAAAACTATTAAATTTCAAGTACCTCCTAACACTTAAATTAAAATCTGTGTTCTGTCACATTCAATAGACTGATATTTATCTGAAATAGTAAAATAAATTTACAAGCACTCATCATGTCCATAAAGCTTCCAACAAGTCAATTAAGAATTTTCATCCCTCACCTGAATTTCAAGTATGTGCAACTCACCTGAAATAATTCACCTGCTGTAATTTATAGCCACATTCTTGTTGAATCCTCTCACATTACCTTTCATGGTATTTTGTTTTTCAGAAAGTACAGGACCTTTCCGAAGTCCTTTAAAGTATTTCATTCATGTATGTATGTATTTAGTTCTGATACTGAAGTTTCAACTCAGGACCCAGCTCTTGCTAAGCTGATGCTCTATCCATCATGCTTCCAGCCTGGCTTTATGCTGTTTACTTTGGAGATAGGATCTAGTGAAATGTTCAGCCTGGGCTGGCCTTGAACCACATTCTTGTTGATCTCAGCTTTCTGAGTCACTAGGATTGCACCAGCTTCTTTTGAAATTTCAATGAGAAATCAGTGGATTCTTTTCTTGAGTTAACCCACTCCCCATTGGCTTGTCCATTATTTCCTTCCTCCTTATTTTTCCCTTTATTGATTTTCCACATGCTGCCTTGCTTGCTCCTTTGGTGCATTTCTGACAGATGGTATTTAGATTGGCTTACTTTTATTTATTGATTACTCTGCGAGTAACAAATAAGCAATGTTGACAAAAAAAGGGGGTGAGTTTGCCTTTCCTATCAGATATCATTATTCTAAAAGAAGTTATTAGATTGGTATTATCACAAAACCATTCTCATATAATTATGGCTTCTTTTTATATTCCTTCCCAGAATGTTATTTTCCTGCTCTCCCATTTTCTCTGTCCCTCCCTCTGCCCAAATCTCTCATTTTTCTCCCCTTCATTCTAAAATTGTCTTCTCTATCAGCCTGTCACTTCAACACTCTAATTTATTGTAAATTTGTTGTTTATTGTGAATCTTTCCCTTAGATGCATTACTTTCATATTCAAACAGCAGATACACTTTACCCCAGGATGGCAAAACCACTGAACTCCACATGTATGATTTTATTTTCTAAATAAATAATTTGACAGTCAATGCTTATCTTAAGTAGACCTCTGTTTTTCCAATGACATTGTAAAAATAAAGTATTGAGTCCCAAGAATAATTCTTTATTTCTTTTATTGTGCCAGTCCTAGGGCTTGAACTCAGAATCTGGGTGCTTTCTTTGAGCTCCTGTGCTCAAGGCTGGCACTCTACAACTTGAGCCACAGATGTACTTCTAGCTTTTTGGTAGTTAATTGGAGATAAGAATCTCCTAGACTTTCCTGCCTAGGCTGCTTTTCAACTATGATCCTTAGATGTCAGCCTCCTGAGAATTACAGGGGTGAACAATTCACACCTGGCACTGAGGATATTTCTTTTTTTTGTGGGGGGGGTCCGGTCCTGGGGCCTGAACTCTGGGCCTGGGCACTGTCCCTCAGCTCTTCAGCTCAAGGCTAGCGCTCTACCACTTGAGCCACAACACCACTTCCGGCTTTTTTCTTTTTGCTTAGTGCTGAGGAATTGAACCCAGGACCTCATGCATGCAAGGCAAGCACTCTACCACTGAGCCACCTTCCCAGCCCTGAGGATATTTCTTGAGTCAAATTGCAAAACATCCTTTTCCACCTGGGGAAGGTGGAGTCTTCTGGTTGTAAAGATGCAACTATCGCTGTAAAACAGCATTTGAAGAACAAATCAAAGATAGATACCTACTCTTTAGTAGGTATCTCAAAGCATCAAAGAGCCTGAAAGATGTTCTGGAAGTCCAGGAAACTGTCGTATCTCAAATGGACTATGAGTTATCTCTAACCTTTGATGAGAGAGGAGAACCTATACTTATTTGTGAGCCATGGTGAACATGGCAGCAGGTCAGGTAAGGAAAATTGCATGCAAGAGCTCTCTGCGATTTGTCTCTTCTGTCTGACTCTCATCCCATATGACATTGCAATGGTGTCAGAGTTACGCCTGGAAGTGCACTTTCTTGTGCGAGGGTATGGAACTCATGAGACATCATATGTCCTCATTTCCTTTCTCTTGCCTCTGTGATGCACCCTCAAAGCCCCTTCCTGACTTAATTTCCTTTCTTTTGGACATTCTACCTATAGTCTGGTTGCTCCATTTCCCAAGCATGATGATTTTTGATTCCTGGCATTGACCCCATTTTCTCCTTCATTCACAAGTTCACACCTTCTGTAGCTTTGATAACTTATCTCTATTTTCACTCAAGCCCGACAGAATCATGTCTTATTTACGCTTATTCTGCTTATGTCTCTTTCACAGATGTAGCCCCTAATCTGCTGAACCTCAAACTTCAAAGTCGCTGATGGAACTAGGCATGTTTTGCCAGATCCCAACAGAGCTAGACTCCTTTATGGGGAAAGACAAGTTCTATGTCTACATGATCATTGCTGACAAATTGTCTAAAGGAATCTGAAATAAAAGAGAGATACCAAAGAATGAAATTGAATAACTGCCTATGATGTCTTTTCTCATTATGAATATCCTATTTAACATCTAATAATTGAAATTGCATGAACTTCAGGCTCATGCAAGACATTGCTGCCTCAAACATATTATTCACAAGGAATGTCACACCGAATGCAGATGCACTAAATTGAAGCATCTCTTTCACTTGGAAAGTAAGGTGACTTTGAAGAGAAAATGAGGAAATTCAAATGTATTGAAATTATCAGTGACCTAGAGAAGTTCTGCCTAAAAATTAAAATAGATGCCAGGTATAAAGTGGAAATATGAAATCTTGGTAACTCATTTTTCTCCTTGACAGGACAAAGGCCACATGATTCTTTTTTTCATGATTGTGTCCTAGTTTCTGTATGATTTCTGGCATAGTTGGTATTTACTAAACGTTTCCTTAGTAAATAACCTAATACTTGAGTACAAATAACATGTTGGAAAAAAATCCTAAGGCTAAAATATAAACTAAACACAATACAATGTATAAGACAGAATGTCTCAGAAAAAAAAAACTCTACTTGACATCACTATAAAAAAAAAAAAACTCATGGAGATGACATCAGAAATGCTAACAGTGAAACAGGAAAGTGAAACAGGAAAGGATGGGAAAGAATTGTCTAAATTTTATGTACATTGTTCGTTTCACATGTACCATTTCACTTAACCCCTAGGCTACTTCCATGATAATTATGGCAATCTGCTCCCATTGCAGTCTTGAGACAATTCTTTCTGAACACAATTTTAAAGTGTGGAAGTGTAGGACTGCTTTAGTGCTGAAAGACCAACACAGTGAAAACAGATCCCTGGGTCTTCACTCCCAGACATATTTTCTTGTCTCTTTAAAGAGATTGCATCCACATGTTACACAGACATCTGATTCATCAACACGGCTGATCACTTTGAACTCACTAGTGTTTTGTTCCACAAGTACTTCTCATTTTATTCTGATGGTGATGATGAAGGTGGTAATTGTTTGGATATCTGTACCCTACAATCCATAAGGCTCAGAAGGCATGCTAAACCTTCTGTTGTGAATTTAACTCGTTTGGAAAGACTAAGATTGTTTGCATAGTACTCTTTTTAAATGTCAGCTTCCATTACACTTGTGATAAGTTAAAGCCTCCTACATCCCTCAGGGATCCTATCAATTATTTCACATGGAGAACTCTGTCTATCTTTTGAGCTTTGTCATAGAAATAGGTCTCTACTTCCACATACAGAACACCTTTGGATACTGTGTGTTCAGTGATGAATGAGTGAAGAATTCATAAGACAGAAGTATTCGAATGGACAGTTTAAATTTCCACCATTATCCAGTGAGATAGACAGGTGACATAATTAAGTCAATCCCAAAACTATAACAAGAGCAATAATAAAGAGTGAGCCTTAACTGTGAAGGTCAGAACAGGAAGGGGGATTTATGATTTTATGTCTCAGTTTTGAAGCATGTACGGGAATTCATTCTTTATTCCAGGAAGAGCATGTGTTGCAGAGTGAAAAGCTGCACACACAGATATGCAGAGATGTAAGATAGGCCTGACTGAGAGAGAACTATGCTTGAGGTAAGTATATGTGTTCATTATGAGCCACAGCACACTTATAATTTGTGGATTAATTATACTTCCTTACAAGATATCTGTGTAAGGAAGTGTGTGTGTGTGTGTGTGTGTGTGTGTCTGTGCCAGAACCGGTGCTTGAACTCAGGGCCTGGATGCTATCCCTTGAGATTTTCACTCATGGTTAGTGCCATAGCACTTGAGCCATAGCTCCAATTCTGGCTTTTTGCTGGTTAATTGGATATATACTTTCTCATCTGGCTGGCTTTAAACCACAATACTCAGAAATCAGTCCCCTGAGTAAATAGGATTTGAGGAGGGAGCCCAAAGCTTTTGGCTAGAATATCATCTTCTTTAGACAGCCCTTAAAATACAAAGTAATTAATGAATCTGAGCCAAATGTATGTATCCATATTGCCTTGCCTACTCCGGTTGAGTCTGCTTAGCATGGGAAACCTGCTTTCAGACCTGAGAATGGGGCTTCAAAGAGACCTATCTCTGAGAATGGGACTTCACCGAAGTCTACCTCAGAGAATGGGGCTTCAAAGAGGCCTACCTCCTGGAAAGGCTGGCAAGCCCCTGGGAAAGATGTGTTTCTGTTCCTGTTTTTCTTGTCTTCACTGTATAGGAGTGCCTATTAATCTTTTACTGTTCCTGCTGCTCATTGTACTTACTCATGCTCAACGTTCCTTTATTCAAGGCTCTTTCTTGGAAATGTTCACGACTCCAACATCTGATGAGTGTCTTGAGAATATGACTAACTCACCAGAGTTAAGTGCTACCCCGAAAGCCCCTCTTATGGAGGCTAGTAGACAAGTCATAAGTAAATATAAAAGTATTGGGGGTTTCATGACGTCACTTCAGCAGAAGGAATTGTTTGTAAGAGGTTTACAAGAAGCTGTAGGCACGGCTAGAGCAGAAAGAGTGTATGGTTACTGGAGACTTTCCTTTAATCATAAAAACATATACAATAGATTCACATAGATATCCTGTAGATAAGAAAGATGTAGAGGGATATTTAGACCAAAAGCTAAATAAGATTCCTAAAAGG
>NW_012267364.1:3228717-3267688 GCF_000151885.1 Dipodomys ordii | reverse complement strand
GGCGCTGTAGCTCAAGTGGTAGAGCGCTTGCCTTGAGCTGAAGAGCTGAGGGACAGCGCCCAGGCCCAGAGTTCAAGCCCCACGACCAACAACAACAACAAAATATATATATATATCCTCTGCATTAAATCACACTCAGCATCCACTCCTCTTGTGCGTGAGTTGTCTGCTTGCCATCTCCTCACCTATTCCAGGTCCTCCACTAGGTGTCCTCCGTTGTCCCAACAGAGCCGGTCTGCGGTACCATATCAAATCTTAGATTCAGAGGCCAATAATCTTTTTAAAATCTTTTTAAAATCTTTTTATTGTTATTATAAAGGTGACATACAGAGTGGCTATAGTTACATAAGTCAGGTAATACATACATTTCTTTTGGGACAGTTTCACCCCTTCCCCCATTCTCACCCAGTTTTTCCCTACCTTCTCCACCCACAATTTGTACAGTTCATTTTCAACATAGAGAGTGTCCAGTGAGTACCAGTGCTGCATATGTTCACCCTTTGTTCCTCCATATTGATGCCACCTCTTACCCTCCCAAACAAAAGAGACAAAAAGAAAAGCAACAAAGCAAAAATTTGTTTCCATTTCCTGGTGTCTGTTTCCATAAACACTATTTTATATCATCAGATGCCCAAGGCATTGTGCCTTGTGTTCCTCTCCTAAGAGTATGCTCTTTGTTGTGTGAATGCCTAAACCAATAATCTTTTAACAGACATAGAACCATTGAAATTTATAGCTACAATTTATAAACAAATATAACCCATGGTTCTCAGAAAGATAGATGAGTAGAAAATCTGATATCCTAATTGAGATCACATACTATGATTTTTTAAGGCTTGAAAAGATGAAGAATAATATACAGATAATGTTCATTTAAAAAATCCAGACAGCTTTAGGGATATCTACCAGAAGGTATTCATGAAATTTAATAGAGACCCAGAACTTACATTACAGAGAAGAAAAAGTAAAAAAAAATCCTGTCTGTTCTTAAACAGTGCACATTGTCATTAATTGCTGTAATCTAAATGTCCACCTGACAGATGTGTTCAAGAAACAGCATGTAAGTCTTTAATGTTTCAGAAATCTTCTCTGGTTTTGGGTTAATAACTGCTCATCTCCATGAATAATGCCACACTTCACATTGTCTGATTCCAGCCATTAGTAATTCTTCTGTGCATTTACATCACATTCTCTTTTGAAGAAACTCGTCTAGAAGGCTAAGAAGAATATATTATAAAGAATATATTATGTAAGTCTCCGGCACCTTAATATTGCAAAGGAAGGGAAAAAAATCAGCATGAAGTTCATCAAAAACATGGACTCTGGAAAATTAATTTTTGAGTCTCTAATCTGCAGGTTGAAGAAATCCAAGCCAAGGGAGTTTAGAATAGGACAAGGAACAAGACTGTGGTCCTCAACCTGACCTGATTGTCAGGCATAGGTCCCACAGTGAACCTTGGGAGCACTATCAGCATCTTAACTTAAAAATTTAGTATTATAATCCCCATGTCATGTAGTTAGTGCTATTGTCATAATAAGAACTGTCTCTCAAAGCCTTACATGTTGAATCCAAGGTGGTCAATGGGCAGTGCTATTTTAAGTGGTTTTTGGCAATTTTAGGAAACAGAATCTGGTTACCGGAAGTAGTCACTGAGGGAATGTCCTCAGGGCTAGCTGGTCTTTGGCTCTTTCTTGTCACTCTTTTCTGGATGTCATGATGTTTGGACGGCTCTGCTTTGTCATGTCTCCCTCATTAAGATGGATGGATATTTGATAATGGGAGCTAAAAATAAGTCCTACCTCCTTTAAGTTGTTTTTGTCTGGTGTTTTAAAGCAACAGTAAGAAAAGTAAGTAATTGAAGTGTGGAAAGGTGTCCTCAGAATGTGTGGCAAATGCGGTGCATAAACACTAGTGCTCCCTTACCACATGCTCATTTGACCTTTTGCCTTTCTATGGTCTATAACTAGGTCATGTCTCCCAGTTCTGAGAAAGCAATAACAAAGCAAATTTATCCAAAAGGTACACATGATGCCTTGGCCTTTTTTTGGGTCTCAAATACATTCTCAGACATTGGGCAATACAGACCATGTAAGAGGAGAGCTGCTCACTGAGGCTAGAGAAGGTTAGAAAGGTTCAGGAAGAGTAAAGAATTAGCAGATAGAGAGAGCTTTTCCTTTATTCTAAATTTACTTTATTTGACTTGGAATGTTGACGTAACACATTTCTAAATTACACAATACAGAATTGCTAGCCACAGGTTTACTGTTGAACAGCTGCTACCTAAGAACTTACTCGTCCTGATGTACTAAAAGTGGCACCTATTGGGCAGCAGCTCCCCAACACTCCTTTGTCTGGTTCTCATCATTCTAGTCTTTGAGCCTGAGAATTTAAGTAATTTCAATACTTATTAACAGAATTGTGCAGTAATCGCCCTCCTGTGGCTGGCTTATGTCACCTAACATGATGACCTCCAGATGCATCCATGTTCTGACATAATGCAGAATTTCTATTTTGATGAGTGTGAAGCATTTCATTGTATCTGCTTACCACATTTTCTTGTACTTTTCCTTGGCCTACTTCCCAAGACTAGCCTGTCACAGTGGTTGGTGTGAGAGCCTGTGTGAAATGAGAAGGGATATACCTGGGGTATCTGAGGCCACAGTAAGGGGACAAATGAGAACTAGATTTCTGGCTCTCGTTTGTAACCTATAAGTACTCGTAGTATGTAGTACTCTGTAAGTAGTTCTGTATGACTGGGGTGAAACAAATATGACAATAAAAACAAAGATTGAAATTAGCAGTGTTGTAGTGGAGGTAGAATCATCAGTGAGAAATCTTGATTTCCCATACCTGTTTTTATGCCTTAATAAACTCAATCTTGGCCATAAAACCAAACCCAATCCTAGTTACTCAGGGGACTGAGAACTGAAGACCATGGTTCACAGCCAGCCTGGGCAGGAAAATGTGTGAGACTCCAATCCCCAATTAAGCACCAAAAAATGCTCAAGTGGTAGAGCATTAGCCTTGAGCACAAAAGCTCAGGAATATCACCCATGCGCGGATTTCAAGCCCCAGGATTGGTATGCACACACACACACACACACACACACACACACACACACACACACACCAACTAAAACATAGTTAAGCTCTTCTTTTTTCTGTGTGAGTTTGTGTGTGTGTGTGTGTGTGTGTGTGTGTGTGTCTGTGTCTGTGTCTGTGTCTGTGAACTAGTCATGAAAGGCTGGGACAAAATTGCAATTTACCACAAGAAAGATACCATGTCAAATTCATTGCAAAAACCTGCCACATTGTGCCAATTATACTAATATCACCAACAGAAGAAATAGAAAATAAACCAATGACAAGAATTTGGGTTTAGGAAAATCAATGCTTCCAGGAATTCCACAAAAGATATTCTGGGGAAAAATATGTGAATAGGTCAGGAAGAAAAATCCCAGGAAAAGCCATGGGAAATTCTAATACCACAAAGAAAAGTCTGCTTAGAATACAGCAGATAAACATACTTTATAAATATAAAGGAAAATATTATTGAAAGACAAGGATATTTTGTGATGCACGATAATTAGCTGATTATGTGGAAAGAACCATTGGATATTTCACAAATCAACAACATAATAAACACTGAAATTCAACTCTAGAGAATAATGTTGGGTGAAAAATGTTACTTCTTTTAAATTTTATTTTTAAGTAGTTGTACCAAAGAGTTTCAATTCAACATTATCTTTTTTTTCTTTTTTATTATAATTTTGTTATCTTTAAGTTGTTGTACGAAGGAGTTTCAATTCAACTTGTCAGTTTATGAGTAAAATGTATTTTGATAAATATTACTTTAAATTCAAGGCTAAGTTCTAAACTAAACTAAAAATAGGGCAGATAGAATAGAAGACAGTATAATCTTGCCACTTATCTAATTGCTTTCCTGAAAGAGGAGAGGAGGAAAGGGAAAAGAGAAAACAGTTCAATAAGGATTCAGATTGACAGAACTCAACCATATCTAGGTTTACTAAATGCAGTCATTGCAAAAAAAAATTTTCTTTCTCATATTTAAGCACACTGAACATTCATTCATTCCTTCCACAATGACACATTTGTATCCAGTACCCATCATCCTGAATCTCTGATCATTTCAAGTCCTATTGTCGGAATAAATCACCATTAGGAAGATATATGGAAAGAGTCAGATTCCAGTCAGTAGACATTTTTTGCACAGCTATTTCTATACTACCAATGTACCAGAAACTGCAGAGAAACAGCAGCTGTGGCTTGACTAATGAAGTAGATCGTAAACTGCTATAACCTCCGATTCTTTTCCCATCCCTTGTATTTCATTTTGTTGTTGATGATTCAAATGTCCCCATATAGTGAACACCACAAGTAATACTTTTTTCATTACAGGTGAATATTGTTATTTGTAATGGAAAAATTATGACTCACTGACAGACTTACTGATTCAAAATTTAGCTAATTCCCAGCCCAAAGAGAAAAGCTTAAGAGACTGTTATCTTCAATTAACCACCCAAAGGGTGGAAGTGGAACTGTGACTCAGGTAGTAGAGTGTTAACCTTGAGAAAATAGCTAAGGGACAGTGACCAGGCCTTGAGTTCAAACCCTAGTACTCTCCCCACCCCATGGCAAGATTCTTTGATACAACGATAATATTTCTCATTTTAGTCATAATAGCATATATATACATATATACATACATATATA
The DNA here is from genome assembly GCF_000151885.1 of Dipodomys ordii. Classification (NCBI taxonomy): domain Eukaryota; kingdom Metazoa; phylum Chordata; class Mammalia; order Rodentia; family Heteromyidae; genus Dipodomys; species Dipodomys ordii. Next base: position 3,262,953 of record NW_012267364.1, on the reverse strand, counting down.
CATATATATGTGTGTGTATATATATATATATATATATATATATACATATATAATATATATCACATGTGTGGGGCTGGGATGTAGCTCAGTGGCAAAAAGCTTGCCTAGCAAGTGCAATGTCCTGGGGTCAATCCCAGTACTGAAAAAGAAAAGACAGAAAAGAAGCAACAAAGACAAAAACACACATGTATTTAGCCAGATGGTAGTCGTTCACTCTTACAATTCTAGCTACTAAAGAGACTGAGATCTTAGGATCAAAGTTCAAAAACAACCTGGGCAGGAAAATCCATGAGACTCGTACCTCTAATTAACTACCAGAAAGCTGTAAGTGAAGCTGTGTGGCCCAAAGGGTAGAGTACTAGCCTTAAGCAAGTAGCTAAAGGACAGTGCCCAGGCTCTGAGTTCAAGACTTAGTACTGGCATGCAAAATCAACAACAACAACAAATATATACACACACACATATATTTGTATATATGAAGATATATACACATATAATCATATATGCATACACACATATCCTTCTTAAGGTAAGAGTGCAAGATAAAATTTCCAGGTTGGCTGGGCATTGGAGGTTCACCCCTGAAATCCTAGCTACTCATAAAGTAGCTGAGATCTGAAGATCAAGGAGAGAAGTCAGCCAGGCCTGGAAAATCTGTGAGAGTCTTATCTCCAAATTAACCCCCCCATCCCCCCCCAAATGCTAGAAGTGGAGATGTGGCTCAAGTTTCAAGTGGTGGAACAGTAGCATTAGCAATGATCAAAAAAGCTCAGGGACAGTGTCCAAGCCCTGAGTTCAAGACCTGGGAGAGGCACACACACACAAATATCCATTCTACGTTTTAAAACTGAGAAAAATGAACAAAGCTTGGAGTAAGTAACTCATTTTAGGATAACCAATACAAGCAAAATTATACAGATTCATCCTTGGGCCTAGAAACCTTGCCTCCCAACAGAAGTATTACACAGCTATATGAACATCTAGGAATAGCCTCATCTAACAGGTATTTAATATCTAATATAACTTGGTGTTGGTGGCTTTTGCCTGTAATCAACTATTCAGGAGGCTGAGATCCGAGGATTGCAGTTTGAAGTCAGCATGGGCAGGAAGGTCTATGAAACTCTTATCTCCAATTAACCACCAGAAAAACAGAAAGTGGTGCAGTGGCTCAAAGTGGTGGAGTGCTAGCCTTGAGTGAAAAAAGCTCATGGACAGTGCCCAAGTCCTGAGTTCAAACTTCACAACCGACAATAAAATAAATAAAAAATCTATATAATGACTATATTGTCAACAGTGCAGAAAATTTCTACTTAATGCTCTCTTAGGAAGTTAGAACTTAGATTTTCTTTTTATCCTGATTTACAACACCAAAAGGACATATATAGAACTTTACATCCTTATACCAATTCCAAGGTAAGGAGAAAGAAAATCAAAAGAACACACACTGGGTCATGATCAGTTATACAGGACCCTAATCATTAACATACAGAGGTCAAATGAGGCTGTGCATAGGAGTGGCAGACAAAGGCTCCATGGCTACTTACAGATGATCATATAAAATAATATTTTGTGAAATGAGCTCCAAGTAAAGGAAACAAGAGACATCCTTTAGATGCTATTGTTCCTGATTTTGTTTCCTTTTCCTTTTCTCTTGTTTGTTTGTACTTGGGAGGCTAGAGGAGGACACATAAAAGGTAGAACAAGAATGAATAAATACAAGTGATATTCACTGACACTATGTGGAAAATGGGAAAATGAACCGGATATCTTGTGGGTGGGGATGGGAGAGAAAAAATGGGAAAGAGAGACAGAAGGGGAAACATGGTTCACAAAGAATTGTACTCATTACCTGGTTCATGTCACTGAACCCCTCTGTGTATCAACTCTACAATAACAATAAAAGTGATAATAAATAATAAGAATAAATAAATAATAAGAATAAATAAAAAGAATTAATGAAACTCTTCCATATAAAGCAGTACAGGAGTTTCTAAAAATCATGGAAATTAACCGATATGTTATGCTGTAAAAATGTTCACATATACTTATCATTAAAATACACATTTTAAAATGGTGTTTAGTACACATAGGATCTTTATCCAGGAAAATGTTAATTTGTTTAAATAATCAATGAACTCTTACTGTCCACTAAGCAAGCTAGGTAGATAGTGGCACCATGGAAAACATATTTCTTCAGGTTTGGAAGCATAACAAGCATGATTTCTTTGTGTATCATCCTTTCAGATTTCCTACTAGCTCTCCCTGGTGTAACAACAATGGTTTCACAAAGGGTTCTGCACATGTCTTCTATATTTTTTCTCCTTTGGTCTTTAAAAGATTGGCAAATGTCTTTTACTCTGTCTCCAAGTTTATTGACTTTGTTCTAGTTTTCCATGATGCTGAGCACCTCTAATGAAATTTTCATGTTAGCAATTACCATTTTCACCCTGGTGATTTCTGCTTCTATTTTTTTCACTAGATTATCATTAAACATGGTCTTTGCTTCTTTGAACACACATATAATGGCTTCTATGACATTTTGTCAGCTCTATCCAATATGTAAGAACATTCAGAGTCAGTTTCTGTTGACCCATCTTTATCTTTTCAAACACTGTCTTCTGATTTGATTTTTTACATCTCATAATTTTTCTTAAAAGAGAGGCATTTTAGGCATGACATTATAACAACTCCAAATTCTTCTTTTTCTTCCCCTGGGTGGGCTTCTATTTTTCCTTGGCCTTATAGTTGCTTCCCCCCAACCCATTATTTTATGCGCTTAATTTGGAAATCTGTCTTCCCACACTGCCTGTGTATTTTAGTTCTGAGTATCAGTGGGCCTCTGACTTTATTTATTTAAATTTACCAGTCTACAATCCTATAGGTCATAACTTTTGATCAAACCATAACTGGGTAGAGGATAAGATTAATTTTATTAGTCTAAAAGTAAAAGGATTTCCAACAAGTTAAAGGATCTGAATGCCCACTGCGGGGTAAGTGCAAACACAACAATTCTAATGACTACACCAACGTCTGTTTTTTTATTCACATTTATCTACCAGTGCATGAAGGAGTATCTGTAGGGGTAAGTGGGTGCCTTGAGGCTACCCAGAGTACCAGAGAGCTTAGCAGACTCTTCATGGCTGCTTTCTATCCCAAACAACCTATCATACTGCAGCTGTCTCTCTCCACCCATCAAGGCTGCAAGTAATCTCCTTGTTTTGCCACTTTCCAGATTGACATTACATTATTATTACCTCAGTATTTCTCTAAAAGAAACACAGACAGAAAAACTATCAGTATCTTCTCCAATATATTCATAAGCATGCATTCACCACAGAGTTAATACAAACTTAAGATTGAATGAAACTAGAATTTCAAATAACTCTCTATGTGACAATTAACACATTAAAGTTGTTTTTTTTCTTTGCTAAAAATACTACACGTTTTTGATGAGTGAACTCTTAAGTGCTTTATATTTTTGGTTATCTTATAAGTGGGATCTTCCTTCCTCATAAATATCACCTTGTATTTTAATTACTAAAAAATTCTGAATGTACATGTGTAGCATTTTATTACTGCTTGCTCATAAAATGCTATAATTATTAGCCTAAATTCAAACATGACTTCAGAATGAGGACAATATAAAACCTGCTCAAATATCATATATATTTTATTAGCCCATTCAGTTTCTCACTTATGTTTTTATAAGTACTTTCTTTAGAGATAGGGGGTATCAGAATTTGCCTTGAAAAGAGAACTTTTTTATTCTATACCGGAGGTTTTCACTACAGATACGTATGTTACCTAAAATTGAGCATATGAACTTTACAGATGAGAATTTTAAGTATCTCCAAGGCAAGGATAGATTATGGCAATCAATAAATGTGAAAGAATGTCAGAAAATTTTCTACTCATTAAACCACAGAGATTTTATTAATGCTTATAGAGTATGAGAAATAAGATAAAGAAACAGAAGAGAGATTTCTGAATTCTGTAAGCCAAAGCCCACATGAAACAATAAGCAACACCAAAACCAATTATACACCAAAATTCCTTTTGCATTTAACCAGACCAGTGTTCACTTTTATATTTTTGTGTATTTTAGAGGCTGAGATAAATTCTGTGAAAAATGCTTCCCAGAATTTATTTCTAGGGGAACTCTAATTTATATTCTATCAGCAAGACTGACTGTGGAGAGATTTGAAGGAACAAACAGTGTCAGAATCCTTACTATACTTGCAGCAGCATTGTCTACCACAGAGCTTACACCTCTGTATATATGAGAATTTTTTCTTTGTGATCTATATTTTTTATTATAAAAATACTGTACAGAGGGGTTATAGTTACATGAGTAAAGGTAATGAGGACGTTTCCTATGGAGCATTGCTACCTCCTCCTTTGTTTTCCCCCTACCATCCCTTCCTTCCCACCTCAACTACCTCCCCTCCCCCTCCCCCCGCCTAAATTGTATAAAGTTCGTTTTCAAACATAGTGTTTTGTACATCTCATTGTTACAATGGGTCAACCTGTATCCCTATTTAAGCATTTTATTTTTTCCCTTCCCCTCCCCAAATTAGAGAAGTGTATATACAAGATGCAGGGCCCCAACATCAAATACAGTGAAACAGGGGTCATAACTAGGATATGTCTAGGAGGATTTTTTTTTAAGCAGCTTTCTGCATCCTTCTCCGGGGAACCTCAGTTTTAGTAAACAAGATATGTTATTCCTGTACTGAGTCATACAAGATCATTGTTCTTTTTTTCTTTTAAGGATACAGGTTGACCCATTGTAACAATGAGATATGAACTTTACAACTTGGCAGGGGGGTAGGAGTTGGGGAGGTGGGGGAAGGAAGGGATGGTAGGGGGAAAACAAAGGAAGAGGTAACAATGCTCAATAGGAAGTATACTAATTACCTTACTCACGTAACTATAACCCCTCTGTACAATATTTTTACAATAAAAACATATAAAAATTTTTAGAAAAGAATTTGATTAGGGTATATTAGTTGTATTAGGGGTTTGTTTCATTTTGACATTTTCACACATTCATTCAATGCATCTAGATCAAATTCATCCTCTTCCTCAGTCTCTTTCACTCCCCTAGTGCTTTCTAAAATTTGTTTTCCAACAGGTTTCATTGCTTTAGTTTCATGTAAATATATAAAGTATCAATTGTGGTCACTGTCTCCATTTACCCACCTGCTTTCTGCTGGGATTCAAGCCCCAACAGAGATTCTTTTACTTTCTTACCATTTATTTGTTTTAGTGTATGCTAATTACACACAAAGAGTTCATCATGGTGTTATTCCTGAACATATATTTTAATCAGAATAATGTCCTCTATTGCTTTGTCTTTCCTTATCCCTTTAAATAGCTATTGTTAAACAGCTTTCAATGAGACTCCTTATAATTTTCATCACCTCCCTATTATTCTCCCTCCATCAGCCTGTCTCTCCCCTCATCTTCCAAAGCAGAACTATAATCGTGGCCATATTCTCTGTGTGTATACATACATATATACAGATATAGATAGATACATATATGTATATGAGGACATATATATATATATATATATATATATATATATATATATATACATACATTAGTATGTCCATGAAAATGTTTTTCTTAGGTCCAGTTCCAGTGAATGAGCCAAAACATGGAATATTTGACTTTTTGTGCTTGTCTTGGCTTATTTTACTCAACTTTTTTTTTCTGACTTCCAGAATATCATTGCTTACATGTATATCGTATAAATGTAATTTCTTGTATTAAATCACAGAAATGTTTCCGTATTAAATCCTGGTTGATAAAGTAATAGGAAAGGCACCATTCTCATTTACTTATTCTTTCATTTATTCCTACATTTACTCATTCATTTTTGTAGTACCAAAGACTGAGATCTGAGCCTGTCATGTACCAGGCAGACACTTTTATCACTTGAGCCATACCTCCAGCTCCCTTCCATCTTAATTACTTGTGAGATAGGAGTTTACCTCCTGCTAGAGCAGTCATATGCTGTGATCCTCTACTTCTGCTTCCTCTGTCAGTGAGGAAGACTCATGTGCACCCAACAATTGAGGGAGCTGTGAGCCTTGCTGACTTTTATGCCTATCCTGAGTTTAAACCTTGATCCCTAAGTCTCTGTCTAGCATTAGAGGCTACACACCATTATACCAAGCAAGAGAAGTTTCATGTCCTATTACTCAAAATGCTGAAAGCTATCGGAAAGAATTCCAAATGCATGCCATCCAGCTTTGACTGTTAAAATGTGATTTACATAAGTTATATAAAAGTGTTTTTGTGAATTTAATGGTAAAAGTTATTTTTTTCTAAATTTTGCTTTCATACATTTGATGAACTCTGTGGCCTGTGTTTGCCTTGTGATTTCAAGTTTTAAAAATGTGCCTTCAGAACGGATCATCTTTAAAATGTGAAAATTACCCAACATACATAAAAGTAAAAACCAGCACTTACAAGGTATTCAAGAGATCATGTACTTTTAATCTTTGATATTATGAGTACTGAAGGGAAACAAAGCTGACATTTTGTTGGACCAGCATCTGTGAAGAAAATATCTAATCTTCTGCCGTTTCATATTGTGTCAATTGGATTCATTAATTATGCCTCTCCATTTTGGGATGTTTCCAATCCATTGTTATTGTGACACATGTCAAGTGTTACATGGCAACTTAGCTAACGTGTCCATTTTTTTTAAAAACTCAGAAATTTCAGGTCTCAAAAGGACAATGATGCTTCATAATGGAAAAATTTATGGCAAAATGAAATACCTCTTAATTCTAGAGTCTAAAGATTTTTTTTTAAGTTGCCTATAGCAATGTGAAATAAAATAAAGTGAAAGTTCAATATCTTCTCACCAACATCTTCTCAATCCTTCATTACCCACATTTTAGTTTAAATAAAGCTTATTTTCTTCCTCTTTTTTCTTTCTTCTTCTTTTTTTTTTTTGATCAGTTATGGGGCTTTGAACTCTGGGCCTGGGCACTGTCCCTCAGCTCTTCAGCTCAAGGCCAGCGCTCTACCACTTGAGCCACAGCACCACTTCTGCTTTTCTGGTGGTTTATTAGAGATAAGAGTCTCAGGGACTTTTGGGCCCAGGCTGATTTTGAACCACAATCTTCAGATCTCAGCCTCCTGATTAGCTAGGAATACAGTCATGAACCACTGGTGCTCTTCTAACAAAATCTGAGGTATGTTTATTTTCCTAGGATATATTTAATTGCCATTGATCCTTTTGTTTTTTCATATTATCACCAAAAAATAGCAAAATAAAATTTAAGACAATTTTTTCCTATAGTCTAACATTTATGTCTAAGAAAATGTCTATTATATACTATATACTGTATGATATATGGCAAAAAATTTATGGGAACTGGACATAAATGCCTTATACCTGTAATCCTAGACTTTCAAAAGGCTGAGAATTAAAGATCATGGTTCAAAGCTAGCCCAGACAGAAAAGTCTGTGAGACTCTCCCCCAAAAGCCAGAAGTGGAGTTGTGATTCAAGTGGTAAGACTGATGCTTTGATCAGTGTAGCTCAGAGACAGTGCCCAGGATCAGTGTTCACTTATGCTTACATGCACGTGCAGCACACATGCACGGGTGCGCACACATATATTATGGGACTAATAACCTTTTTGACTCATGTAACCACAATAATGAGATCACATCGTCTTTATCATATTCCATTGGTTCAGTGTAAGTAAGTCACTATGAGCAGACTAGCCTGTGTTTAACACCTGCGGATGGAGACCATGGAGATCATCTTTGCCTACTACAGAACATTTCCCCAACAGCACATTCCATATGTTTGGCTTCGTTGAATTCCACCACCGTACTCACAGTAGCTGGGATGTTTCTCTGGCTACTACCCCACCTCACTGTGTGGGTCTAAATCATACCCCCCCAAAAAACCTCACCATTCTCACTTTAACTCTCAGCAAATGTGTCAGAATCCCTCTAGCTATATAACTATTTGATGGGATATAAAGGACATAGATTTTAAGTTCACAAAGTTGCCTTTCATGCCAGCTACAGAATTATACAATAAGTAACGTAACAATGTAGAAGTTATTTGATAGGCTACTTTCAGTGTAACAATCTATAACTTGAAGATGAGAACAAACTCATAAGGACAGGTTAGTACAGGTCATCTTGATAATTATCTTCAGTTTTATTCCATATAACTATTCCACTGACACCTTGATAATTTTACCTCCTTTATACTTGTGTGCTCTTTATTAGCTCTAAAATGGATTCCTTTTATTCCTCTGACCTGTAAGAATTAAATAATCTCTTTGCTACATACTCTATATACAAAGATTTTGGAGGAGGAGGACAGGATTACTCATGATTGAAAATGTTCTTGGAAAATGAAGAACTGGGAAACATTCATACACATGCCAATAATCTCAGGCTGCTAGACTTCTCCTAGAAGTCTTTTATGTATATATCACACATGTCAATAATAACCATTCCATAAAAATTCTCTTACCACTCATGAAGGCTTTCTGAAGCCATTTCTTATTCTTATATCTTTGAGACCTGAATATTAGGCATGAAATTATTGCATAACTCTCATGAAGTCTGTCCCACATAATCTTTTAGTCGGCAAGATCAGTCTTCACTAAATCATTGTCCCCATACCAAGAAACAAGAGGAAGCTAGATATTAGAAAGACAATGACTATTCTAAAGGTCATCTCCAGAATGCCTTCATAATTATGGAATGAATGTGACAGACTGATAATACCATGCAGAATATTACAGTAATTCTTTCAGGTGGAATTAGCTAGCTCCAAAGCAAATCAGCCTTCTTGGAAGGAAGACAGTACAGAAGTTCATGCAATATCATCTATTATCACTTCTTTACATCTTGACAGGTTATGGACCATGCTTGAACGGAGACCCAAATTGTGGAATCAATAGTTATCAAATTATAGACTATATCAACCTACGTTTGAGGTTGATGCAGGTGATCAATGATGTTTTCCTTTATGAATATGTCCTATTATAGTCTGGCTCATGCTAACCCAGGTTGAACTGCTCATTTCTAAGTGAGTCTGGAGGTTGATCATTTCAGTGATTGATAGGCCCAGGAACGTCTAAAGAAGTGTTAAATAGATTGGATAGAGTCGGTACCACATCCATCAGAACAGTCCAGAGTTACTGCAGATAAACTGGACAGACCTCAGAAAAAACAAAGGTAAAATTGAATCTACGAGGACATACCAAGTGAGAATGGCAGCGACAGTCAGCTCTGAGGTATTAAAGACTCCTGGGGCTCTCCACAGAAAAACCAGATATTAAGTTTATGATACTAAAAATCCAGTTCTCTCTTCTCCATCCTTCCTGCAAAACTACCCATTGAAGAAATATTAATGTACTTTCTCTAAAAGTTTATAACATCGCTTATTATTGCCTGTAGCACTTGTAGATATAGTTTCATTAGTCACCTGGAGAGGAAAAATTCTGGTACAATACTAGGAAAGAAAAGGGAGACTAATTCTGGTGATATTTTTACTGCTTCTTCTCATTTCACTTCATGTGTAAAGTGAAGACATTTGAACTGGTAACTTATAAGATCTCTTCTCATCTTCTTCCTCAATGCTATGGACTCAAAAATAAAGAAAATTGTTGGGTTTTTTTGTCAGTCATGGGGCTTGAACTCTGGGTCTGGGAGCTGTCCCTGAGCTCTTCAGTTCAAGGATAGTGCTCTACCACTTGAGCCACAGCACCACTTCTGGTTTTCTATTGGCTTATTGGAGACAAGAGTCTCATGGACTTTCTTGCCCAGGCTGGGTTTGAACTGTAATCCTCAGACCTCAGCCTCCTGAGTAGCTAGGATTACAGGCATGAACCACCAGTGCCAGGTTTAAATTAATTTTTTAAGTATGATTGTTTTTGTTTTTAGTATGATTTATTCCCTTATGGGGTAGAGGGCATCTATCAGATCTGTCTCTGAGTATGTATGAGTGAGTTTTGTGATTGCTCACTTCTCCACTCCCCACCCCCACCTCCAACCCCCGCCTCAGGGAAGACACCAATAGATTCTTCCACAATTTATTTAAAGTGTGACCTCGACTGAAGGTTTTGTGGCTCTGAGGGATGGACCTCCCCATGTCAGACAATCAGGGGCCAATACATGCAGACAAAATATAATTCTTAGCTACCCATATTGCCAAGGAAATGATGCTGGCTATCAATGATGCTGCACCTATGAAAAGAAAATGATGTGGTAATTTGGTGATGTTACTTAGATTTCCTTTAGATTTGGTTACTTACAGAGTAATTGATTTTTTTTTCCTAAGCTTCTCTGCCAGTGCTGAGGCTTGGCCCCTTTTCCCACTGGAGATAGTTAAGTCCCATTTCAACAGATCACCATGTTGAGGACTTTGACCATCAATTTCTCGCTTATGTCTACAAGTATGGAGAGGGAAAGGAAACTCGCTCCTTACACAGATGGTCTCCTCTCATTCTTACAATACCACTGACAAGAGAATTTATCCCACCATTTTAGATATGGCATAAAGTGACATGCATCATGCCTCTATTGAGGCAAATTCAATTTCTTTTTCTAAATTCAAACTCCCATCGTGAAATGAGGAGTTGGAAGAATAAAAGAGAAATGTAGTTAGTTACCAGGAGTTTTCAACCTGTTTCTGAATGAAAAATAAGGTTTAAATTTGTATCCTCTGGAGCATATATAATGTCAAGCTTAAAACTTAGTAAGAGGTCTCTATGAGAGCATATTCATTTCCTGAGCTTGTCAGGGTGGTCATCTTCCAGAGATTCAAAGGGATCCCATGTAGAGTACGGAGCTTTTCAATGGATGAAAAATGTCAGAAAACACCTAAGGAAATCACTGTTACCTGTGGTATAGCTTATAAAACAGACACCTGACTTATCTTGAAAGTTTCTGAGTTAAAGAGCCAGTCCTCGGGCTTGAACTCAGGGCCTGGGAACTGTCCCTGAGCTTCTTTTGCTCAAGGCTAGCACTCTACCACCTGAGCCACAGCACCACTTCTGGCCTTTTCTGTTTATGTCATACTGAGAAATCGAACACAGGGTTTCAGGCATGTTAGTCAGGTACTCTACCACTAAACTACATTCCTAGCAGATGATGTGGATTTTATGAAATTTATTGAAGCTTCCTGTACATTAATTAGGATGATTCAAAGCATGTAACTAAGTATGCATGTTAAATTGGAAATGCTTTTCTGTTAATTACAAGTAAAAGAAAGATAGCTACAAACACTTTGATAATAGTTTGTTTGCCTTCAGTTAAATTCCGGAGTATGCTGTATCATACAACAAGATTGATGACTATTTCTTTATTTTTCTTTCTTTTACGATGGTACTGAAATTCAAGCTTAGGACTTCACATTTACTAATCAAATGGTTTACCACTTGGCCCCAAATCTCAGTATTTTATGCTTCTCTCTTTATCATCATTATCATCATTGTCCTCATCATCATTTTTACTAGTACTAGGGATTGAACTCAGGGCCTTGTACTCTTGTTTAGCTTTTTCACTTATGGTTAGTTCTCTACCACTTTGTTCTCTCCACTTTGAACTATTTGATGGTTAATTGGAGATGAGAGTCTCACTGATTTGTCTAGGCTGGCTTTGAACCTTGATACTCAGATCTCAGTCTTTTGAGTAGCTAGGATAAACACTATCCATTAGCATGCAGTTGCTTCCATTATTTTTTAAGATAGAGCTCTGCTCTTTGCCTTAGCCATGAATCTTCTTATTTATGGACCACTAGCCCCCTATTGATGGCTTCTGCTGCAGCAAGGCTGATAAGCGTGTACCACCACACCCAGAGATACAGTCTGAGATACAGTCTCAGGATGAAAAATCCTCCCAGTCTCTACCTCCTGAGTAACTAGGATTACAGGCATGAGACAGATTTAGTCTTCTTTAATATCATATAGAAAAGATATCTATTTCTCTAGGGATAGTGTATAAGATAGAGAAAAGGAAAAATCATGGAAGATACTTTCCAGTAGGAGGTCATGTTGTGTGGAAAATAAATCGCATACTGGAATTCTTATCCTCAGGAATTTTTTAATTTGTTTCTTAAATCTCTTTGTCTAGGACCATTAATGTTTTTATGGACACCTGTAATTGGAATTCGCTTAGGTAGAAATATGTCACAGATGGTGAGGAAACAGGAAGCATCCAATTGTCAAGTCACCCATAGATGAATGACAAATCATATGGTATATAAAGTTTTATTATGTAATTTAAAGAAAGCAATCACAAGGTTCAAACACAGCCCCCATAGGTCTAGGAAATAAAGAAAACGCCCTAGGTATTTCTTTTTCTTCTGAAGTGGGCACATAACATTTATTTCTCAGAGTAGATAAGATTTCTAATCTAAATGCAGAGACTATTTTCATATATGGTAGAAAGCATTTAAACTATGAATTATTTCCATTTTACCAGTCTTGGGTGATACTATCCAGGGAGCCCGACCTCATGGATCCAAATATGACCAATTTTTTTCTTTTATCTCTTCTGTTCCTCCTTTCTCTTCCTTCTTCTTTGTTTCTATCTTCATCTGGTGAATAAGAAACTTTTTCTTAACAAATATTATTTCTTTATTTTCTCTGAGCAGTATCAGTCTATTTCCCCTAGCATTCAAGATTTCTTTTTTTTTCTAACACATTTGCTCAGTGATCCAGTTGTTGGGTTGTCTACCTGGTAAAGAGAGTCAATAGACCATAGGCCAGTTGCTTTGATTCTTCCTCATCAGAGAGAGTTTCAGACACAAAAATGATAAGCTCATTACATTGATGGATGGGGAAGCTCAGTAACCTTTTCTTCTCCACCACAACTATTTATAAAACAACCACTTTGGACTCAATCTGATATTTCCAGTGACATTTATAGGATATAAAAAAAATGCTCCTCAGGAGGACTACCATGCTTGGTAGGTCTTGAGTGATTGCAGGCAGGGTGCCACTTTCTTCTATTATTGTAAAAATAATTTACTTTAGTAGCAAGTCAGTTGAAGCTTTTTTGTTCCACTTTGAAAGGCTATTTATATTTTTGATTTGCCTAAAAAGCCTACATTTCCATGTGAATATATAAATTTATGCTATATTTTGTGTTTATGTATATTATTTTTATTTTTATTTGAAATAGACTTTATAAGGGAAATACAGTAGTTTCGCCAAGAGATGTGGTTTTATTCCTTTATGGACCTGAGATTCTAGAGGAGATATTAAAACATAAAAGGGTTACAAATTTATATGTTCAAGAATTTTGATTTAACATTAGGACACAATCTAGCATCCTCTTTCGGAAAGGGTTAAGATGTTTTCTCTTAAGGATTTCTTTGAAGCCAAGAAATAGCAAGAAAACAGAAGATTAGTCCATGCCACGAGTGAAAAATACAGTGGCCTTATCCTGAGCATTTTTCTCACTTTTAGCCATAGTGAATCTGAAAGGCAGGTATAATGCTCAGTTCTTCAGATGAAGATTCAATGCTGAATTGGCCAACATTGATTGGTTAGTAGGACTACAAAGTAGGATTCAAGCTCTCCCATATATATTGAACCCAGAATTCTAATTTTTTTTCTTCAGTCCATTGTCAGCAGGATCTCAGGTCCTCGGAATCACTGACCTCAGTGGCCTTTAAAGTTCTTCTGGAGTCCCCTTGGTGAAGTACATTATTTATTTGTGAAATCCTATTTATAAAGATCCTTGACATAAAATTTGAGAGTTTAAAGTGATGGAATTTATACGAATTTTAGTCGAAATCTCTGAAATTGTCATTTACTTAACTGTCTTTCAAAAGATTGCAGTATCAGAATTAATATTTTATGCTGGGTGCCAGTTGTAATCCTAGCTAATCAGGAAGCTGAGATCTGAGGATCATTGTTCAAAGCCAGCCCCAGCAAGAAAGTCTGTGAGGCTCTTATCTCCAGAAAACTGTATGTGGTGTTGTGGCTCAAGTGGTAGAGCACTAGCCTTGAACTGAAGAGCCCAGGTCCAGAGTTCAAGCCCACAACTGACCAAAAAAAAAAAGAGAGAGAATTAATATTTTATGATAGTTTCCGAATTTCCAAAAGCGGAAACATAATGGCTCTTATGTGAGCGTTTGGATATTAATGCAAAAAAAAATCTTAATATCTGTCTCAAAAGACTCAGAGATGATATTTAGTTTCTATATATACATATAGATAATGTATACAAATAGATAATGCATATGTTTTATTTAGTATATACAATGCATATATGTTTTACAATATATAATATATATGTAAGTATACAATATATCATATATATGTTTTATATACTTACATATAAGCCATCTATATAAATTTTTATGCAGGATTTGCATATAATTGTAGAATTTTCTTCTATATCAATTGTATATGTTTTCATGTATTTATTGATTAAATAAGTATTTTATGATGTACTTATATGCCATTATATTTATATGAATGCATTTATATGTGTTTTTACAAAGCTGCTCCACATCATATAGATTTTATATGTGAGCATTAACGTGGTTGTCCAAGAGTAAACACTGAAATGTCTAAGTGCTCACTATTCAAAATACTTGTTTCTTAGTACTTAGAATCATAGACTCCATTTTGTGGACAAAACCACATACTAAAGTTGACCTGTTTTCTCACTACAGTTTATAGTTGCATTCAGCTTTAATTTTTGCACTCATAAATTGAGTACTTAACAGTTACTTGTTGGCAAAAGTGAATTCCATGTATAAAGCTATGCTGCTGCACTGTTTATATTATTTTCGGTCCTAAGGTTATCACCTGTGATTCATAACTATTTCATGATAATGAAATAAACATCTGCCTGGATATCTCTTATTAACAATAAGCATCTAATTAGCAGCTCTGCATGTTTTCCCATCTATCAATTATAGGTAATATTTGTATACTAATCCGATGAGACTAAAGACTAGTACTATGCTGAGCCTCAAAACAAACTTTTGATTTATAGTTTAAATTACTTTATTGCTATTTTTACATTGATATACAGAGAGATTACAATTATTTGAGTCAGGTAATGATTACATTTTCTTTCATACACGGTCTTCTCTCCCCTCATTCTCTCCCAGTCCCAACCTCATGTCTCCACCCACGAGTTGTATACTTCACTTTGATCCCTCTCCACTAAATTCTACTGCTGCACGTTTTCCCCCTTTTCCCTTGAGTTCTGTGCCCTCCCCCTCTTCCAAAGATATACATGCAAATACACTATATATGAGGTAAAGAAGACAGAATTATCAAAACAATAAAAATTAAATAAAAAGGGATCTCTTGTTTCTGTAACTTGGAGTTGGTTTCAATATATATGTTTCAATAAATACATGTATATATATAATTTTATATGAATATGAAGAGGCACATAAACATTGTGCCTTTTTGTTTCTCTCCTAGTATCTGCTTTTGGTCTCACTGAGTGTAAGTGTCTAAATTCCTGTATAATTAATCATTTCCCAGTGTATTTTACATCTAATTTCTTCATACTAGAGAGAACATGCACCATTAGTCTCTCTGAGCTTGGCTTTACCTCACTTAACATGATTTGTTCTAGTTCCATCCATTTCTCTTCAAATGGCATAATTTTATTCTTTCTAATGACTGTGTAAAATTCCATTGTATATAGGTACCACATTCTTTTGGATCCATTCATCTATTGTAGGACATTTGGTCTGTTTCCATATCTTGACTATTGCAAATATTGTGGCAATGAACGTGGATGTGCAGGTGTCTTTATAATACCCTGGCTCATGTTCAGGGTGGATGTTCAGGAAGGGTAGGCTAGGTGGTAGGGAAGATCTATGTTTGGTTTTAATTTCATACATGAAGAAATACAGTGGAAGGTTTTACAACTTTGTCAAGGAGTGGAACTCAGTCCATTTTTCTTACATTGAGCTGCTACCGCTGGTACATAGCTTTGGTAATACTGCTATGACACCAGCCTTTGGCTCTTTCACCATTTCAAAAATTGCATAGAGAGTGCCCTCGTAAACTACTGTGTGTGTGTGTGTGTGTGTGTGTGTGTGTGTGTGTGTGTGTAGCACATATATATTCTACAATACTGAGGACTGTCTACAGACTCCAAGCTTTGATCTAAATATGTCCCATTCTCTGTAAGTAGGCAGTAGATTTGCACATAGATCATTTTTCCTATTTTGCAAAAATTGTCAGCAACTTCACTTTTTAGTTTCTCCAGGGCTAAGTCACGTTGTCCAAAGAAATACTACTAAAGGACCAAGTGACTAGACTGTGTTCAATCATCACTGCTGATCATCGTGCTGCTGTGGGGCTATTTAAATCTGGAACATACATCATGGCTAATTTATTAATATTTTGTATAAAGGATGAAGTCTGGTATATAGTCAAACTGACCTAGGTTGTAATGTTATTTCCTTCTATGACACCATGATAGAGGGATACTGGAGAAGATGAATTTTCTTTTAGAAAAGTTACAAATTTCAACTGTACAGGAAAATTTCGCATTTTTCATTTATAAAATAAATTGAAGAAACTCGGCATCAGTGGCTCACGCCTGTAATCCTAGCTCCTCCGGAAGCTGAGAGCTGAGGATTACAGTTTGAAACCAATCTAGGGTAGGAAAGCCTTTGAGACACTTGTCTCTATCACCACCACCAACAAAACCAAGCTGGAAGAGGAGCTGTGGCTTAAGGGGTAGAGAGCAGGCCTTAAGTACAAAAGCTAAGGGACAGCATCTAGGTCCTGAGTTCAAGCCCAGAACTGCCACAAACTCACTAAATAACCAACTTAATAAATAAATATTGGGGATTTTGAAAGATCACACTTGGGTGTGATCATATGCTTGGGTAATTATATGTTCCCTATGGATATGATCCACCCCCTCTAAAAACAGTTCCACACTGTCACTCACCAGCTCTATACATTTTTATTTTGTAGGTCAGTGGAACATTTAGTATCTTTTGTCATGCCTTGTGGGAGAAAAATCGTGAATGTTATAAGCAAAGCTGATAAATGACCGAGAAACACTTCGTTATCCCAGAATGCTAAGATTGTATTAATAAGCCAGAGAATGAAGCTGTTCTTATTACCTATCTGATAATGCATACTTCAATCAAGGCCCAGACTCACCTCTGTCTATCTAGCCTAAATCATTCTAATTGTTCTGCTCTTTTGTCATGTACCTCACCCCTGACAACCTCTTTCCCTCTTTAATCATATTAATAAGGTTATTCACTCACTTAAAGAAGAGGAACATCTCGGTCAGGAAGTGCAGCTGGATTAATGGAACTCTGTGGGGGTGCATCCTAAAGTCCCACTCTTCTTTCCAGATTAGAGACATCTAAGATTCGAGTTGCAGTTTTGCCCTGGGTACCTTCATCATTCAAGCTATGAGTGAGTGTCAGGTATCTGACAGCTCTCAGAAATCTCTGCATTACCCTACAGGACACAGGTAGGAACTCTTAAAAGCGGTCTTCAATCTAGAATCAAAATTCAAAATCCCATGTGTGTCCTCAAATCCTAACTTCATCTTTTGGGGCAGGCTATATATCTATTTTAAAGAACATTAGATTTGCATTTATTGAATTTAAATAGGGAGACAGGCTGACCCAGTGTAACAATGAGATGTACAAGATATTATGATTAAAAATGAACTTTACAATTTAGGCTGGGGGCCCGGTGGTGAGGGAGTGTAGTTGTGGAGAGGTACTTGTGGAGGTGGGAAGGAAGGGATGATAGGGGAAAAACAAAGGAGGAGGCAACAATACTTGATAGGAAATGTACTCCTTACCTTGCTGATGGAACTGTAACCCCTCTGTACAATATTTTACAATAAAAAACTTTAAAAAAAGAACATTAGAGAAGGTAAAGTGTCAGTGCAGTTCAAAATTGTACATGAAATTTATTAATTCTCTTTTTGCTGTTTTATAAATTTATTGTTTGTTCGTTGGCTCCAATCCTAAGACCTTAATTCAGGACCTGGTGCTGCTGTCGAAGATTTTGCTCAAGGCTAGTGTTCTACCACTTTAGCTACAGCGCCTCTTCCAGATATTTTGGTGGTTAATTCGAGTAAGAGCCTTGTGGACTTTTTTGCCCAGGCTGATTTCAACCTGCAATCTTCGGAACTCAGCCTCATGAGTAGCTAGAATTACAAACATGAGCTACTGGTGCCTGGCTTTCATTTATTTTTGTTTTGGTGCTGAGTTTGAGATGCAAGGGTTTGCATATGCTCAGTGCATACTCAGCCACAAAGCTCTTCATTTGTTACAGTAAACAATTCAGAACTCTGCTTAAGCTTACATTTGGGGCTAGCTTTTTCAAAGCCCCCTTTTTGGCTATTGTCTTACTCTTTGAGGATGAAAATTAATTTTGGGGATGGTACTGGAACTTGAACTCAGTACCTTGTGCTTGATAGCTAGGGGCTCTACCACTTGAGCTACATTCCAGACCACTTTTGTGGCTTGTTACTTTTTTTTAAATACTCTTATGTTGTCATTTAAGATGGCCTGAATCTTGGTCTTACTTTTGCTTCCCATATAGTAGAGATGACAGTACATAGCACATGCCTAGGTTACTGATTAACATGGGGGTCTTACTAGCTTTTAGGGAGTCTTGCTAACTTTTTGTCTTCTCAGGCCTTGAAGCATGAGTTTCCAATCTCCAAATAACTGGGATTTCAGAATCAAACAAGCTCTTGGCCAGAAATAAAACTCTGATGAAACCTAACCATCATATTTCACTGGGAGGGTTATGAAACAAAAGAAGCAGAGTAAAATCCTGCATAGTATTAGTAATCTATTTTAATATCACATGAACCAGTTGTCCATATAAGCTACTAAATACTACATTTCTGTATGTTAAGAACATAATGGCTAGCTGATACTTTTGTGTTTGCTAAACATTATTACATATCTGTATTTCTGTTATAAACTCCATTTCCATAACTTGTCTCTAATCTAAAGCTCAACATGTAGTTATTTCTGTACAATAAGCAGCCTCAGAAAAGAATAACATCCCTAGAAAAGAGAAATATAGACATAGAAAGAAGTGATGGTGTTGTAGAGAATTATTTCCTTGGTGGTTGGTATTATGCTTTTCTATATTTCTGCAGGTACAGGCTGCTGAACAAATTAGAAGGGTAAAGAGACAGAGCACACCTAAACATGGAAAGAATGTTCTATGGGTGAGGCCTTTCTCCACACTACAAATTAGCAAAGCCTAGAAGAGCCTTTGAGTTAGAGCCCTGAGATCATTGTCGACATTCTATGGTACACATCAGAGAGAGAGAGAGGAGGGGGGGAGGGAGTTCTAGAGTCAGAGACTTTTGTTACTCTAAAGGGGAGAACCAAAGGTATGCCAGTGTGACTAAGTCACATGTTTAGAAAATCTCAGAGTGTTTCTCCTGCAGCATGAATCCTACCGAATAAAATACATCTTAAATGCTATGAATATATATATATATATGCATGTTTATAGCATAAAATACTAACCCAAAATTTATTGTGTCCCAGTTGTTAGATCTCTTGTATCTGTGTCTGAAGCTGCATTATATCCAATAATAACATAAAGTTATTTTTAAAAAATAATAGCTTGTTTATATTTCCCTCAGTTCTAGGAAACGCTGACTTTTCACCTTGAATCAGATCAGTATTGCCTTCCTAAAATGCTTCACTGTGAAGGATTGTGATTACAATTTTTTCAAGAGGAAACAACAAGGTCATCATAGAATGGCTACTCAAGTATTTATTATCTGTAGCTTGCTTGTATTCTGTATATGCCATGAAATACATCTTTCTTATTCATTTCTCATTCTTAACATCTAGACACTACAAAGTATAGGGCTCAACTGTTTTTGTAATTCTGTTGATTGTGCTAGTAAATTAAGGATAAATAATATATTAGTAAATCAGTAATAATCCCTCTTTGTAATTAAAATTATACCCAGGGATACTCAAACCTTAGTAGGCATTTGAATTAAGAGATTGTTTTTTCCTTGTACTAGTGTGGGGTCTTGAACTCAAGGCTTCATGCTCTCATTTGGCTTTTCCAATCAAGGCTGATGCTCTACCACTTGAGCACATTTCCACTCCTGGCTTTTTGTTAGTTAATTGGAGGCAAGCATCTCATGGACTTTTCAAGTTGGCTTGGAGCCCTGATTCTCAGCTCTTATCCTTTCCAAATAGCTAGCATTATAACTACAATCCACTAGCACCCCAAAGAATCAGAAGATTCTAAAGCAGATATTAGTGATCTTATATCAGGCCTTCCTCAAAACTGTTAGGCACCAATTTGAAAATGTATTTCAGTAGGGCTTTGAGGGAAATCTGAGGTCTTGTATTTCTAAATATGGTCCAGTTAGTTCCATCAACCAGTGTAAGGAAGGTGCTGAGACATCTCAATCTAAGAGCATAAATCATTTCATGGGAATTCCGTCATCTACTAATGCTTCTTTCTTTTGTAGCAAAATTAAATTCAGGCAAACATTGCCACAAGCATCTCTTAGCTCATGGTCTTTACATTTCTCTTTCCTAGTGAAAAAGCACCATATGACTGAATCCGATTCTTGTTATGTTCAGATAGCATACTCATACCATGCGAGTGGCTTCCCCTTCAAACAAAATCAAAGGCTGATCATATATAGGACATAGCTTTGACCAGATGCTTCATTGGAGAGTTTACATTGAATTAAAGGCTCTTTTCTCCTAACCAGGGAGCTTGCTGTCACTTCCTACTTACTTTCTGTTCTTTTCTAATAGGAATTTGAAAAAGTTCTCAGATCTTACAAAGGAAATCTATCATTGTAAGATCTAAATGGTCAGGAAGGTATTCACTTGAAACACTTAAAATAATTTGAGCCAAATTAAAATGAGAAATATTAAAAATACATCTGACTTTCTAGAACTAGGATAGCACAGAGGAAAGCTGTCAGATTAGTTAATAAAAATTGTATTAAAATGCTTTACGTCCTTGTGGAAAAATTAGTTAAGTGAGAACACAATAGGAACATTTATATTTTATGGGCCAAGTATTACTTTTGAAGAAATTAGTATTAAGTACATCAATGTAATTATCTTAAGGCATTCTCGATTTATCTCAGAGTTGAAGTGAATTGTTCCCCATTCTTAGCATTGAATCAGACAGGACAGGAATGGATAATCTTTCCATGAATACATAATTCTGTGTGTTGAAAGTGGGTATAGAAATATTCACTTGAGTAAATTATTTTCTCTCTTTTCTTCCTTCCTTCCTTCCTTCCCTCCTTCTTTCCTTCTCACCTTCTTTCCTTCATTCCTTCCTTCTTTCCTTCCTTCCTTCTTTCATTCTTTCTCTTTGTCTTTCTTTCTCTCCATCTTTCTTTCTCTCTTTCTCTTCTTTTCTTTTCTTGTCTTTGTTGCTGGTCCTAAGTTTTGAAATCAAGGCCTAGGTACTGAGTTAACTGAAGATAAGAGTCTGACAGGTTTTCCTGCCTGGGCTGGCTTTGAACCACAATCTTCAGCTCAGCCTTTAGGATTACAAGTGTGAATTCCCAGTGCCAGGATAAATAACTCTCTTTAAGATATCTCTCACTTCTTAGTTTTGATGGGACAAAGGGAAGAAATGGCCTGGGTTGTTGATGCTGCATTGTTGGCTCCTATGACTCTTCAGGGATCAAACTCTTTAGCTTTTCGGAGACATTCTGGGTATTACCTTCTCTGTATGTGATTCTCTTGTTTCTGAGAGTATGTCTCATCTCCTCTGAAGGTCTAATTTCTCAGTCTAGAACCTCCTCTTCTCTCTATCAGAATATCTTGTGTAACACCACAATACTCCCACAGAAGGTGCATATTATGAACTTTTCACAAATGCTAATCTATATAGGCATATAATTGTATAGCATTTAATGAAGAAATGGATATTATTGTCAAATTTGTCACTGGAGGGTCAGTTCCAGATGCCAAACATGTATGATTGTATATGTTCCACCTTTATCTGCCAACCTGCCAAGCTTAGGGAAGCTTTCAATCATAATTCTACCTATGTTTTCTTCTGGATTCCACAACATCTAACAGCTAACCTCCATAGTCAAACACATATTTTTTCAGAAGCAAAGTTCATTTTATTTTCCCAATAACAATATAGGTATATTATCACTAATGAATTCATTTTCTTTCTTTTTGCGATGACACAAAATCAGTTTATTATATTGTAAAGATTTTGTGATAGACTATATTATTATATCATACAGATTTTAATATTTCATTGCAAAAATACTGTACAGAGGGGTTACAGTTCCATGAATAAGGTAATGAGTACTTTTCCTATCAAGCATTGTTACCCTCTCCTTTGTTTTTCCCCTACTATCCCTTCCCTCCCCATCTCCCCAACTCCCCCCTCACCCCACCAAGTTGTAAAGTTCATTTTCAATAGTGTCTTGTACATCTCATTGTTACAATAGGTCAACCTGTATCCTTGTTTCAGCATTTTGTTATTTCCCTTCCCCTATAATACAAATTTTTATCAATAATATGACCCCATCTATAATTCACATTTACAGTAATGAATTATATACCTAATATAAAATATAAATACAAATATCTGCCTTCCTTAGTCTTCCAATGCTTACTCATTCACACACTGTCTGGCTGAGATATACATAAGCACGCTACTCAAGCGAGATCTCTGTCTCCTCTATCACCTCTAGTCAACATCTTGTTGTAATTATCTGGAATTAACTCTTCTTATATTTGTAAATTCTATTTCTTCATAAATCTGGCATTTAATATGTTAATTGTTTTGCTAAGGTTTTTTCTTCTTCCGTCAGAGGTGCTGTTGTCATTGTAGATCACAGCCATTGTCTTATTCAAGGTAGGACAAACATGGTCTTCAGTCTCTTTCATCTCAATAACAAACTTGTTTGAAAGCTGAATGCAAAGTTTATCTGAAACCTTCTCTTTAAAAATGCAACTGGAGTGTTCTTTTTCCTTTTTTTTCCCCTACTCAGTTAAGATGATTTGTTTTGATTTTATATTCCAGTCTATTCTGACTGCCATCCAGGTCAGAGCTAGCTCTCTGGAGCATAGGTTCTTGTTCATTCACGGCTGCTTCCATGTTGTATCTGAGCTCATTTTCTGATGAAGAACGTCAGAGAACAATTATGTAATTGTTTGCGGCCACATTTGTGTCTGTGTATTGTGTTACTTCTGAAGTAGACTTTTGGTGACTAGTAATCAGCGTAGACTAAACTGTTCTATCATTTCCGTACATGCATTATGAAAGTACTTTCTTGAAGTGTAACCAACAAAAACATTTTTGTTTTGTTGGCAGGGTGCACCACATTTCTCAAAGATAGACATCTAATAGCCTTCATTTTCCAGGTTTTATCATCTGCACCCAAATGGAAGAAGGAAAATAACACGAAGGAGCAAAGGAATGACATTCTCATAGACTCCAGTCTTCACTGTGTCACACATTGCCCTAACCAGAGCTCAGGGACTTGGTGAGTCTAACTACAAGTGATGATGGGAAAAATAGTTTATACATGCACTGAAGAATAAGAATGACAGCACGAAGTCTCTCTTAGCATGACCTTCTCTGAGATCGTATGTTTTCCCAAAACAAACATAAAAGTTTGAATTCTACCAGCAAAATAAAAACAAAAAATCTCCAAGGAGGCAACATATAGTGCAATGTAAGCTAGTACATCAATGAATGTTTGTCAAATAAAGGACTATAGGATTCTCTATTTCCAAAATCATATGTTGCTTTCAGTTTTCTTCATCTTTTATTTTACTTTGCAAGTTATATGGGAATGTGGGTGATTAATATCTTACAAAGTATAAAATTAGTATATTTGAACCACATAGTGCTTCCTGTGATACAAATTAGGTTTCTTAAGATTAAATCTCCTTTGGATGTGAAATATTCAGAAAACAAGATACACATTTGTTGCTAGTTGTCAGTGAATCTTGCATATAATCCTATTTGCTCAAGAGACTAAGTTCTAAGAATTGCCATTTGGGGCCAATCTGGGCAGATAAATTTATGAGTTTCATATCTGCATTAAGGAGTAAGAAGAAATGGAAGCTTGACTCAACTGGTAGAATGCTACCTGTGAGTGAAAAAGCTGAGTGAGTACAAGCCCCAAGTTTTAGTCCAAGTATTGGCACATGCACACACAGCCAACAACCAAAGAACCAAGCAAAAACAACCACAGCACCTATGAGGATTACCTATTTTCTCATTAATCTCTTACAGTCCAAAATGTAATAGCAATTTGATTTATATGTTGTACTGTTATGTAAATGAAGCTTGCATCCTGCAACAGTTTTTCCCTTATGCAGTGGCCTTTCTCTTTAAATAGCTCCTAGCTTGCTATAAAAAGGAATATTATGATTTCAGAGGCCCTCCTAAGAAAGAAATTTAATTAACATGAGTAATTTCCGAATTTTGCTGTGAAATATTTTATAGACTGTTAAGATAGTAAATTATTGATTGGCTAATCAAAATCGCAATCATGACAAACTGATAAGTTGTCATCTCTTCAGTAACAGAAATTCTCCATTCTTCACATGCAATTGCCATGCTGAATCCTTCAGCATCTATTACAGCCTCTTACCAATTAGAGCTTTCGTATGTGTCTGCCATCCATTTCTATTCCTACTGACAGCTTGTAAATTCCGGCTCAAAATCATGTCCTCCCTAGGTTAAGTCCTTTTTTTTCTGAATGACTAACATACCCAATGGCTTGACAAAGGGTTGTCCACAATTGTAGAGACCCTGAGGCTACTTATCAACAAGAAAGATGATTTTCTATATTACTTCCAAACCCCAAAGTCCACAGGAGAAGAGGTTTCCTGGTAAGTCAGCTCCAGGTAACCTGTGAGCTGGTATGAAGAAGGTGTGGTATGAGCCTTATTCTGTGGGCATCCACTCTCTCATGGGGCTAGAGTTACAATCTTTTTTCTTGTGATTGACTGAGGTTTAAATGAACAGGAGCTGGGGAAAAGGAAACAGGGTGAGGAAGGAAGTAGAGGGAAGAGAAAGTAATAGAAGGGATGGAAGGAAGTGGAGTGAAAGAAGAAATGGGAAGGGAAAAGAAGAGAGGAGAGCAAAAGGAGCAACAACTTGCTTCCATATTTTAGAGAATTAAAAATGATATTTTCATCCACTAAGTTCAACCAAGGTCTAGATTTGTTGATTCAACAAATATTTATCATATTACATCTGAATGCCATGTACTTTAGGCTCAGTATGGGGAATGAAATCAAGTTAATAGGCAACCGTAAAAGGAGTAATTGTATAAGGAGAGGGAGATAATTTTCCTGCCCTTCTCTTTAAGAAGATGGCAGTGAAGCCAGGCACTGGTGGTTCACACCTGTAATCCTGGCTACTCAGAAGGCTGATATCTGAGGATCCCAGTCCAACATCAGCATGGGCAGGAATGTTTGTGAGACTCCTATCTCAAATTAATCGTAGGAAAACATGGAAGTGGCACTGTGGCTCATGTGGCAGCATGCTCACCTTGAGCATAAGGAACTCAGGATTGCACCCAGGACCAGAGTTCAGGTCACATGACTGGCATCAAATAAATAAATAAAAATTTTAAAAGAGGGCAATGAAACCATAGTATACAGGGAATTAAAGGTTTTTTTCCTTCTATTTTTGTTTTTTGTATGTTTTTTATTGTAAAAATGCTGTACAGAGGGGTGACAGTTACATGAGCAAGGTAATGAGCACATTTCCTATTGTTGTTTTATGGCACTTGAGTTTGATCTCAGGGCTTAGCACTTGCTAGGCAAGTGGTGTACAACTTTAACCACACTCCCAGCTCTTTTTGCTTTAGTTATATTGTAGACAAGATCTCATATCTTTGTCTGATCCAGCTTTCTCTTCCTACCTGCCCTTCCCATATAGTTAAAATCACAGTGACACGCTGTCATGCCCAGCCTATTTGGTGAAGAAGACATCCAGACACAGGATAGAACAAACAGTCTAAGATCTTGGGATCTGAGGATAACTATCAACCACAATTGCAAAGAAATATAACATGCCACATTTGGAAACAGAAAGCATAATGCAAGACTTTCAGATGCCTGCAAAGGTTAGTACTGGTACAGCTAGTGGTGCATTTCTGGCTAGGGAGATGGCCTGGCTTTGGGATGGAGAGAATTTCCACACAGTTTCTCAGTGTGCCAGTCCTCACTACTCTTCTTGCTTTGGTCCTGCCATGGGCCCTTGATTAACGAGCATAACTTTTGTAACCCATTTATCATGTGGATGATGTTCTACTAAAATATGCAGAATTAATGTATTTAAGCCTGCTCTTAGGCAAAGAAGCATTATTAAGCACCAAATCATTGAAAAATTGTCTCATTTAAATCCAAATTAGGAATATCAATAGGAAAGCATCCTTTACAAGGGCAAAAGGCTTACAGTAGTTACTCCTAAATCAATGAAGAATGAGTATTTGAAAGTGCAGTAGTTAGAAGGGAAATGAGTTAGACTTTGAGAATAATTACCTTTCAAACAGGGAATATTTATAACTTTTATATGTCCAAGTATCTTGAGGTAAATGAGACACCTTCTCTTTTATCCTTTGATATATGAATTTTATCCTGGGCAAAAATGAGAAAGCTGTGGACTTTAGTGAAGAGGATTCTGATATTGGGCCTCTCATGAATGACTGTTTACTAAAGTTGCTGATCAGTTTCTGTTATTGACCGTGAGCAGTTGGATATTTGAGACTACATAAGCCTAGTCTCACACCCCCTACAAAGGAAAAGCAAGATTCAATTGAAACTTGGAACTGTACTTGCAGGAGCAGGAAGGAATTGTGGTACTGGAAGATATTTGTGACTCACACACACACTCACTCACACACACACACACACACACACATCATAGTTCAGAAGGCAATTTTCATTTACAAAACCTTAACTTTTTCTGATTACAATACACCCAAATTCATGTGAATGATTATTGTAGTATGTATACATGGAGTAGGTACTAAATGCCCAGTATGAGATAGAGCCATGTACATATATTTGCATATTTGCTTATTTAACTTATTTTTTGATTGATGGATGATAGTATATATTTTACTTTTGTTTTCCAAGAAAACAATAAATCATCAAATTGTAAAATGACAGACATCCTCTGCTAGAATGAAATGATTTTTGATAATGATAACTGATTGCATATTTAATTCTATAAATTGTCTACATCAATAGCTTTCAAAAATTTTGTACACAGGGCTGGGAAGGTGGCTCAGTGGTAGAGCGCTTGCCTTGCATGCCTCAGGCCCTGGGTTCGATTCCTGAGCACCACATAAGCAAAAAGAAAAAAGCCAGAAGTGGCGCTGTGGCTCAAGTGGTAGAGCGCTAGCCTTGAGCTGAAGAGCTGAGGGACAGCACCCAGGCCCAGAGTTCAGGCCCCACGACTGGACCAAAAAAAAAAAAATTTGTACACAGCTCACATCTCACAGGCAGTTAGAAAAACACACACACAGATATTCTGTTCTTTTGTGGCTGGAAAAATGTTATTCTTTCAAACACTATTCAAGGCCATGGAAACACAGACAGACAAATTGCTGTTTTAGGTGAGCCATATTGGCATCAAGACATTAGGAATCTATTTGACTAGGAAGTCAGTGATATGAAATATTCATGCATATATTTTTTTCAATACTTATAAAATAACTGCCTCATGATTCTCTGTGCATACCATGCTCTCTTAATAATTATAATTTTAATTTTAACTAGCTCAATTAACAATTGCTTTTAAGACAACCACCTACATTTTTGGCAAAAGTAACTTTTCTTAAACTATTTCTTTAAAAAAAATTATTATTGTGAAATACCATACAGAGGGGTTACAATTACATGGGCAAGATATCTTAAACTATTTCATATCAAACTCTGAAATGCAAATTAAAATACCAATGAGCTACTTAAAAATATCCACCCAGTCTTTGCTTGAGGGAATTGAAATGTGTATAAGCTATCTGCAGGCTAATTTGATAATGTATATCAAAAGCCTTAACAATATGTGTAAACAATGAGCCAAAAATTCAATTACTAGGAATTTATCCTAAGGAAATAATTAAGCATATGGTCAAAGATTTTGCATAATTAACTGCAGCAAAGCTGTTTGGTTTACAGTTGTTTGTGGCATTAAAAATTTGAAAACACTAAAATTAGAGCTGAGGACAGATGTATCGTGAAAAGTCATGCAACAGATGGCTACTAGGCCATTAAAATGTCATAAGAGAGGTGGACACTAGTACACATTTATAAATTTTTACGCAAAGGTGAAATTTTTTAAAAGATTTTTGATTAAAACAAATAGGCTCTTGCATTACCCATTACAACTGGATTTTAAAATTTGAGAAAATAGAAAGGGAAAGGTTGTAAATTATATCAGGGGATTCTATAAGTCCTAGAAGATCTCAGGGATGCCATCCAAAAAAACATAAAATCAATGGGAAGAATAAGTGGAGGGGAGAAAGGGAGAGGAAGTGACAGAAAAAGCAGGAGAAAGAGGCAGTATAAGATGTTCTCCATCATATTTTGCACTCTAATAGCCTGAAAGACCTCTAAGGCCCAGGGAGACTCACATTATTGACCCTGGTTTCCTGTGTACTGTTCAACTAAACTTCTGGACCCTGCCTTATATTTAAGAATATCGCCTTTACCAGCAAAACATCAAACAAAGGCCTAATATCCAAAATATATGCAGAGCTTAGGAAACTAACCCCTTCCAAAGCTAATAAACAAATTATTACTTGGACAAAGGAGCTGAGGAGAGCTTTCTCAGAAGAGGTAAGAATGGCAAAGAAACCCATGAGGAAATGCTCATCATCCCAGGCCGTAAAGGAAATGCAAATCAAAACAACTCTGAGATTCCATCTCATCCCAGTTAGATTGGCCAATATTGTGAATTCAAGCAACAATAAAAATCGGTTGGATTTGAGGGAAAAGGAACATTTTTGCACTTTTGGTGGGAAAATAAACTAGTATTACTACTCTGGACAACAGTCGATCTAAACATAGATATTTCCTACAACCCAGCCATACCATTCCTGGATATCTACCCTGAACATCATGAGCCAGGATATGATAAGGACACCTGCACATCCATGTTCATTGATGCCCTATTCACAACAGCCAAGATCTGGAAACAGCTCAGATGCTCTCAAGAGATGACTAGATCCAAAAACTGTAGTACCTATATACAATGTAATTGTACAGCCATTAGGGCACATATTTTCTTTCATATGCGGAAGCTAGACCTAATATACTGGGACATAATAAATTAAGTGAGACAAAAGGAGTATACTCTTAAGAGAGGAAGACAAAGGCATAATGCCTATGTGCATCTGATCATATAAAATAATATTTATTAAAATGAACTCCAGGAAATGAAAACAAGAGGGTTTTTGCCAAATTTTAATCTTTCATTTCTGTTTGTTCTTTTGCTCATTCATCTTTGGGAGTGTACTGGTAACAGAAGTGGAGAGACAAAGGATAAACAAATGCAGCAGTGGTAGTCACTAGACACTATGTTGAACATGAACTATACAACTTGTGGGTGGTTGGGAATGGGAGGGAAAAACTGGAAAAGAGTGAGGTAAGAGGGGATATTGTTCAGTTCCTCAAAAGACTCCACATAGAGCTCCCTCTGACCCAGCAATCCCACTTTTGGGCATTTACCCAAATGATCACAAACAAGACCATACTAAAGCTACCAGCACAACTATGTTCATTGCAGCATTATTTACCATAGCTAAGATATGGAACCAACCCAGATGCCCCTCAGTAGATGAATGGATCAAGAAAATGTGATATATACACAATGGAATTCTATTGCTCCATCAGAAAGAATGACATTGCCCCATTTGTTAGGAAATGGAAAGACTTGGAAAAAATTATACTAAGTAAAATAAGCCAGGCCCAAAGAAACATAGGTCCCATGGTTTCCCTTATTTGCAATAACTAGTATATGACTGAGACAAGCAGAAACGGTCAGATAAGTTGATGTTAGGCAAAATGAACTCCAAGATAAGGACTCAAAATGTTTTTTTATTTCTTGATATTGTTTCTAGCATATTTATAAAATGATTTCTTTGTTGCTTTATATGTCCCTCCCCCACGGCATAACTCCTGTTTTCACTGAGTTGATGTTGGTATAATTTGGGGTGGGGAACGGAAAAAACAAATTGTTTGAATAGGGAAACAGGTGGACCCATTGCAACAATGAGATGTACAAGACTTTATGTCGAAAAACGAACTTTACAACTTTGGCGCGGGGGAGGAGAGAGACGGGATAGGGGAGATGGGAAAGGATGGTAAGAGGAAACAAAGGAGGAGGCAACAATGCTTGATAAGAAATGTACTCTTTACCTTGCTCATGTAACTGTAACCCCTCTGTATGGTATTTTCACAATAAAAATATTATTTAAAAAACAAAATAAAATAATGGCTGGGAAGGTGGCTCAGTGGTAGAGCACTTGCCTTGCATGCCTGAGGCCCTGAGTTTGATTCCTCAGCACCACATAAGAAAAAAGAAAAAAGCCGAAAGTGGCGCTGTGGCTCAAGTGGTAGAGCGCTAGCCTTGAGCTGAAGAGCTGAGGGACAGCGCCCAGGCCTAGAGTTCAGGCCCCATGACCAGACCCCCAAAATAAATAAATAAATAAATAACAGAGAAATGCACTCATTATCTGACTTAGTTAACTGTAACCCCTCTGTATGTCACCTTTATGATAACAATAAAAAAATTTAAAAAGAATATTGAATGAAATAATTCATGCAAGATTTAACAAATGACTGAATTCTATTTCATATTTTAAAATATGCTCTTTCTCTTTTAGCTGAGCTAGTAATATACTACCTTTGTAACTTCTTTATTTTTATCTGTCCAATAGAATAGAATCAGTTATGCTTCACTACAAAAAGATACATTCTGAGAAACATACTGTTCAGCAATTTTATCATCCTATGAGCTCACACAAACACTGATGGTATAGCCTACTACAGCTATATGGCATTGTGAGCCATGTCATATTTCACAAGAAATTGGTTCAATCTAAGTTTTTCATTAAAGAATGGATTGAGACAACGTAGTTCATATTTTTTGGAATTTTGTTTGGTCATAAAAGCAATATTGTTTGCTCATAAAAAGAATGTAATCCTATCATTTGTGGCAACATTAATGGTTCTGGTAGATATTGTAGTCCATAAACTAAACCAGGCACAGAGGGCAAAATGGGCATAATACCCTAAGTAGAATCTAAAATAGTTGATCTTATGAAAGTAGAGTGCATCACTGGTTAGGCGTGGCTGGGGAGAGAGTAAGGGAATGGAAAAAAGTTAGTAGATACTAAAGTCTCAATGACTCACCTTCAGTAATTTAGTTAACAATTAGAAAATAATATTAGTAAGGAAGTAAAGCACTCAAACAATACTATAAATCAAAGTAGACCTACAACCATCTAATAAAATACTTCACCAACAACAGTAAATTTATATACTGCAACTATTATTTTGTTAGTATTTGCTTCATATATTTTTGGACTCTGTTGTTGAATACCTGTATGTCTATAATGGTTACAGTTTGATGGATTGACCTAATAATGAATCCTAATAATGTTTTTCTTTGCCATAAGAACCTTTTCCATAAAGTTCATAGGAATTGCATTGAATGTTACATCTCATTTAATCATCACATTTGAATGAGTAATTTAATATACAAATATTTCTCCTATTATATATTTGTTCTTACATTTTATTTTGTTCTTTCTTTGATAACTTTTCCATGTGTGTTAATCAACTTCAATTTCAAATAAGTACTTTATGTAAATGTTTAAACATCAGATGAATAAAGTAAGTTATAAACTGAAAATAATAACTTCTACTATATCTTATGTTTACTTAATTACCTTAATGATTATTCTTGGACAATGAAAATACAATTAGAGATCTATTTTACTAATGATTATAACAGTAAAAATCTTTCTTTTTCTTTATAGGAGACAAGGTTTGACTGTGTGTCCAGATTGGCTTCAAATGTTCTGTATAGTCCAGGCTAACCTTGTTATGGACTTCATTTTCTGTCCATGAAAGAACCAAGCCTCTAGGACTACCCAAATTGTTCTCTACATACACTAAGTAATAATGGTTTGAATTTGTAAAAAAAAAAAATCACTTCTTTTATTTAAAGTAACTGAAAATAAGGCCCTGCTCTAGCCTCAGATGACGGGAAACAAACAAACAAACAAAAAAACCATTCTGCTCTTCCCAAGGAGAAAAGACCTGGCCTCAAAGTTTTCTAAATGTCTGCATGGATAATGAACATCAAAATATGGAAAAATGCATAAAAATAAATTAAAAATCTTTCCTCTAGCTCTATATATGGGTTTTTTCATTCTCTAGGATGGAGTCACTCAGCAAAAATCTTATAACAACCCATTTATTTCTTTTAAGAAGCAATCATAGTCTTTGTGCTAATAGCCTGGGACTTTTGTAAACTCTTATCTTACAAATAAATTCATGTTGAATATTTGGCTCATTGCCAATGGAGATTCATAGCAGCTGAGAGAAGATGACAGAAAATAGTCCCTAAGCAGATAAGCAAGACATTGCCTTTTTGTATCTGATTTCAAGCACTAGACAGAAGTGCTTATTAAATATGGAAGGCTATAAGGCCTTCACTGGGTTTCAATGGAAACTGCATGTAAAGTGAATTATTTGTAAACCCAAACACATTCAACAATCGAGGTGTCATCTATTGTTTCCTTCCATATTAGTCCCCTGGTACACAAAAACTTTTTTCTAAATTTTATCTTTCAGAAGGGAATCTAATTAATTTGTGATCGCTGCATTTATTTCACAGATATAATGTTTTGCTTCATGAGCTCAGCAGTTGTGACAATAGGGCTGTCACCATCATCAGTAAATTGGGCATCTCGTGAATATTGTGAATAGAGCCCAACAAAAATCCCATTACAAATGCTTGCCTGCTAGACAGGTCCTGTTAAATTAATTATTCCAAATTCTACCTGTATGTCTGACCCTTCTGTCCCATTATATCTTAATCTGTTCTTTCTATTCTATAGATGTTAAATTATAAACCATTTATGGGGAAAAGGGGAGGAGGAGTAAAGGAAATAAGTGTGTACCAAAGCAAAAGCTAGAGTCCTCTAATGATTCCATTTGCTAAAGCTCAAGCTTTGCAAATAATTGCATAACAGATGGGATGTGGTTCGTTGTAGATAAACTGACACTCGACCTATTTCATCAATAAATGGTTTAGCATTAAACAAAACGAAAGTAACGATGTGTTGTGGTAAATGCTATTGCTGATTGCTTTCCTCTAATTACCCAGACAGAACTCCAATAAATAATGTAGGGTTTTTTGTTCTGATATGTCCTCCTGCATTTTTCTTTATAGCTCTTCTCCACAAATCCTAATTTATACAGCCTTTATCTTCTAAGCCACAGGACCTCAAGAAAACCAAGAGAATTCCAATCCTGAGATTCATTCAGTAGCCTCTGGTGACTTCCAAGACCTGTATCCACCACCATCATGGCAGAAATTGCACTGGAAAGATATCTTCCTTATACTCCACCAGGTCTATTCTCCATTCATCCCATAATCCTCTTAACATATGTTACAGTTTGGATCCAGAGTACTCCCAAAGACCACTGTAGGAAAAGCTTGGTCCCCAGGATATGGCCCTATTGAGAGGTGGTGAAACATTTTTGCAGTGGAGCTTAGTGGGAAGATGTCATGTCATTGGCAGGGGTTCTCTTGAATGGGATGTTGGGCCACTGGTCTTTTTTGATCTTTCTCTTTGCTGACAAAGAGGATTACAGAGAAAGCATACTAATGCTTGATAAGAACCATTGTATGTGTTCCAGTTCCAACTGGGGAAAAGTAGAAGGTAAGGAGGAATAAGTGGTCTTCTAACACCATGGGATAATTTATATTTCCCTTGACTACATGTAAATATTGGAACTAAACCTCTGACTCCCAAGATCCTTTCCTTTGAATTATTATTTCTATTTTTGGGCTCATCTTTACTTTCTCACAAGGAGTAGTAAGAGTTGGAACTGAGTAGTTTTATTGGCCTACTTACTGCCAATCAAGAAAGGTTGGACAAATGGGATTGCATGAAATTGCAGAGCTTCTGCATGGCAAAGGACATAGCTAGCAAGATCAATAGAAAG
>NW_012267364.1:3223414-3224908 GCF_000151885.1 Dipodomys ordii | reverse complement strand
GTTTAACTCATCTTGGTTTAGTTTTGGCATGTCAATATTTGCTAGGAAAAGGTCCATTTCTGCCAAGTTCTCAAACTTATTAGCATAAAATTTTGAGAAGTATTCCCTTAAAATGTTCTGAATCTTGGTTGTTTCCGTGGCGATGTTTCCATTCTCATCTTTGAGTTTATTTATTTGGGTGTGTTCTCTGCTTTTTCTGAAAAGATTTGCTAAGGGTCTGTCAATTTTCTTAATTTTTTCGAAGAACCAACTCTTTGTTTTGTTGATTCTTTCTATAGTTTTTTTGGATTCTAATTCATTTAATTCTGATTTAATTTGAATTATTTCTTTCCATCTACTGGATTGGGGTTTATCTTGCTGCTCTTTTTCAAGGAGGTTCAGATGTCTCATTAAATTGTTGGTTTCAGATCTCTCCTATTTGTTGATGTAGGAAATCAGAGCTATAAACTTGCCTTTGAGTACTGCCTATTCTGTGTCCCAGAGGAGCTGGTAATTTGTGTGCTCATTTTTGTTGAATAGCATGAACATTTGAATTTCCTTTCTAATCTCTTCCTTGACCCACTCATGATTCAGAAGTGTGTTGTTCAGCCCTCATGTGTTACTGGACTTTCTTTGGTGGCTTTTGGTGTTGAGTTCTAATTTTATTCCCTTGTGGTCTGACAGAATGCAAGGTATAATTTCAATGTTTCTGAATTTGGACAAGTTTGCTTTGTTGGCTAAAATATGGTCTATTTTAGAAAATGTTCCATATGCTGCTGAGAAAAACGTGTATTCTGATGTTGTTGGGTGAAATATTTGGTAGATGTCTGTTAAATCTAGTTGATCTATGCAGTTGTTTAGACCTGCGGTTTCTCTGTTGAGTTTTTGCCAAGTTGATCTATCTAGTGGGGAGAGTGGTGTGTTAAAATCCCCAACAATTAATGTCTTTGGATCTATATGGGATTTGAGGAAAAGTAGTATTTCTTGGATAAATTTGGGTACTCCATTGTTTGGCGAATAGATATTTAGAATTGTAATATCCTTCTGAAGGAGAGATCCCTTAATTAGTATGTAGCGTCCTTCTTTATTTCTTCTCACAAATTTTAATTTGAAGTCTATTTTATCTGATATTAGGATTGCAACTCCTGCCTGTCTATGGGGGCTGTTTGCTTGGTAGATTTTGTTCCAGCCTTAACATTGAAAATGTGTTCGTTTTTACAGGCAAGATGTGACTCCTGAATGCAGCAGATAGAAGGATCTTGTTTTTTAATCCAACTAGACAGTCTATGTCGCTTAATTGGAGAATTAAGTCCGTTAATGTTAAGAACTAGGACTGAGAGGTATCTGGGAGTTCCTGCCATGTTATCCACCTTCTTGGGGGCTGCGAAATCTGGGTTCTTCCTACGGTTCTTGGATTCTCAGTTTGGGTGCAGTTTCTTGGCCTTTATTGTGATCTTGTTGGTTTTCTATGTGTAGGACGTCTTTAAGAATCTTTTGTAGGGCTGGTTTGGTGGA
>NW_012267364.1:3212512-3223364 GCF_000151885.1 Dipodomys ordii | reverse complement strand
GAGAAGATCTTCACTAGCCATACAATGGACAAGGGTCTCATATCTAAAATATACTTGGAACTCAGAAAAATTAAATCCCCAACATATTCTCAAAGAAACAACAGCCCAATAAATAAGTGGGCTAAAGACTTAAAGAGAAACTTCTCTGAAGAAGAAAGAAGAATGGTCAATAGACACATGAAGAAATGCTCAACTTCTCTAGCCATAAAAGAAATGCAAATCAAAACAACATTGAGATACCACCTCACCCCAGTTACAATGGCTATAATCAAGAAATCTAATAACAACAGATGCTGGAGGGGATGTGGACAGAAGGGAACCTTACTGCATTGTTGGTGGGAGTGTAAATTTGTTCAACCACTTTGGAAAGTGGTGTGGAAGTTCCTCAAAATACTCCGCATAGAGCTCCCCTATGACCCAGCAATCCCACTTTTGGGCATTTACCCGAATGATCACAAACAAGACCACACTAAAGCTACCAGCACAACTATGTTTATTGTAGCATTATTTACCATAGCTAATATATAGAACCAACCCAGATACTCTCAGTAGATGAACTTTATCAACTTTGGTGGGGGAAGGGGGGTGAGATGGGAAGGGATGGGAAGGGGAAACAAAGGAGGAGGCAACAATACTTGATAAGAAATTCATTCATTATCTTGCCCATGTAATTCTAACCCCTCTGTACAGTATTTTCACAATTAAAAAAAAGAAAAGTCTTCTAACTTTATAAAAGTGAATTCATAAAAATGAATTCAAAATTTCAAAATTAAAAAAAGAATTTTTGCTAATCCGAAAGCCTCCTTTCATTTTATATTCTTTCCAAACCCTTTAGTTTAAGTTATCAATATATCTGCTTGTAAAAGAAAGTCTCAACAACACTGAAGGGTTTCAATGAATTGTACTGACTTTCACTTCACTAAAACAACAACATCGATAGCAATAACAACAACAAAATCACTTTCTATCTTCCTGAAGGTTTAGCAAAGGGGCATATTGTTCAGATTATTTATTCTCTAAATATTATAATGTTTGGCTATATTAAAATCATTTCTGGCTATGGAAAACATTTTCCCTCCCAGGACTACCCAATTGTAAGAAATAGTGAAGAGGCTAGCTAGTGCCAGTCCTTATGCAAACTAACCAATGCAAACTCAGCTTTCCTATATTGAACTCCTAAACTTGAGGGGACTATTCCTTAGCCTTCATCACCTCAAGGTTAAGTTCTGGGAAACAGGAGTTACTTCTGCAGTCCAAAGCCCATGAAGAGAATTCAAACTTACTCAGTCCTAAATAACTGATTAGAGCATGCCTTATTGTTCCTAGTAAAATTGTGTGACTTTTCCTCAGTTCTGTCTTATTCCATCTGACCTGTAGGGCTCTATAAGGCATATGGTAACTCATAATCTTCAAGTAGTGAATACAATAAACTTATCTTTTCCCAGAGACTCTGTTTTCTCCTCCTTCATAACAACACACAAATTCTACTAAAACATGTATTCAACATCTTTCTTATACTTTCCTTTTAATTATGGAAGTATTCATTTTACTTGTAATTCTTTCTTTCTTCCTTTCTTCCTTTTTCTTTCTTCCTTTCTTCCTTTCTCTGTTGTTGCCAGTCCTGGGGCTTGTAATCAAGGGGTCTGGGCATTGTCCCTGAGCTTCTTTTGCCTTTTCTATTTATGTGGTACTGATGAATCAAATCCATGGTTTCATGCATGCTCAGCAAGCACTCTACCACTGAGCCACATTCCCAGCTGGGGCTAAGCTTTAAAGTAAACCAATAACCAAAAATTCACTAGAGAAAGGATTATGCTTATTATCTAGGTAATAAGAAATACTGCTGGGGTGTGGGATGGTGGCTCAGGGGTAGAGTAATTGTTTTGTATGCATGAGGCCCTGGGTTCTATTCCTCAGCACCACATAAGTAGAAAAAGCTGGAAGTGGTGCTGTGGCTCAAATAGTAGAGTGCTAACCTTGAGCTGAAGAGCTCAGGGACAGTGCCCAAGCCCAGAGTTCAGTCCCGTAACCGACAAAAAAAAAAAAAAAAAAAAGGAAATACTGCTGGGTGCCAGTGGCTCATGCCTGTAATCCTGGTTGCTCAAGAGGCTCAGATCTAAGGGTTGTGTTTTGAAGTCAGCCTGGCTGGAAAGTCTATGAGACTCTTATCTCCAATTAATCACAGAAAAAGTCAGAAATGGTGCTGTAGCTTAAGTGGTAGAGTGCTAGCCTTGAGCAAAAAGGAGCTTAGGGACAGCTTCCAGGCCTAGAGTTCAAAGCCCAGAAATGGAAAAAAGAAAAAAACCAAGCAAACAACAACAACAACAAATCCCTATTACCAAAGAATCATATAATCAAAGTTCAATGCAGTTATACTGAAAAGCCACATAGCTGCCTACCTTCTATTTTAACTACTGACTATTTTAATTACTTATCATAATCCTGAGAATTTCTCCAAACATGTATTTCAAATTTTGTTCTCCTAGGCCAAGTGGTTTGTATATGGGAGTGTTGGGAAAATGGAGGAGAGCAGAAAAGGAATAGGCCAGACTCGATCTTCGACAGGTGAGGACTGTTTATTGAAGAACAGCCAGGGGCAGAGACCTTCCCGTGGGTTTGGAGGTTGTGCAAAGGAGCTGGGACTGGAGCTGTTTTTATGAGGTCTGAAAAGGAGGCAGAGGTTAATAAAAAAGCCACTAGGTCAAGGGAGGTGGATGTTTTCAAATGGACCAACTGTTAGAGTAAATTAGACTTTGCCAGAAAGCCATACAAACATCCAGGTAAAAAGAACTGCTAGCCCGGGGACTAGTAAGACCCCTTCTCACAAGAGAGAAGTGAGAAGAAGTCACTTGTGATTTTTTTCTATTTATAGATAGTGGAAACTTTCAGAATAATTCCTTCCTGCTTATTTTTTTTCTTTTAAACAATTCTGACTTTATGCTTCCCTTCACATTATATAAGTGGCATTAACAAAACCATGCAAAACCTTCACCACTTTCCTTGGAGAGAGACTTCTTCAGCTATATGTTTTATCTCAGGGCTTAGGAGTTCTGCTCTCAACATAATCATAAGGCACAATGCTGTTGTGTTTTCTAGAGTTAAATCAAGAAGGGCCAATAACATGTCCATTGTTTCCTTCTCAGCTCCTACTGACAACATCTCAATATCTGTATTTTCATTGAGTCTCTTCAAGGAAACTGAGAATTCTTGTCATTCACCTTAATATGCATTCTACCTCTACTTATTGCCCAGATGAAAAGTGCTAACATAATCTTTAAAAATAGCACCAACTGCTTTGGTACAAAAATCTGTACCAGGGCTGGGAAGGTGGCTCAGTGGTAGAGTGCTTGCCTTGCATGCCTGAGGCTCTGGGTTCGATTCCTCAGCACCACATAAACAAAAAGAAAAAAGCTGGAAGTGGCGCTGTGGCTCAAGTGGTAGAGCGCTAGCCTTGAGCTGAAGAGCTGAGGGACAGCGCCCAAGCCCAGAGTTCAGGCCCCACAACCGGACCAAAAACAAAAAACAACAACAAAAAAATCTGTACCAGGTTTTTTCATGGCTGTATACTAAATCATCACAGCACAGAATTCCCAAAGACACATGTGTATCTTTCCAATATTTAGTTCAGAAATCCATATGGAAAAGCCCCTTGTTAGAATTCAAGGTTGTCAGGTAAAGATCACTTTTGAGGTTGAGCTCATCCAGATTTTTTGACAGAATTTACTCATTTGTGGTTGTTGGGTTGAAATTCTTCTTTTTTTTTTTTTTTGCCATTCATGGGGCTTGAACTCAAGGCCTGGGTACTGTCCTTTAGCTTTTTGCTCAAGGCTAACACTCTACCACTTGAGCCACAGCGCCAATTCTGGCTTTTTCTGTGTATGTGGTGCTAGGGAATCAAACCCAAGGTTTCATGCAAGCACTCTATTACTGAGCCACATTCCCAGGCCTGAAATTCCTATTTTCTTTTTGACTTCTATTTAAAAAATCTTCATAAAAGCCATGAGTGGATCCAGGCTGGGCCAAAAGAGTGGCTCAGGAGCTAACCCCTTTTGGAAAAGCCCCTGATTCCAGACATGCCACAACCACACCCACCCTCAAGCTCACTTGCAGGGACTCCAATCTACAGAAACCAGCCACCTCTTTCCTGCATTACCACTCTCTCACTGAGTTAATCTGGGAGGAGGGACACAAAGACCCCAAGTTTGTAAGGTGCTACCCGTTCAAACTGATTTGAGAAACCAACTAAGCCAAAAGGAAAACTGACCACCACAAGAAATAAAAGGCTCCATTAAGAGACTGGATTGCGGACATAGAGAGACAAGATCCCCAAAATAAATTGAAGATATTTCTCTAATTATATTTTAATCTTTTCTATTTTTTTCTTTTCCCCATATTTTTCGTCTTCATTGTTGTTATGTTATTCCTAGATACACAGCCTACAATAATTACTAGGCTTCCTCCTTAATTGTATGCATACTTAATTCAGACTATATTTTGATTACTCAATTTTCTATTTCCCAATCTTAGTATTCTTAACTATAGTATTATTACTTTATACATATGTAATTTTTAAATTTCTTTCTTTTTTCTGTCTCTGAATTTAGGTCTTAGTTTTCTTCCTTCTGTTCCTTTCCTTCTCTACATTTCCATACTCTTATTTTCTCTTCCTATTTTTCATTTCTCTTAATCTTTCTTTTAATTTCACCTCAACCTATTTTCCTTTATTTCTGGTCCTTCACTCTTTCTTCATTTTCTTTAGTCTTTGATGCTTAGTTGTCATTGTGCTAGACTGTATCGATATCTATTTTGACTGTGTCAAAGTGGCTCATCGTGTTATCCTTTTGTTTCAGATTACTTTAAACTCATGACAGATTTGTTCACTGATCACAACTATATATATTTCCCTCTCCAGAATCAAATACCCTTCCTCTAACAAAGAAAAGAAGAGATATATAGGCATATACCTATCTATGATTTTGAACTGCTAAAAATTGGTGCATTTACAGGGCTCAGGATGATTTTTGTCTTAAAACTGTTCTGCAATGGTATTGGATCTGCTTTCATATTCAAAAATGAGAGATAGAATGAAAATACCTATCTATGATTGTGAACCACCATAGTCTGTGGAACTACAGGGCTCTGGGTTGGTTCTTGTTTTAATATAGTGTTTGGTGTGGTATTGGATTTGCTTTCATTCCCAAATGGGTAGAAAAAAGCCAGAGAAACACAAGAAGTCAAGGAAACTCAACTCCCACTCAAAATAAACAAGCAACATAGCAGAGATTCTACCTCACCCGGGTTAGAATGACCCTTATCAAGGAAACAATAACACATGCTGGTCTGGATGTGGCCAAAAGGAATGATACTACACTGTTTGTGGGAATGTAAATGTTTCAACCACTCTGTAAAGCAGTATGGAGGTTCCTCAAAAGACTCAACATAGAGCTGCCCTATGACCCAGCAATCCCACTCCTGGGCATTTACCCAAATGATCACAAACAAGGCTACACTAAAGATATCAGTGCAGCCATGTTCATTGCAGCAATATTTACCATAGCTAAAATACCCCTCAGTAGATTAATGGATCCAGAAAATGTTTGTATACACAATAACATTTTATGCTTCTATCAGAAAAAAAATGCCATTGCCCCATTCATAAGGAATTGGAAAGACCTGGAAGAATTTTTTTTTTTTATCACATTAAGGATAAATTCAAGTCTATGGTGGTGGAGGTACTCCACAGATGGATAATCTACTCACTTCTTCCTTTTCAAAAAATATTTTTTAATGGAGGTATAGAATTCCATTGTGCATACATACCACATTCTCTTGATCCATTCATCTACTGAAGGGCATCTGGGTTGACATTGCACCATTTGTTAGGAAATGGAAAGACTTGGAAAAAATTATATTAAGTAAAGTAAGCCAGTCCCAAAGATACATAGGTCCCATCGTTTCCCTTATTTGCAATAACTAGTATATGTCTGAGTCAAGCAGAAAAAGATAAGTTGATGTTAGGTGAAATGAACCCCAAGAAAATATTCAAATGTTTTTTTTTCTTTCATGCAATTGTTTCTAACATATTTATAAGATGATTTCTATGTTGCTTTGTATGTCCCTCCCCCATGGTATAACCCCTGCTTTCACTGTATTTCATGTTGATATAATTTGTGGAGGGGAAGGAAAAAAACAAATCATTTAACTAGGGATACAGGTGGACCCATTGCAACAATGAGATGTACAAGTCGTTATGTCAAAAACGAACTTAACAACTTTGGTGGGAGGGGGAGGATCGGGATGGGGGGAGTGGGGGAATATGGGAAGGGATGGGAAGGGGAAACAAAGAAGAAGCAACAATGCTTGATAAGAAATATACTCGTTATCTTGCCCATGTAATTGTAACTCCTCTGTAGAGTATTCTCACAATAAAAAAATTTTAATATTTTTATTGGCTTCTTTTTTCAAATTAAGCATTTATGACCTTGCTTTTATTTCTGCATTGGCTTATTGCCAAGTATAAGATACAAGACACCAGATTTATCTTTGTATAATTAAAGTGATATTTAAATACTGTTCACCACACCTGTAGTGCAGCTATTCAATGGAACAACTGTTAGTGGGATTTGGTTGCAGAGTAGCACATGGGCTTACAAGTAATACCCTATCAAATAAAGCAAATATAAATAAGCTACATAGTTAGGAGTAATGATGGTATTGGTGTATTTAAAAAGATGCTTAAAAATCTATTCTGTAACTTGTTTTGAAAATATTCTGCTTTCAGCTCTATATCATTCCAATGAGTATTTCATTTACCTAATGAAAAACATATTTAAAGTAATGAGTACACAGAATTTTAATTTGCATGTGCAAAGTATTTAATCAGTACAAAATCTGGTATAGGGAAAGTGTATGAATATATTTATTTCAGTACTGCCCACTCATTCAATTTTCTGGGAATATGTTATAGCTGGGATTATAGAATAATGTTTCAGGAGGAAATGTCTAAATTCTTCAGTATAGGAAATTGCTATCATGATAATTGCTAGCAATTATTGAATTTTAATAATATGTGCAGCTCATATTTTTGTTTCCATTCCATAGAAAATCTGAGCAAAGAAAATATTATCTTGACTTCAAAGATGAAAAATCTAAAGCTTGGTTAGTAAAAGTTCAATTACTTTTCTGAAAGTCACACATTAAAAATAACCAATTTGGGATTCAAAGTACATTTATTCAACTCTTATGAAGACCTCTTTTCATTTCATGAAAAAAACTTCATTTACAAGTCCTTCTTCTTCATTCAAAACTTCCATATTTTTTATTAGCCGGGCACCAGTGGCTTATGCCTGTAATCTCAATTACTGAGGAGGCTGAGATCTGAGGATCTTCTTGCCCAAGTCTG
The DNA here is from genome assembly GCF_000151885.1 of Dipodomys ordii. Classification (NCBI taxonomy): domain Eukaryota; kingdom Metazoa; phylum Chordata; class Mammalia; order Rodentia; family Heteromyidae; genus Dipodomys; species Dipodomys ordii. The sequence continues at coordinate 3,215,962 of NW_012267364.1, read as the reverse complement.
AAATTCTTAACTCCAATTAACTACCATGAAAGCTGGAAGTGATAGAGTGCTAGGCTTGAGTAAATTAAGCTGAGAAAGCTCAGGGACAGTGCCCAGGACCTAATTTCAAGCCTCAGAACATCTGATTTTTGTGTGTGATTTGTGTGATTTTCTGATCTAGATGTTGCACACATAGACACACATGTGCACATGCATGTGCACACACACACATAAGCATAACACAAATGGACATCTAAATAGAACTTAGATGGTAATTAAATATCAATCATATTGTTAGGATGGAGCTCTTTAGTTTCTAGAATTAGTTTTTTCCCCAAGTATTAATTCAACATGGAAGATGAAAATCTTTGTGGATTGAGATATGGCCATATCTTCAAGTATAATATATAACACAATATATATTATATATTATATTCAACATAGCATATACACTATCTGTCTATTTATCCTACTTTTTACATTTAGAGTTTCAAGATGAAACATCACGTATCATAGAACACTTACATCATCTTAATCATGATTTAATGATTGCATTTAATTAGCTTTCCAATACTCTATATCATCTCACTGATTTAAAGTACATAAACTCAGGGCAGTACCCTAGATACCCAAAGATAAGAAACAGTATTAACACCTTTGACAGCTATTTCTATTCTAATTCTTTTACAGTCATTATAACATTAATAACTTATCTTTATTATTTTTCCAGAGCTGAGGACCGAACTCAGGGCTTTGCCTTTGTGGGGCAAGTGCTCTTCCACTCAGCTAAATCCCCAACCCCCAACTTATCTTTAAATGCAATTATAAAATTATGAGGTATAACTAGCACAGAAACAATGGATATATGTGTCACAAAGATTTGAACTTTGATTCTAATATAGACTGACCATGATAATGATGATTTCTCGAGGTAGAAGAGTATTACCAGTATAAATTTACTAATTTATATATTGATTTAGTGTGAAGATGTGTTATACTCATGAGCTAGGCTATCATTAAGTTAAAAACAGATGCAGCTCAATTTCCCTTAGGAAACCTTAAGATCCTCCTTACCAATTTATATTCTGGACAATGCTAAAAAACGTGTAAATCAAACCATACCTTATATCTATTCGATTTTATCAATCCTTTAATATATCAACTTTCAGTTATAGAATGATAGCATAAAATTCCATAATAAAAATTTTCAGCCATTCAACATAATTTATTACCACTGTGCCCATAATATTATTTGCTTCATTAAGCATCTCTACTTATATTTGCCAACTGAGTATCTAACAAAAATCACAACAGTTGAATGTAAAGCCATTTGAAAAAAATATCTGAAAATCGATTTGCTTTTCATTACTCCTATATATACACATCCATATCCATATATATGTATTTACATAATATAGATCATATATATGTCATGGACCATTGCTGCTGGAAGAATTGCACATGATCACTGACTAACTGGATTCCCAAAGTGTGCACCACAACAGAAACTCATTCAGAGGGACTAACGGACACATGGAGAGATGGAGGAGGCTGCATGAATTTTTTGACTGGCTCTAGGGACTGTGCACCATAGGCTGTCCAATGATCTTGAGAGTCTATCTGCTCTCTTCTAGAGACATCTTGTTAACCGCTGTACAATGCTTCTCAAGCGCTACCCTCCCTTATGACCACTCCAGTCCAGTGCTAGTTCAGCATCTCTTTTCCTTCAATAAATCTTCACCATTTAACTGTTCCATAAGTATTTGTGAACTCATTCTTCAAGATCGTAGAGACAAAAGACCTGATCTATATGTTGCAGGTTTTCAATAAAGTACTTGACTTGCTCTTCTGATAAAATACTGTAAGACTGGACAAAGCATAATGAAAGGAATTCAGATATTAAATCCCTGCTTGTCCTGTTTCTTTGATTGGGGGACCCTTTATTTCTGTATTTTATTCAGGTTTTAGCTACCAAAATAAGCAAGAAAATATTTTTAAAATTCTAAACATGAGAAAGGATCTAAAACTTCTAATTTGGAGAATAATCTAGAACATACTAAGGATCATACAAAACAACTATTAAAGCTAAAAAGAATTTTATCACAGTCTTAAAGTACAGACTAATTTGTATTTCTAAAGCACAAAACATTGAATATAAAATTCATAAAGTTATTTATACAAGAACACAAAATTTACAAACCACATATGTAGACTTAATAAAACATCCTATATTTGAACTATAAAATATTACAAAGAGAAATGAAAGGTGGCTTAATAAATAAGGGACTCCGTATAATAAGGATATAATTTCCCTTCATAATTATCCATTGATTAAAAACAATCACAATTGAAGAGAATTTTTTAAAAAAAGAAATTGACAAAGGTTGCATAGTTCCCTTCATTTGTGGTAGATGAAATGTACCTGTACATCTATATCTAAATATACTGTTATGCAACATTACAAATAAATTGGCTTAAGTATAATAGACTGTATGGATAGCTCAAATGGTATAATTTTTAGAATGACTAGGTCAAAGCCCTACAAGATAAGCACCAGGAATTGAGTACTTCTATGGAAAGTATGGAGAGGGTGGAACCAAGGAGAATAAATGAACAGAGGGAGGGGAGGCAGCCAATAATTCATTGAATAAACCACTCGGGTAGGGGAAGGGAAAAAGCAAAATGCATAAATAAGGATACAGGTTGGCCTATTGTAACAATGAGATGTACAAAACACTATATTGAAAGGTGGAGGGGTGTACTTGTGGAGGTGGAAGGGAAGGGATGGTAGGGGGAAAATAACGGAGGAGGCAACAATGCTCAATAGGAAATGCACTTATTAGCTTGTTCATGTAACCCCTCTGTACAGCATTTTTACAATAAAAAATGTACAAAAAAATTAAGAAAAGGAAAAGGTGACACTGACCAAGACACATTATTTAAATAAACTGCTTTGTTAAATGGTACCTCCTTTGTGCAACTACTTAAAGATAATTTAAAATTTTTTTAATTTTTATTTTTTTATTGTGAAAATACTGTACACAGGGGTTACAATTACATGGGCAAGAGAGTGAGTAAATTTCTTATCAAGCATTGTAGCCTCCTCCTTTACCCTTCCCATCCCTTCCCATCTTCCCTCTCCCCACCCCATTCAATTCTCCCCCGCCCCAAGTTGTAAAGTTCGTTTTCGACATGACAACTTGTACTTCTCATTGTTGCAACAGGTCCACTTGAATCCTTATTTAAACGACTTGTCTTTCCCCTTCCCCTACACAAATTATACCGACATCAAATACAGTGAAAGCAGGGGTTATACTGTGGGGGAGGGATATACAAAGCAACAAAGAAATAATCTTATAATTGCATTAGAAACAAATGCATGAAAGAAAAAAACATTTAAAATACATATCTTAGGGTTCATTTTCCTAACATCACCTTATCTGACCTTTTCTGCTTGACTCATACATATAC
>NW_012267364.1:3203017-3208515 GCF_000151885.1 Dipodomys ordii | reverse complement strand
ATTGGTTTCCCTTTATAGATGATTAATCTTTTCTCCTTGACAGCTTTAAGGATCTTTTCCTTGGTCTGAGTTGATCCTGTGTGGATTATAATGTGACATTGGGATGTCCTATTCTGGTCTGGTCTATTTGGAGTTCTAAAAGCTTCTTGTATTTTAATAAACCTATCTTTTTGCATGTTTGGGAAGTTCTCTGCTAGGATCCTGTTAAACAAATTTCTGTTTCTAGGTGCTCTTCTACACCCATTATCCTTAGATTAGGCCTTCTGATGGTGTCTTCCAAGTGTTGTATAGATTTCTCATATTTCTTGGATTTGTCTTGGAGGTTGTATGTTCTTTCTCTATAATGTCTAGGCTGTCTTCAATCCCTGAGATTTGATCTTCTGCATGGTTGAACCTGCTGTCGAGACTTTCTACTTTGTTTTTTATTTCTTTTCCTTCTAGTTTGTCAGCTTTGATGGTTTCAAATTCTTTGTTGAAGCTTTGTTTTAGATCTTGTATGAACCTCTTTACTTCCTTAATTTGGTGTTCAGTGTTTATTCTCAAATCACTTAGTTGATTGGTTCTGGTTTCCTTGGACTCCCATTCCTTCTGTTGGTTTCCATTCAGCATTCCCTTTGTGGTCTCCCTGACTTCCTTCAGCTCTTTGTTAATGGATTCCATGAATGCCTTTAGTGATCTTTGTGTATTCTCTACCTGGTTTCTCAATTCCTGTATTATTCTTTGATTAGCTTCCTCCCTTTCATGCGTTTCCTGTAGTTCTCTTTGAGTGTTCTCATCCTGTTCATGCCATTCCTGGCTTTCTCTTTGAGTATTCTCAAGCTGCTCATGCAAATCCTGTATCAGTTTTTGAGTAGCTTCCTCACGCTTATGATATTCCTGCATAAACTTTTGGATTGCCTCCTCTCTCTCCCTGTCATGCTCATACAGAATCCTTTGTATGTTTTCAATTTTTTCATTCATCATGTTTGCCAGCAGTGTTTGTAGAGCTATTTGGGAACTCTCATCTGGATTATTCATTATCTGTTCTGTCCCCTGATTATCATGAGTGGGAGTTGAGATACCCGGACATGCCATTTTTCTTGTGCTTTTCTGGCTTACTCTGCCCATTTGGGATGACATTAACACCAGTTTTGTGCTAGAACACTATCTTAAGGCAAGCATCAACCAAAGTCTGTATTTGCACAGTCAATAGTCTGCAGATACAATCTAGTTAAACAGATACATCTATTCCACATCAAACAACTATATATTAATGGGCTACGAACCACAAAAAAGAGTTTGGTAAACCAGAAATTATTAGGTTTAGGAAGAGATGTGGGTAAAAAATAAGAATAGAGTGTTGTGGGAAGGCACAGGGAGTGTTAACTAAGTCCTAATCTCAAAGCAGGAAATAGGTTGGATAGGATGAAAGTAGAGAGAGAGAAAAAAAGGAGGAAAGAGAAAGGGAACAAAAAGAGACCAGAAAAAATAGAAAGGTAAAACTTAAAAGTATTATACAGAAGCAAAAATATTCAGAGAAAAACATGAATATAATTAGAGAAGGGGAGGGATATAAAGGAGATGTGAAAAACTTAAAAATAAAAATACTTAAAATGTTATATAGGTATAAAGAGGTAGTACTGCTATTGAGGAATTTAAGTCTAAGAGGTTTTGAATTGAGTAATAAATTTGGGGGATACAGGCTAATAATCGACTACAGGTTTATTTGAGGATGTGCAGGACAAGAATTAAGTCACATAAAGAAGAACAAAAGAGAAGAAAAGTTGAAAAGGATAAGAAAGAAAGAAAAAAGATCAGAAGTTCAGTAGAGCTAAACAAAACAAAACAAAAAAAAATCAAAAACAAAGGAAAAAAAAAGAAAGAAAAACGCACACACACTTATACCCCTCAAATAAAATTCTAAGAGGAAAAAAAATTACTAGAAAACAATTTTTTTCAAAAAAGGTAAAAATTAAAGATTAAAAAAAATTTTAGAAAAAAAATTTTTTATAAAAGGTACAAAAAAAAAGTTCTTTGATTTTTTTGGGAGGGGTGGGAAAAATCCTGTGTCTTCCTTGTGTCCATAACCAGCCTCTTGCTGGAGTCTCTGGTCTGCTTGTGTTCCCGTGGCTTGGTTGGTTACTTTAGTCAGTTTCTTTGAACAGGCAGAAAAATGCTTTGCAATCCTCTTCCCAAGCTAGTTCAATGGGAGGGAGATCTGCTTTGAGTATCACAAAAGAGGGAGATGGCTTTTTCCTCAAGTTTGGAGATGCTGTGATGAGGCTAGGTTCTGGGTAGAGTTGAGGCCTTTCAGCAAGCAGTAGCTTTTCCTGGGGTTTGGTTTGTAAGAAACTCACAGAGCCCCCCTGGAGCCACTCTCAGGGTTTCTGTTTACTGAATTTCAATTGATTGTCAAGTATGCTAAAGGGAGGGGCAGCCTCTGGCTCTGATTACCTGGTGAAGAAAGCCACTCCTGGGGCTAGCACCCTAGTTGGGTGACTTTTCCCTGGGTGGAGCTGAGTCTGGAAGGTCAGCTTAGGCTCTTGTGACCTGCTAGATGACTCTAGATTTATTCTAAGGCCTGAGTTGGAGCTAGCAGCTCCGCCAAGCTCTGTTGGTATCCAAGATGGAGATCTCCGGTACTGGTGGGGGGGAGGGGTGGCCTTCCCTCCTCTGCTCCCTGCGAAGGAGTGAGGACATCAGGCTTCTACTCATGCCGAGTCTTGATTCCTGGGTCGTCTCTGGTCTGTGAACTGTAGGATGAAGATATCTGCTCCTTATCGGGTCTTGCTGGTGTTGAGTAGAATCCGCTCGCCCGCCGCATCTGGCTCCTTAGTCCAGGACTCTCTGTGATTCAGGTATGGCAGCTGCAGTTGCCGCTGCCACCGCAGCTGCAGCCATGGCGGCTGCTGGGAAGTGCTCAGGGCTGTTTCCTTGCCTGTATTTTCTCTCTCTGGCCTAACTCTCTGTCCTGTGAAGGCACACTTGGTGTGATTCTCTGGCTTAGGACTGTTCACTGGAACTCTAAAACTGCTTTCTGTGCGAGAGCTGTTTAACCTCCAGTTTCTCCTCCGCCATCTTCCCCCAGTCCCTCAATTTAAAAATTTAAAAACTTGAAAAAAGAGAAATTGACAAGCTTATAATATATAGCAACATGAAGATTGAAAAAGAACTAAAATGATCCAGTAAATTATGAAGACTCAGAACCGTGTAAACTCGATTTAAGATTTACCATGTATTTATTGGAATCAAGACCATATGGCACTGACAGAAGGATAGAAAACTAGATCAACACAAAATAATCTGTTTTAAAATGAGCAATTAATTTCATAAAGATGCTAAAGTAATTCAATAAAAATTAATCTTTCAACTAATAGTGCTGAAATACCACACTGAAATAATATAAACCTTGGTTTTTCTAACATTATTAAACAAAGTTATATTTAATGCTGGGTGCCAGTGGCAGTCGCCTGTAATCCTAACTACTCAGTAGACTGAGATCTGAGGATTGCATTTCAAAGCCAGCCAGAGGAGGAAAGTCTAGGAGACTATTATCTCCAATTAACAACCAAATATCTGTTTAATAGAGCTGTGGCTCTAGTCACTCACTTTAAACAACAACAATAACAACAACAACAAAAGCTCAGGGACAGCACCCAGGACCTAAGTTAAAGCCGATTTTCCACACATGCAAACAAAAAGTATATTGAAGATAGACCATTGACTTACATATATACTTTAAACATGAAAATTGAGAGGCAAGGGCTTATACCAAATATCCTAACTACTCAGACCAAAGTTAAAGCCACTCAGACAGACAAATTTAAGACCCAGCAAGTCTTTCACTTCCTAACAAATGGGGTGGTCATTCTGATGGAGGCATAGAATTCATATATATACATATATATGTATATGTGTGTGTGTGTGTGTGTGTGTGTACCTATACCACATTTTTTTATCCATTCATCTACTAAGGGGCACCTGGGTTGGTTCCATATCTTAGCTATGGTAAATAATGCTGAAATAAACATAGTTGTCCTGGTAGATTTAGTATGGCCTTGTTTGTGATCATTTGGGTAAATGCCCAAAAGTGGAATTGCTGGATCATAGAGGAGCTCTATGTGGAGTCTTTTGCAGAAACTTGGAAAAAATTATATTAAGAGAAGAAAGTCAGGACCAAAGAATCACAGGTCCCATGGTTTCCTTTATTTGCAATAACTAGTATAAGTTTAGGACAAGCAGTAAAGGTCAAAAGCTATGTACATATGACCATATAAGATGATGTTAAATGAAGTGAACCCCAAGATAGGGACACAATTTGTTTTTCTTTCTTGCTATTGTTTTTAAAGTACCTAAAACGTACTATGTGATTTTTTTATGTTTCTTTTGTATGTTCTTCCCCCATGGTATAACCTCTGTTTTCACTGTATTTGACGTTGGTGCCCTGCATCTTGTATATACATTTTTCTAATTTGGGGAGGGGAAGGGAAATAACAAAATGCTGAAACAAGGATACAGGTTGACCTATTGTAACAATGACATGTACAAGACACTATGTTGAAAATGAACTTTATAACTTGGAGCGGGCAGTAGGGAGTTGGGGAGGTGTGGAGGAATGGGATGGTAGGGGGAAAACAAAGGAGGAGGTAACAATGCTTGATAGGAAATGTACTTCTTACCTTATTCATGTAACTGTAACCCCTCTGTTTATTTTTTTATTATAAAAATACTGTACAGAGGGGTTACAATTACATGGACAAGATAATGAGTACATTTGTTTACTATTTTTTACAATAAAAAATATTTTAAACAAAAGACCCAGCAAAGAAGCAGGAAATGAAGACATAGCTCAAATGAGAGAGTACCAGTCATGAGTGAAGGGTTGAGAGTTCTAGCCCCATATGGATAAAAATCAAAACAAAATATAACACAATTCACAAGCACGAATACTTCTCACAGACAGAATTAGGTATAATTGAAATGTGTGCATCTGATCTGTTTACCATGGCCATTATCAACCACTTCTGGCTATTGAGCTTTTGAAATGTGGCTGGTGTTACTAAGGAAGCAAAGTTTAGTTTTTTTCTCTTATTTTTCTTCCTTTATCCTACCTTGTTTCAGGCTTTTCGGTGGTCAATTGAAGGTTAGTTCCCCCACGCACATTCTCCCAGTGGCCAATTTCCTCTAGCTCTCCTAACCTCATTACATGTATTTCATCTCCCAATAATGCTATGAAATCATTATACCAGCTGTGGAGTAATCCATTCATGAAGTCCGAATTCTCATGATCAGATCACTTCCTGAAATCCCTTCCTCTGAACATAGGGATCTACCTCAGGGATTAAGTCCTCAAACTAAAATTACTATTTGGGGGGGGGGTGAGGAGGATATTTTTTTTTAGTTTTTTTTAATTTTTATTTTTTATTGTGAACATACTGTACAGAGGGGTTACAATTACATGGGCAAGATAATGAGTACATTTCTTATCAAGCATTGCAGCCTCCTCCTTTGTTTACCCT
>NW_012267364.1:3190004-3202751 GCF_000151885.1 Dipodomys ordii | reverse complement strand
TTTTTTGTGAACATACTGTACAGAGGGGTTACAATTACATGGGCAAGATAATGAGTACATTTCTTATCAAGCATTGCAGCCTCCTCCTTTGTTTACCCTTCACATCCCTTCCCAGCCTCCCCCTGCCTCCCCACCCAATCCTCTCCCCCCCACCAAGTTGTAAAGTTCGTTTTCGACATGACAACTTGTACTTCTCATTGTTGTAACGGTGAGGAGGATATTTTTGTTTCTAAACATAATACAATTTACATATGCTTCAAAAATTACAGTTCCTAAAACACGAGATAACTTGCTTTGCACAAATTAACTCAGGTAAGTAAAATTCCAGGAATACAAAACATCATGGGTAAACTAGGCCCATGGCTATTTTCACTCTTGGCACACACACAGATCCCTCACCAGAGACACACAGAGAAAAGACAAGAATAAAATTATAAGTAAGTTTAAGCAATATTTTTGATTTAAGATTTTTAAACAGCATATTTTGGGCAGATAGACAAATGAGGTTTCATTTTAGATTTCCATACATATTAATCCCAATCAATGTTATCTCCTCCATCATTCTCCCTCAACTATTTTCCCTCTGGTAAAAGAATAATGTTAGTATCTTTCATTGTTCTATTTTCACACATTTATAGAGTATTTAGGACAAATTTAATGCTGGGTGCCAGAAGCTCATGCCTGTAATCCTAGCTACTCAGGAGGCTGAGATTTATCCTCTTTTTTGTCCTTCCTGCTAGTATCTGCTTTCTTCTCATTCAATTTTTTCATGTCTTTAGTATGTATTATTGAACAGAAAGGTTTCTCCATATTTCCCAAATGGTCAGATATACCTCCTTAATTGTTCTTTCTCTGTAAAGTAGTAGAGTCACATGGCAACAATTAAGTCCATTTAAAAATATACTAGTGCTTTAAAAATTTTCTTATTTGAGGTCTTTTGGATATTATTGAAAGACGGCAGTAATAAAACCAAATAACTTTTGGTTTATAGTGTGAGTTGGAATGAAATACAGTAGATGACAAGGGCAGGAAGGGTAGGAGGCTGTTAATGGAATGCATACTCTTGTAAATTTTGTACATTGTTTATGAGCTTTAGCAACAGTTTTGAAGGGACATCCTGGAGATAAAAGATGTGCGTTGTATAACCAAAAAGGCAATAAAGGACATAAGAGGGAATAAAAAAAAGGAAACCAAACTTGAATCACTCAAACAATGCAAGACAGTGTGAGCAGATGTGGATCTAATGTTAGCCAAACAACCAGTTGGCAGATTTAAAAGCAAACACAGCACTCATTGCGAAAATGCAAATAAATTAACTTCAACTACAAGATGGATACAAGACTGGATGAAGAGCAAGAAAGTATCACTTAGTTAAGTATTACTGTTCTGCACGCCTATCATCCCAGCACTTCAAATGCTGGGATGTCTGAGGAAGAGGGACTGCATATCAGAAGATAGCCAGTACACACAGTGTATTCACAACCAGCTTGGAATCAATTGATTTTTCTTTCTTGCAATTGTTTCTAACATATTTATAAGATGATTTCTTTGTGGCTTTGTATATCCCTCCCCCACCGAATAATCCCTGTTTTCACTGTATTTGTTGTTGATATAATTTGTGGAGGGGAAGGGAAAAAAACAAATAGTTTAAATGGGGATACAGGTGGACCCATTGCAACAATGAGATGTACAAGATGTTATGTCCAAAAACGAACTTTACAACTTCGGTGGCGGGGGAGGCAGGAAAAGGGGAGAGTGGGGAGGGGAGGGAGGATGGAAAGGGATAGGAAGGGGAAACAAAGGAGGAGACAACAATGCTTGATAAGAAATACACTCACTACCTTGCCCATGTAATTGTAACTCCTCTGTACGGTATTTTTACAATAAAAAAAAAGAACCTGTATCTATGGAGATGTGATAGGGAAAGTAGAAGGGATGACATTGATCAAGACGTGTTGTACTCATACCTGACTTCTGGAACTAAAACCCCCTTATACAATTGTACAAAAAATACCAATAAAAAATAAAAAAATAAATATTTAAAAGAATCTACCTCACAAAGGTGATGAATGAAACTAAATCAGCACCCAGAGGGAAGTTTATTAATTTATGTTAGAAAAATAAGAAAGGTGTAATTATGGGTATTTGTGTTGTCATGCTAGGAAACTTGAAAAATAAGAGTAAAGCCACAGAAAATTTGTGAAAGGAAATACTAATAATAAATCAAGAACAGAAATCAATGAAGTACAGAATATACACACAGAGAAGATAAAATGAACGGATGTGTGTGTGTGTGTGTGTGTGTGTGTGTGTGTGTGTTTATACTAGCACTGGGACTTGAACTCAGGGCCTCATGCTCTTTCTTAGCTATATGGTTCAATGCTGGCACTCTACCACTTGAGTCACATCTCTACTTCTATTTGCGGTTGACTGCAGATAAGAGTTTCTTATCTTTGTCTTTCCAGGCTGCATTCTATGAAAAGAGTTTCCAGTGATAAATCATCAGCCAGAGAGATGAAGAAAGAAAAAAATAGAAAGAAAAGATACCAATCATCAGAAACAAAAGGGTAATAAGTAGATATGATTAATTTTCTATGCTAATTTTAAAGTGTTATGTGATGGACAAATTTTAAAAAATTAATAGAGCTAATACAAATGGAAACAAAAGTAGGTCTCTACTTAATTAGACAAATTGAAGTTGCAATTACAATAACTTTGATATCCCAAACCATGTTCAGGTCAGGTGGTTTCTTTGGTGAACTGTATTAAGCAGTAATGAAATCATGTCTTATCAGAACTCATTCACAGAGGAAGTGCACTTTGTCTGCTCCTTTATGAGGCAGTGAAATTGTGACACAAAACCAGACATTATAAGAAATGAAAATTAGGGATCACTAATTTTAAACATGTACAATTTATTACACAACAAATACAAAGGATACAAAATGTACCATCAAGTAGGTTTAACTTCTCAGAGACAGTCAACATTGGGAAAAAAAATCAGTGTAAAATTGTAAATCAATTTATGGAGCATTTTTAATTTTAGGTCTTTAAACAACATACATTTGTGCATATATCTGAGCAAATTAGGTTTCATTGTAAAATTTCCCATATTGACCAGTTTAAAATGATTTTAAGACCAGGCACTGGTGACTCATGCCTATAATCTTATCTACTCTAGAGGCTAAGTCTAAAGATGGTGGTTCAAAATCATTCTGGCCAGAAAAATATGCAAGATAGTCATCGCCAATTATTCAGCACAAAGCTGGAGGTATGGCTCAAGTAATAAGGTGACAGCCATGAGAAAATAAAAAGTTGAGAGAGATCATGATGCCCTAGCGCCAACACAAAATGAACAAATGAACAACCATCCTAAAACAATCTAACCAGATGCAATAAATGCATCTGATCTATGAAACAAAAATTTTTGCACTGAGCTGAAGAGACCAAATCAATACAAGTGTGTCATATTTACCGAGCTTTGGTTTTGTGCAATGTAAACTGTAGACAACTAACTAGTTCAGGAATAATTAATCAATGGAGGCATTAACTAAATTGCACTAAATTGTTTCCAGGTCTCACATCTGTGTTTCCATAAACACTGCATGGCTACTTTTGAGGCCTTTGCACATGTACTTGGTGCTGTTTATTTTGTCAAAATTTGTATTTTGATTATTTTTTGTTGTTGTTTTGCCCTGGCAAACTGTGTCTGACATATTTAACCTAAGGATTTTCCCATTTAACAGACAAGACTCATCACCCCTTTCAAACAAAACCTCTCAGGAGATGGAGGAAAGGAAATGAAACTTCTTCAATCTGAAGCAGTGTATTTATATAAAGGCCATAATGTTGAAATACTGAAGTATTTGCTTGTCAGATCAAGAATAAGGTCATGATATCCCCTGATACCACATCGATGCAACAGTACAACAGAGGTTGCAGCTAGTTTAATAAGGCATGAAAAATAAACTACAAGAATTAAAGTATAAATGGAAGAAGTAAAATTGTTTTTATTTCCAGATGACCTCATCATGTATGCAGAAAATCCCAAGGAATCTAAAAGAGGAAATAAAAAATGAATAAAATTAATGTTAGTTGTTAGTAGTCTTCATACAGCGACAATATGGGCAAATCAGTTATATTACCATAGAACAGAAATAAATATTTTAAGTAGAAATTTAAAACTATAATAACACTCTAATCTAAAACATTAAACATGTTGAAATAGATCTGATAAAATATGTCTAAGAATGCTACAAGGAACACTACACAACCAAACTCAGCAACAGGGCACTCCATATTTATGAGTTGGATGTTTGCCTACGGATGTCCATTATTTTATAATTGATCTTTAAATAATAAAATATTGTTGAAATCCCAACAGGGTTTTTCTCTATAGAAATTGGAAAGCTGATTCTAAAACTCACATGAAAATACAAATCACTGAAATAAATTCTCCAAACAAAAAAAAAACCTAAAGAGATGTAGTGATATTAATGTGTGGAGATATTAAAATAAGATGTGATTATATTCATGGGTAGAGATATTAAAATAAGACAACTCACATTGCACAATTTATAGAAGGTAACACAGGTAACTATTAACACAATAGACTTATTTTGCAGTACTACAGTTGAACTCAGAACTTCATGCCAGCTCTCTACCAGTTGAGCCACACCAGCATGATTTATGCTTTAGGGTATTTTTGTTTGAGTTTTTAAATTGAGTCTCATGATTCTTCCCACTCAGGCCTCTGACTGCAATCCTCTTACCTCCTTCTCTTACAAACCACAAAAAAAATCAAAAATTAAAAATGGATTATATAGTAATTGTAAAAGCTCAAAATAAACTCCTAGAAGAAAATACAAAGGCATACTGGCTGACTTAAGACTTACTATAAAAGTACAGCAATGGAAATTGAATATGGATTACATGTTTAAAAAGTTATGTGTTGCTGGGCACTGTGGCTGAAGCCTGTAATCCTAGCTACTCAGGAGGCTGAAATCTAAGGATCACAGGTCAAAGCCAGCCCAGGCAGGAAAGACTATGAGACTTACATGCAATAAACCACCAGAAAACCAGAATTGGTGCTGTGGCTCATGTGGTAGAGTGCTTGCCTTGAGCTGAAGAGTTCAGGGACAGCTCCCAGGCCCAGAGTTCAAGCCCATGGCTGACAAAAAACAAACAAACAAACAAAAATGTTTTTTTTTGCTTATACTTCACTATTAGACTTCTTCCTTGATCTTAAAAGTTCCAAAGTTATAAAAAGTAGCTGGGCCCTCTATTCAGATAGAGAGGACTGAATTTCAAGGCCAGCCTAGGCAGAAAGTTCAACAGACTTCCTATTTCAACCAATACCTGGGCATCAAGACTGATGCCTGTCATTACAACTACCAGGACAAAAAGTGAAACCCCACCTCATCTCAAAACTAATCAGGGCAAAAAGGTCCGAGAGTGTGACTCAAATGATAGAGCCCCTGCCTAGCCAGCCCCAACCTCTGAATTCAAATCCTTAGTGGGGCTAAATGAAAGTGGCTTCCAGCCCAGTAATCTATTACAAATTCTATTTCAGTATAAATACATGCCATCATATATTCCCTTATATGCTATGCAGCAAATTCTATTGATGAGGGCCACTCTCAGAAATTCTTTCCTCATTCACCTACCACTTTCCCTCTATTTTCTTTTAGTCTTTTTCATTGCTTTTACTCTTTCTCCTTCTCCTCATCATTGATGTTCTTATTCCTATGTCTCTGACAATTTATACAGAATTGCTTCATTTCTCTACCTGAATGATGTCATACACATCCAGAGATTTTAAGTTAAATTCAATACTTTTGCCAAAGTTACAGATCTGGATTATTAACTGGTTATCAGCACTTCTTCCTATTTTTTGTAAACATACATTTAATTTATTTTTATTATTATTATTGTGGAAATACCATACAGAAGGGTTACAATTACATGGGCAAGATTCGCAAGCATTGTTGCCTCCTCCTTTGTTTCCCCATACCATCCCTTCCCCTCTCCACCCCGCCACCCCCACACCCTCCTACCATCCCCCCTACCACCGTCTCTACCCCCCACCAAGGTTGTAGAGTTCGCTTTTTGACATAACGTCTTGTACATCTCATTATTGTAATGGGTCCACCTGTAACCTTATTTAAACAGTTATGTACATTTACTTTTGTAAATTTATATTTCATTTATATCAGTTGTGAAAGAGAGTTTCATTTTGACATACCCATATTTGATTAAAACGTACCCTGGACATAATCACTACCTCCACTCTTCTCCCTCCTTTCTCTTTTTAAAACAATTTCAAGAGGTTTCCTTGCTCTATTCATGCATGTCTATAAAGAACTTTTCTCTTATTTACTCTTTCTGTTCACCCTTCCTCCTGTCACTAGTATCTATAGACTCCATACAGGATTTGTTTTACATTATTGTCATTTTCCCTGTCATTCATTTTTTATGTGGAAGCTTGACCAAAAAGTTAACTATCTACAAAATAACATGCAGAATTAAACAGCTAGATTGTGTGTGTATATAAACACAATATATATAATGTAATATGTACACAGTATAATTTATAGACAATGTATATAAATTGTATATATATAAATTGTATATATAAAATGTATATATATTACAGATAAATGATGTATAATATAGGTATATATAATTTATATATAATGGATTATATATTACAGATATATAGATTATGTATAATAAAGAGATATGTAATTTATATATAAGAGATTTATATACATATATTACCTACCTATTTAGAGAATGTGTTTGAGGAGACTCAATACAAGGGTATAGGAAGAGAGACTGTGAGGAGATAAAGAATATCAAATTACATTTTATTTGTCTGTCAAGATGATTTACTGAAAAAGTCTTACTATAAAACAAATAATATGGAGACGGGGTGAAACTAAATCTGTAAGTGTAACATATCATAAAATTGTAAAATATCATGGTGAAACATCTTTGAACAATGAAATGTACACTTAAAAAATGAGTAACAGGAATGTAAAACTGCTTTGTCCTAATTTCCACACTGCCCTGGAAGCTCACATTTGGCTAATAGCTAACAGCTCTCAATCACCCCACTCATTCCTCTTTTCTTAACTTACATTAATGGTATTGACATGTATTTACCTAGTTCTCTAAACACATCTCCCCAAATTTATTCCTGACCCACACTTCTCATAAGCCATTAAGTTCCTATCTCATTTGCCTCTTAAATCATGAATTTTTGAAATCAACATAATTAAAAATTGTTTTAAAAGATCTCTTTGGAAGATAGTCTACTTTCATAAGCCCAAATGGCTCAGACACCAACTGGCTCAGAACTATAAGGACCATGCTCAGTGGTAGAGCACTTGCCTGGCATGCTTGAGGCCTTGGGTTTGATTCCTCAGCACCACATATGCAGAAAAAGCCGCAAGTGGTGCTGTGGCTCAAGTGGTAGAGCACTAGCCTTGAGCTGAAGAGCTGAGGGACAGTGCCCAGGCCCAAAGTTCAGGCCCCACACTGGCAAAAAAAAAATGATCATGCCAGTATCCAGAAATTTTGGCATTGATTCAGAATTATTCTATACTCAAACACAGTGGAATGTGATTTGCAAGACAGTATTCAGGATAGCTAGCTTCAGGTGAGTATATATCATGCTTTGTACCTTTCTGTATTTTAATTCTTTTACTTGTCAATTAAACAAGTTCAGTTAGATGATCCTGGGAGAAGTACAGGTACACATGTCTGTGTGTGTGTGCTGGGCTTGAACACAGGGTCTGAACTCTTAATCAGCATTTTGATTTAAGGTGGCTGTCTACTACTTGATCTACAGCTCCACTTACAACTTTTTTGTGGTTAACTGGACATAAGAATCTTGGAGACTTTTCTGCCTGCCTTGGTTTTAAGCACAATCCTCAGATCTCAGCCCCCTGAGAAACCAAAATTACAACTGTGAGCCACAATACACAGATACTGAAATATTTCAGAATGCTTTCCAAGTAAGAGGCCCTTTGCTAAATGTTTTGCATACCTTAATCATTTTAGAACATAAAAGAATAAGTTCAGGTCATGTCGTTTTTTATTTTATGTTTTTTTATTGTAAAAATATTGTACAGAGAGTTATAGTTACATGAGCAAGGTAATGAGTACATTTCTTATCAAGCATTGTTGCCTCCTCCTTTGTTTTTCCCCTACTATCCCTTCCCTCCCACCTCCACAACTACACTCACCCCCAGCGTAAATTGTAAAGTTCATTTTTCAACATAGTATCTTGTACATCTCTTTGTTACAATGGGTCAACCTATATCCCTATATAAGTATTTTGTTTTTTCCCCTCCCCTCCTCAAATTAGAGAAATGTGCATATCAGATGCAGGGCACCGACATCAAATACAGTGAAAACAGGGGTTATGCCATGGGGGAGGAACATACAAAGAAAAAAAATTCACATGGTACATTATCAATATGATAGAAACAATAGCAAGAAAGAAAAAACCACTTGGGTCCTTATCTTGGGGTTCATTTCTCTTAACATCAACGTATATGGGCATATGTACATAGTTTTTTATATTTTCAGATTGTCCCAGACATACACTAATTATTGGAAATAAGGGAAGCTACGGGACCTATGATTCTTTGGGCTTGGCTACTTCACTTAATATAATTTTTCCAAGTCTTTCCATTTCCTAACAAATGGGGCAATGTCATTCTTTCTGATGGAGGCATAGAATTCCATTATATATATATACCACATTTTCTTGATCCATTCATTTACTGAGGAGCATCTGGGTTGGTTCTATATCTTAGTTATGGTAAATAATGCTGCAAAAAAAGATAGTTGTGCTGGTAGCTTTAGTATGGGCTCGTTTGTGATCATTTGGGTAAATGCCCAAAAGTGGGATTACTGGGTCATAGGGGAGCTCTATGTGGAGTGTTTTGAGGAACCTCCCTACTACTTTCCAAAGTGGTTGAACAAGTTTACACTCCCACCAACAATGCAGTAGGGTTCCCTTCTGTCCATATCCCCTTCAGCATCTATTGTTATTAGAGTCCTTAATTATAGCCATTCTAATTGGGGTGAGGTGGAATCTCAATGTTTTGATTTGCATTATTTTTTGTGGCCAGAAAAGTTGAGCATTTCTTCATGTGTCTATTGGCTATTCTTATTTCCTCTTCAGAGAAGTTGCTCTTTAAGTCTTCAGACCACTTATATATAAGGCAGTTGTTTCTTTGAGGCATTGTTGTTGGGGTATTAATTTTTTTAAGTTTCAAGTATATTTAGATATGAGACCCTTGTCTACTGTATGGTTAGTGAAGATCTTCTCCCAATCCGTGGTCTTTCTATTGATCTTGTTAGCTATGTCCTTTGCCATGCAGAAGCTTTGCAGCTTCATGCAATCCCATTGTATCCCATTGTAGTCCGAACTTTCTTGATATGTTGTGTTTCTGAGTCTCTACGAAGAAAATTTTGCCTGTGCCAAGGAGACCTAGGGTTTCTCTTATTCCATCCTGTAATGTTTTCAGGGTGTCCGCTTTGACTCCGAGGTCTTTGATCCATTTGGAGTTGATTCTGGTGCAGGGTGATATATAAGGAACTAGTTTTTATTGTTCCATATGAATTTTTGGATTGCTTCTTCTATTTCATTGAAGAATGAGGATGGAATATTGATAGGTATCGCACTGAATTTGTAGATAGCCTTAGAATATTGCCATTTTCATGATGTTGATCCTTCCAATCCAAGAGCATAGGATGTTTTTCCACTTTGTAAGTTCTACTTTGATTTCCTTTTTCAGGTTTTTAAAGTTTTCATCATAGAGGTCCTTCAATTCTTTAGTTAAGTAAATTCCTAGGTATTTTATTTTTTGTGGGGCTATTACATAAGGAGTTGCTTTCCTGACTTCAGCCAAGCTCTTCTCATTGCTGACATATAGAAAAGCCATTAATTTTATACCCTTCTACTTTGCCAAAGTTTCGAATCAGCTCCAGTAATTTGAGAGTGGAGTCCATGGGATTCTTTAAATACAAGATCATCTCATCTGCAAAGAGGGAGAGTTTTACTTCAGCAAACCCTATTTTAATCCTCTTTAGGTTTGAATCTTTTTTTATTTCCCTAGCTAGGCATTCTAATACTAAATTGAAGAGAAGTGGAGAGAGTGGACATCCTTGTCTCATTCCTGAGTTTAAAGGAAATGGCTTTAGTTTTTTTTTGCCATGCTGGCTATAAATTTATCATACACAACCTTTATTGTTTTGAAGAATATTCCATGGATTCCTAGTTTTTCCAGAGCTTTCATCATAAATGGGTGTTGGATCTTGTCAAATGCTTTTTCTGCATCTATTGAAATAGCCATGTGGTCCTTATTCTTGCTCTTGTTGATGTGATGGATTATATTAATTGATTTGTGTATAATGAACCAGCTTTGCATCCCTGAAAGGAATCCTGTTTGATCATGTTGTATGATTTTTTTTTGATAAATTGTTGAAGTTGATTGGCCAAAATTTTGTTGAGAAGTTTGGCATCAATGTTCCAGAAAGAAATGGGTCTATAGTTTTCTTTCTTTGATGAGTCCCTGGCTGGTTTGGGGATAGGGTTATGATGGCTTCTTAGAAAGAGTTCAGTAGTGAACTTTCTGCTTTGAAGGCCTGTAGAATTCTTCGGTCAATCCATACAGTCCTGGGCTTTTCATAGATGGGAGGTCTCTTATTTCTGTTTCACTTTTAATGCTTGATATGGGTCTGTTAAGATAGTTTAACTCATCTTGATTTAGTTTTGGCATGTCGATATTTGCTAGGAAAGTGTCCATTTCTTCCACATTCTCAAACTTATTAGCATAAAGGTTTGAGAAGTATTACCCTATAAAGTTCTGAATCTTGGTTGTTTCTGTGGTGATGTTTCCATTCTCATCTCTGAGTTTGTTTATTTGGGTGTGTTCTCTTCTTTTTCTGATAAGATTTGCTAAGGGTCTGTCAATTTTGTTAATTTTTTTGAAGAAATAACTCTTTGTTTTGTTGATTCTTTCTATGGTTTTATTTGGACTCTAATTCATTTCATTCCGATTTAATTTTAATTAAATCATTAATTTTAATTAAATCCATCTACTGGATTGGAGTTTAGCTTGCTGTTCTTTTTCAAGGAGGTTCAGATGTCTCATTAAATTATTGGTTTCAGTTCTCTCCAATTTGTTGATGTAGGAACTCAGAGCTATAAACTTGCCTCTGAGTACTGCCTTTGCTGTGTCCCAGATGAGCTGATAATTTGTATGTTCATTTTGTTTAATATCATGAATGTTTGAGTTTCCTTCCTAATCTCTTCCATGACTCTCTGGTGATTCAACAGTGCATTATTCAGCCTTCATGTGTTAAGGACTTTCCTTGGTGGCTTTTGGTGTTGAATTCTAATTTTATTTCCTGTGGACTGAGAGAATGCAGGGCATAATTTCAATGTTATTGAATTTGGACAGGTTTGCTTTGTGACCTAAAATGTGGTCTATTTTAGAAAATGTTCTGTGTGCTGCTGAGAAAAATGTTTATTCTGATGCTGCTGAATGAAATATTCTGTAGATGCATGTTAATTCTAGTTGATCTATGCAGTTGTTTAGATCTGTGATTTCTCTGTTGAGTTTTGCTAAGCTGATCTACATAGTGGGGATAGTGGTGTATTAAAGTCCCCAACAATTAATATCTTTTGATCTATATGAGATTTGAGGTAAAGCAGTGTTTCTTAGATAAATTTGGGTGCTTAAAATTGTAATATCCTCCTGAAATTAGTATGTTGTGACCTTCTTTATCTCTTCTCACTAATTTTAATTTCAAGTCTATTTTATCTGATATTAAGATTACAACTCCTGCCTATTTATGGGGGCAGTTTGCTTGGTAGATTTTATTCCAGCCTTTCACTTTCAGAATATGTTTTGTTTTTATGGCCAAGGTGTGATTCTTGAAGGCAGCAGATAGAAGGATTTTGCTTCTTAATCCAACTTGAAAGTCTATGTCGCTTAATTAGAGAGTAAATTCCATTAATGTTGAAAGTTAGGACTGAGAAGTATTTGGTAGCTCCTGCCATGTTATCCACCTTCTTGGGGGCTGTGACAACTGGGTTCTTCCTATGATTCTTGGATTGGTGCGATTTCTTGGCCTTTATTGTGCTCTGGTTGGTTTTCTACATGTAGGACATTTTTAAGTATCTTTTGTAGGGCTGGTTTGGTGGAGATACAATGTTTCAGTTTTTCATTGATATGGAAGATTTTTATTTGATCTTCCATTATGAAGGAGAGTTTAGCTGGGTAGAGTATTCTTGGTTGATAGTTGTTTGTCTTTAGGGCATGGCATACATCATTCCAGGCTTTTCTTGCTTTAATTGTGTCTGCTGAGAAATCTGAGGTGATTCTAATTGGTTTCCCTTTATAGGTGATTGATCTTTTCTCCTTGACAGCTTTTTTTCTTTCTTTTTTATTATTGTGAAAATACTGTACTGAGGGGATACAATTACATGGGCAAGATAATGAGTACATTTCTTATCAAGCATTGTAGCCTCCTCCTTTTTTCCCCCTCCCCATCCCTTCCCATCCTCCCCCCCCACTTAATCCTACTCCCCCCCACCAAAGTTGTAAAGTTCCTTTTTCCACATAAGGACTTGTACATCTCACTGTATCCCTATTTAAACGATTTGTTTTTTTTCATATGAATGTAGTCATGTTTGTTTCTCTTGTCCCTCCCTCTACATGT
>NW_012267364.1:3140975-3189822 GCF_000151885.1 Dipodomys ordii | reverse complement strand
ACATGACAACTTGTACTTCTCATTGTTGCAACAGGTCCACCTGTATCCTTAAACGATTTGTTTTTCCCCATCTCCTCTACAAGTTATACTGGCATCAAATATAGTGAAAGCAGGGGTTATACTGTGGGGGAGGGACATACAAAGAAACAAAGAGATAATCTTATAAATACGTTAGAAACAAATGCATGAAAGAAAAAAACATTAAAATACATATCTAAGGGTTCATTTTCCTAACAATCTATTTGTTTTTTAAGGATCCTTTCCTTGGTCTGAATTGATTCTGTGTAGATTATAATGTGACAGTGGGATGACCTATTCGGGTCTGGTCTATTTGGGATTTTAAAATGCATCTGAATAGGCCTATCTTTTTGCATGTTTGGGAAATTCTCTGCTAGGATCCTGTTGAATAAATTTCCTAGACCACTAACTTCTGTATCTAGGTGCTGCTCTACACCCATTATCCTCAGATTAGGCCTTCTGATGGTGTCTTCCAAATGTTGAATAGATCTATCACATTTCTTGGTTTTGCTTGTATGGTTGTATGTTCTTTCTGTATAATATCTAGGCTGTCTTGAATCCCTGAGACTCAATCTTCTGCATGGTCTAACCTACTGTCAAGACTTTCTACTTTGTTATTTTATTTCCTTTCCTTCTAATTGGTAGGGTTGACGGCTTCAAATTCTTTGTTGGAGCTTTATTTTAGATCTTGTAGGGACTTCTTTACTTGCTTAATTTGGTGTTCAGTGTTTATTCTCAATCCCTTAGTTGATTGGTTAAGTTTCATTGGACTCCCTTTCCTTCTGATGGGCTCCATTCAGCATTCCCATTGTGGTCTCCCTTGATTCCATCAGCTGTCTGGTTTTGGATTCCATGAATGTCTCTACTGATCTTTGTCTATTCTCATCCCTCTCAAGCAATTTCTGTATTACTGTTTGATTAGTTTCCTCATGCTCACACAATTCTTGTATTTCTCTTTGACTGATCTCAGCCTGCTCACACAATTCCTGTATTACTCTTTGACTGTTCTCAGCCTGCTCATGCAATTCCTGTATTAATCTTTGTTTAGCTTCCTCACACGTGAGATTACTGTATTAATTTTTGGTTAGCCTCATGTGGGCAAATTTCCTGTATTAATTTTTCATTAGTTTTGTCTAGCTTAGTGTGTGTGTCCTCACACTGAGCCTTTTGCAGGCTTTCAATATTTTCATTCACCATGTTTACCACTAATGTTTATATAGCTTTTTGGGAACTCTCCTCTGTATTATTCATTAACTGTTCTCTCACCTGATTATCATGAGTGGGAGTTAAGATACCTGGACTTTCCATTTTTCTTTTGTTTCTCTGGCTTGTTCTGCCCATTTGGTATGAAAGTAACACCAATTTTATTCTAGAACACAATTTTAAGGCAAGCATCAACCAGAGCCCTGTAATTGTACAGTCAAAATGGCTGCAGATACAATCTAATTCAACAGATACAATCTATTCAGCACCGAACAACTATGGATTAATGGGTTAAGAACATCAAAGAGGGATTCAGCAGAGCAGAAATTAATAGGTTTCGAGGGAATTGTGGGGAAAAATAGGATTAAAGTAATATGGAGAGGTAAAAGGAAAGAGTGAATTTAACTATGTCCTAATCTCCAAGAGGAAATGGATAGACAGAATGAAAGGTGAGAGCTAAAGAAACAAGAAAAAAATGAAAAACCAAAAATTTAAATTTAAAAAGTGAAACACTTACAAATTTAGTAAGTATAAAGAAATAATACTGATAGAAGAAAAGGAAAGCATGAAAGGAGGAGAGAGATAAAAAGGAAAAATGAAAAAATAAAAAATAAATTTGTTTTAATGGAATATTTAAAAATTATATAGTTATAAAGAAATAATAGGGCTATTAAAGAAGTTAAGCCTATGAATTTGTGAATTGAGTAATCCATTTCTGAATTAAGTATGTATTAAATGAAAGATAAGGTCTAATAATCGACCATGGATATATATCTGGGGATGAGCAGAACAGCAGTGAAGGCATGCAAAAAAAAAAAGGACCAAAAAGTTAAAATAGATTTAAAACACACTCACACACACACACACACCTAAAATAAAAATTATGAAAGAAAAAAATATAAAACAATGTTTTTATTTAACAAAAAATTTGGTAGAATTTTTTGTGTTCAAGGTAAGATCTTTCATCTCCCCTGTGTCTGTAACCAGTTTCTTGGTGGAGTCTCTGGTTTATTTGTGGTGTTTGGTTTTCCTGTGGCTTGATTGGTTAAGTCAGTTTGTTTGATAAGGCAGAAAAAAAGCTCTGCCTTATCCAGGACTTTGTGATCCTCCTCCTAGGCTAGTTCAGTGGGAGGGAGATATGCTTTGAAGTCACTCCTCCAAGGGTGGAGTTCCTCTGACTGGGGAGGACCACTTTCCCCTGGGTGGAGGTGAGCCCAGCAGGTCAGGTCAGGTTCTTGTGACCTGTTGAATGGTTCCTATTGTTTTTTTCCAAGGCCTGAGGTGGAGCTTGCTAATCAGCTGGACCTTTGTTAGTATCAAAGATAGAGTTCTTTTCTGGTGGTGTGAAGGGGCTACATTCCCACTGCTGCTCCATGAGAAGGAGTGAGGATGTCTTAGGGGGACTCACTCCAGCCTCTTGGTTTCTAGGCTGTCTATGGTCTGCGATCAGCAAGATGAAGATTTCTGCTCCTTGTCAATTCTTGCTAGTGGTTAGAAGAATCCACTCGCACACAGCATCTAGCTCCTTTCTCCTGGGCTCTCTCTGTTGATATGGCAGCTGCACTGCCCTGGACACCTACAACTGCTCAGGTCTGTCTTCTTGCCTAAGCTGCCTGGATTTTTCTTCTCTGGCCAAACTCTCTATACTGTGATGGTATACATGGTATGATTCTTTAGCCTAGGGCTGTTCATTGGAACACTAAAACTGCTTTCCATGTGAGAGCTTAAAATTAGTCTCTAGCTTCTCCTCTGCCATTTTCCTCTGGACTTCATTTCTTTTTATAACCAGGTTATATAGGTTAAAAAAAAAGTCCAGTATAAAGAGATTACATTCCTCAAGCATGACAATAACTCAATTCAAAGGCTCCAAATGAAAACTAATGCCAGTGAGCAAATTCTTAATCTTTCCTCCCTCTTACTTCCATAATGCCCTCCTCTATGGAAATAGAGACACAAAAGTAAGCAGAATTTCTGGGGCCAAAAAACAATGCACTGTATAAAACATAGGTGTCACATGCACACTGCATTAGAATCCAAGCTAAAGTGAACTAGTCTCCTGTTTTGATAGGGCACTGAACTGTTCAACCCAGAAAATTGGACCATGCATGCTGAGTGGCACCAGGGGGTTGATTTCCATTACATTTCCCACAGGTAAGAGTACTTGGGGGAATTTATTTGAATAAATATGCCATCCTGAATATTGCAAAAGCACATTTAATCTCTTCCAGTAATTAGCCTGCAGATGTGTATTTCAAGATTGAGTGAGTAAATGAGTTTAAAGAGTTTGCTAATTTTCATGGAGAACCAAGGGCAAATCTGTTATTTTTATGCAGAGGTTAAAAATATGACACGGACATGGTAACATTTTTTGTAGCCCTACAATCAAGAATGCTAGAGAGTAACTCAGGAGTATATGTGCAAAGAAAAACATATATATTTTTACCCACAAGGAAAAAATATATATATGTAAATTATATATAAAATATACATAGTCAGATATAATATATATCTATAATCCTATGTCTATAATCACAGACATATAATTACAGATATAATATATCATATATATCACATTATATATATATATATATATATATATATATACATTTAGGGAAAGGACAGAATTTCATAACTGTGACACTTATGACACTTATTGTGGTCATGCTATGTTTCCTCTCCTTGAACATCTTTGTAAAGTTCAAAACCAATGGTATTTTTATATTTCTACTGCCACTCCCTCAATCCCCAATCCTACTATCAATTTGCCTGGCTTCTGCTGTATCCCAGATGTCAGTTAGGGATGGATCTCAATTCTCAATGTATCTTATTGAGAATCCCTATCCCTTGCAAAGGCACAGATGCACCGTTTTCTCCTGTATCTAAAAAACTGGGTATATGGTAGATTTGTAGTATTATTGTTTTAGGAGGATGAGGCAAGAGAAGTAGGATTTCAAGGTTGGCTTAGACTACATTGCAAGTTCAAAATCCGGTCCTATCTCAAAACAAAACAAAATCTGACACTAGTGTTTTAGTTTAATGATTCTTTTTAGTGTCATTCACCTTTGAAATCAAGGTGATGGGAGAGTTAAAAGATGTTTATGTGGTAAAAATGTCAGTGGTCTATGCTAATAGTGGCAAGAGACAAAGGAAAGGGAAGGATTATTTTAGAAAATACAAAATTCTCTAGAACTTATAACATGCTTCTTATACACTTACTCATAAACTAAGCCATAAACAGTGTGTGCCCACAAAAGGGGGTAAGATTTGACAAGACTCAACCATGTGTTACTTTCCTTATAAAATGGGGAGTGTCTCATTTTGCAAATATCCTCTGTATCTTCTTAATAGCTTCAAATGCTTTTCATTATGATTCCTTTGAAACTCTGAACATTATTAGGGGACAATGAAATGAATGACTTATATTTTGCTATCCAGTGCTTTTATGCTCAGGGTACAATATCCTATCTACCATATCTGTGTTGAAAACTACAAAATAATCAGCTCAAATATCAGCTTCATGTCTCTTTTCCCACACTAGCACCTCAGATCATACATACATTTCCATCTATGGCTCCCAAACACTCTACTCATACCTTTACTACTTGGCTCACAAATAACTGTAGAATAGCACTGGGGTTGTGTATATATCTCTTCTTCCTTGTATTAGTAAGTATTCTTTAGATAAACAATATTAATATTGTATATAGGAAGGAAGGTGGTTGGATAGACACATAGATGGTAAATAAATACATGATAGATAAATATATATGGCACATAAGTAAATATAAATAAAGATGACAAATAAATAGATAAAATTCTTAAGACACTGGTTAACTTCATTCCTGAGACTTTTAGGTCCCACAACATCCCATTTTCAGGGGAAGGGACCAGGAAAGCAGGTGCCAGAGTTCCAGGCAGAATGCAAGAAAAACATACACCGAACTTGAAGATAGCAATGCCTACACATTAATTTTCTAGGCGGTCCATGTCTACAATGCACCACAGCTGACAAGCATAAAGATTTATTTTGTAGTATGCATCTATATAATGAGTAGATGCATCCCCACCTAAGCAGAGATCTTCTAACTTTGGGTTGAACTTCAGTTTTATTTTTTCCATAGTGAAGCCTTATAGCTTTGTTTTGTTTCTTCTTCAAAATATCAGGAATCTTTTGCCCCTTTTACTTAAGGTATCTTCTCTGTAGCTCAGTGAAAAGGAAATCTTGCAAAAATAATAAACTTTCATCCTTTTATTCCTCATTCTCCTCTTTCTCCCTATTTTCTCTCTCTTGCTTTCTGTCTCAATGACTATTATAGGGCAGTGTGTCAGCTACTTAAATCATACAGGAAAAATTTAAATACCTTTAGAAGCCAACTGTTACCTATTGTCTTATTTTGTGCAGTCTAGATACTCTCTGGAAAGTATTTTCCAAGCTACAATACCCCTCTTTAAATAAAACTGGATTTTGTAGGTTTGATTTACAGTGAAGCAATTGGTATGCATTATGATCCTGAGATTCATAGACATAATTATAAAACAGAGTAGGCCTTGAGGAATATAAATAAAATGGAGAGGTAAAAATCTATGAATTCAACATTAGTATGTTAAGTGAATAACTTACAAAAGGAACTGTCACACCAAATCTACAGAACCCTGACCAATGAACTCTTGGATTTTCCTAAAGATTTAGGGGACCTAAATATTATAATATACCCATAAATCCCTACCAAAATATTTTAGCAATGGAACAGTCCTTGTTTGAATAATATAAAATGCTGAAGTTTATTATTGTGAGCAAATTATACTAATTAACTTTCAAATTGTATTCTCCCTTGAATAACTGGTTGTTTTCCTAAAATATTTATATTTACTATATAGCGTTGGCAAAAAATATTTTCCAACTTCCATACAATACATTGAGATGTGTAAAACATTTCTCAATTTCCAGATAAAATTAATATTGTCAATGCTGGATAGGACCATATAACTGAGGAGCAGCACATGCTAATGATAAAATGAGCTAAGTTCCATATTCCATAGATATATAGCTTTCCTTCTTGCTTATTTGCTTTCTTTCTTTCTATCTCCCCCCTCTTCTTTTTCCTTTCTTTCTATTTGTTGGGGGATCAGGGTTGAACTCAGAACCTGGGTGCTGTCCCTTAGTTTTTTCAACTCATGGCTGCTGCCTTACCACTTGAACCAAAACTGCACCCAGCTTTTTGGTGATTAATTTCAGCTAAGAGTCTCATAGACTTTCCTGCCCAGGTTTCCTTCAGTGCCTTCAAACTGTGGTTCTCCAATGCCAGCCTCCTGAGTAACTAAGATTACAGGTGTGAGACACCAGCACCCTAGCTGGGAAGTGGAGAAGTTGGGATTTGAAATCAGAACTATGTGATAATTCCACAATTTTCTCATTTGTAGTGGCAAATCTCAGACAATTTCTTTTCTCCTTAGCTATGTGGATGGGGAGAGCAAATATCCCCTTGGGATTCATTTAAATTCCTCTTGCTGGCTGAAAATAGGCATCTGTAGAAACAGCCAGGATACTGGTAAGACTAATATGTAATGGATGTGCTGAAGCTTGCCTGGCTGGCAGTTCAAGTGAAATCCTACTGACAGGAAGCAGCCATTGCCCTGCCTGACTGTCACCTGCCTCTCTGACCTCTGCCCTTCCAATGGGACTCCATGGACTGGTAAAACACACAGCTAGTACTTCCCAGCATTTGTTCTAATTGCAGGGAGCTACAGTATACCAGTTAGAGAGAACTTAAACCTTATCTCTAGATATGGGGCAAGGGAAGGGATATGAAGAGGGCAGGCGTGCTTCTGCCCTTACTCATTTGCCATTCTATTTATCAGATCCTCCTCAAGGGAAAGCAATGTAAGAACAGACACTGTTGTCAAACAACCTGCCATGACCAGTGCATCTTCAGCACTGCCAAGAGATTCCTTGGCTGCAACAGCTTCAGCTCTGAGCCAGTATGGAACATGGAATCAGCTATCGGAGTATCGCTACTCCCACAGGGACCAGCCCCAGAACTTAAACTGCCAGCCATGGCTCCAACTGGTAGGCCCAGTGGGAATGAATACTCAATGGCCTGGGGAGATGGGAGGAGAGTCAGATAGATCAGGTATGAGAAGTATTAAACTGAAATTGATTGAAACACACAAACTCAACGGAACCTCATGGAATGAACTACATACACTCCCTCATAGTTTCAAGACTAGCTCATTTGCAGACTGTATGTAAGGTGCTAATGTAAAGAAATTGCATTTGGTTTATATCCAAAAGGATAATGATTGAACTTAAAGCATTCTCCCACTGATATTGCAATGCATTAAGATATATCAAAGGAAAAATGGATTATAGAAGTGATTTAGTCTGACCTTTGATCCTTTCAGGAACTTTTTCTATAGCATTCTGAAAACATGGCCATCTGGCTTCATTAGATAGCTCCACAAAGAGGAAGTCACAATTATGCCAAGAAATACTAATTTTCAGAGATGGGTATATATTCAAAGGTCTTTCTTCTATTTGCACAGGGCACTGTAATTCAAAAAAGAGCTTTCACCCACATTATCCCATTGTCTCATCATTACAGTCCATGTGGGGCTTAAGGGTCATCATTGAGAACATCTATTCTAATTTTCAGAACTTGGAAAATAGAAAACGTTGGCAATTAAGGGAAGTTATTCTGACCTCAGTAAGCACTCTGAAGGATCTAAAAAGGAGTTTTATGTCATTATTTTCTTCCCTTAAATTCCTCACATTTTAATAAAAACAAGATACAGCCAACCTTACTCCTTATCACTAACAATGCACTTAATTGAGGGTTCATTTAAGATTTTTCTCCATTACCAGTCATTATTAGACTATGCCCTCACGATCTGTTAATCCTTACTCTTATTCACGTTTAAGACATTGTAATGACCAAAGAGTAATATTTGTCTCCATGAATGCTTCTCTCCCACACAGAAGCACTTACACATTCATTCCAGTTTGTCAAACTGTTTGAAAACTATGAATCCCCAGTACTTAAGATTTTTTCCGATGTAAACATGTGGTTGATTTAACAAGGGCTTTTGAAAATAAAAGAATTACTGGTATGTCATTAACCTTGTTGTGAACTCTGATATTTAATCAAATTCCTTATTTCTACTTTTATTTTGGTAGCAGTTACGTATTTAAATAGAAATTTAGGTGGGAGAGTAGAGCACAGAAACAAGCAGAGAAAAGTGAATTTTCATCCTACTTGACCCTTGAGCAAGAAGTAATCAAATTTGGAGCATATTTAAGTTAGAAAAAGGAGAATTGAGGGTCAGTGGTATACGGGAGATACCAACCAAAGACTATGTAAAGGCTATGTAAATAGCTTTGTAATAGAGTTTGAAGCTTGGAATTGATATTCCTCTAGCACTGTTCTTCCTGGTAAGGATTGTTTTTGCTATTTGGGGTCTTCTTCATTCCATATGAATTTTTGGATTGCTTCTTCTATATCATTGAAGAATGATGTTGGGATTTTGGAGAGTATTGCATTGAATTTGTAAATAGCTTTGGGCAGCATTGCCATTTTTCCCAATGTTAATCCTTCCAATCCATAAGTATGAAAGGTTTTTCCATTTCCTTAAATCTGTTTAATTTCCTTTTTGGGGTTTTTTAAGTTTTCACCATATAGATCCATCATATTTTGGGTTAATTCCCAGTTATTTTATCTTTTTTGAGACTACTACAAATGGAATTGCTTTCTTGATTTCAGCCTAGCTCTTCTCATTGTTGGCATACAAAAAAGCTGCTGATTCCTGTGAGTTAATTTTATACCCTGCTACTTGATAGAAGTTTTGGATGAGCTCAAGTAACTTGGGAGAGGAATCTATGGGGGTTCTTTAAATACAGACATGTCATTTGCAAAGAGGAAGAGTTTTACTTTTTCTTTCCGTATTTAGAGCCCCTATTGTTTATCTCTTGTATTATTGCTATTGCTAGGAATTCCAGTAACCTTGGCAATAGTATCATGAGAAAATCCTTGGACAAATGATCTAAATCATATCCCACATTTTAAAGATATACAAGAATGCCTCTAAGTATCCTCTTGAAAAGGGCCTGGAACATAAAAATGAGCATTTGGTACAATATAATACTCCCTCCTTATCCATTGTCAACTGCAATGCAAACATATTACTGTGGGAAATACCAGAAACAAAAACACTCATAAATCTGAAGTTGCATACTGTTCAGAGTGGCACAATTGCTCCCCATCCTGCTCCCTCCCTCCTGAGATATGAACAAGGCTTTCCTTCAGTGTTCACATGCTGTATACACTACCCACTAATTTATCAGTTAACAATCATGTTGGTTATCAGACTGAGTCTTTCTCAGTATCATAATGCTGGTGCCTAAACAAACACTTTTTTTTTAATAATGGCCTCCAAGTGAAAGACAATGACCATTGAAGGCACATTGGCATAAAGGATGGAAAGACAGAGCTATTCTGGTAGCAATTATGTAGCAATGCAGGAGAGCATATAAGAAAAACTCAGAGTCTAGATAGTTTGAAGTGTTCTCTGTGCCTTCAGGCTTTGAAACCTATCCTGTGAAGATAAGAGAAGGCTAATGTGTCTATTAAATTATTTTATGGTAGAGCTCAAAGACACCAGAGAAGTTCTAGTAAAAACAAATTGTGCTTACCGTGAGAGGGAAAAGAATCTCATTCCATGAAGAGTGGAAATTATTAGTAAAAGTTTGACTATATTTATGTTTTCACCATTCATTCAATTATTCAAGATATAATTGATGCCCACTATGTGCAAGATAGGCCTGGTAGTATCTGGAGAGTGTAGTCAGTCTATGAAGTAGAGTCTTTGAGATGAGATCATGGAAGACTTGGGATTTTATGTTTAGATTACTTCAAGAAGTCTTTGGAAAGCAAATTGATCAGGTTGGATTCCATTCATCCAACATCAGAAAACCATTATTGAGAACAGATTATGTAACTGAACTTTTACTCTTCATGGAGCCTTGTTTCCTAAACTGGCCAGGCAGAGACATTTCTTTAATTTTCAAAGTTTAATTGTTATTATGAAAGTATATACAGAGGGGCTACAGTTTCATAAGTCAGGTAATGAGTACATCTCTTTTTGGACAATGTCATCCCTTCCTTCAGAGAAGAGCTGTTTCTGAAGAAACCATGTTTCTTTCCTTCTAAAAATTTATTGCTCCAGTCTTTAACTGGCATTTCTAGAACTTTTCAGTAAAAATGAACTCTGCCAAAATGAGCCTATAATTCCCGAAGGAAGCAGTATTAATTAGAGAAATATGTGCCTCTGAATTCGTCCAATTTGCATTTTATTTTATAGTTTATTTTTTGCAAACAGTTTACTAAATGATTGTAGCTGCAGATGGTTAAATTATGACCATCAGATGGCTGCTGTGGCTGATATTACAGAAAAAGAGAAAATCTGGTTCTTTATAAATAATAGAAAATCAGTTCAGCTTCAGAGGAAAAGCGGGGCTTTCAGCTATAGTAATGATTTCAATGTAAGTTAATAAGGAATCAATCTGCTCATAGGTCCAAACTGGCCAACAGCCTCCTAAGTCAAATTTCCCATTGGTATCTGTCTAGACTACAGGTATTACAGCACTCAGAACTTCTGTTAACAGGCCTGACCACTATGGAATTTGGAGCAGGTGGGTGTTGTAAGAAGATGAGGAAGCTCAGATCAAACCAATATGGGCTGCTCTGACCAGTTTTCTTTCTGTTGCCCAAGGCTGTCTCATTGATAGCTGGTCAAAATATTTAGCACAAACTGTTTTTTGTGAAAGAGCAAAAATAAGGGTTTTCAGAAAAGCATGAAAGTAATTTTCCATACATCAGTAAGAACTGGGCATCCGTACAAAATTTTAAGATCCAGAATGTGCTGGGCTTTGACTACTCTTCTGTTTTTGTTTCATTTATTTTTATTTATTTTTTTCAGTGAGGTCTAACTAAATGTTTCACAAGATGTTGTTTACGGATGCTACCTAAACACCATTCAGGTTAAGCACCATTTCAGAAATGATTTCACATGTTTATAAAAAAAAAGTCATTTCTAATTACCTCCACTTGTGTGGGAAGCACTTAGCATTGCAAAACAAAGTCATTGTGATAAGCAACCCAAGTTTCATTCCAAATCTGTGTCAATGTAAATCACCTAGATATAGACAGACAATTTCCCCACCAATTTTTTTTTAAACATTCAACAGATGGTTGTAAGATTTTTTTTCTCTGTTCTAGACTATCTGTTGGGCTTGGGGATGATAGTAGGAAAGAAAAACACAAAGGCTCCTAAAAACCTAAAGGTACTAAGAATAAGAGGAAGTAGCTGGAAGGCATAAGAACTGAACAAAAGTTGTCAACTGATTTGTGGGTAGGTATGGTTAAAGATGTGTTGATAGGGAACAAAATGCAAGAGTCCTGTATGGAAATATCTTTAACTGAAAATATGTAGCAGATGTAACACAGCAAGTAAGCATCAATTCATGACAATAAACCCATGTATGTTAGGGAGAGACACCCTTGGACTTGGACACTGGCTACTTGGTTTTGGTGTGCAAATAGCCAATGAACCTGGCCTTAAAATTTAAAGGCTATTTGTCCTTAAGGGAAAAGATATGTAGCTGATCCCAGCTAGGTACAAAAATATGTATAAGATTGCCTTGAACAATAAATGATAGTGAGATCTCTTGGAACAATAAGATTCATATCTCTTTGTCAGAGTCAACACCAGTTAAAAAATAACACAAAGCCAGATGCTGGTGGCTCACGTCTGTAATCCTAGCTACTCAGGAGGCTGAGATCTGAGGATCGCGGTTCAAAGCCAGCCTGGGCAAGAAAAGTCCCTGAGACCCCTATCTCCAATAAACCACTCAGAAAAATGGAAGTGGCACTGTGGCTCAAGTGGTAGACTGCTAGCCTTGAGCTGAAGAGCTGAGGGACAGCACCCAGGCCCAGAGTTCAAGCTCCACGACTGACATAAAACAAAAACAAAAACTGCACAAATAAATTAAAAGTTCTTGTTTTCCCAAAGCCCAGGAAACTAAATAGGAGCCTTTCACCTCAGAAACACAATCTTTCATAAAAATAAATGGGGGATACAGAATAAGGTTCTTAAAATATTCTATTCTGCATTCTGAACCCTTGCTATTCAGAGTTGTTGGCCAACCAGCAGCCTATGTAGGAAAGAGAATGTCCTTGGAAAAGAAGAACTAGTGCTTCCCACTACTTACTTACCAAATCAGAATCTGCAACTTAGAAGACCTCCTCCTGATCATAATGCATGTTAAGTTCAGAGAACTCTGGAGGAATAGCATCTCACCTTCATTTCTGAGCCGAACTCTCAAACACAGCTGAGCCACCTGGAGAAACCTGAGGGGAACATGATCAGAATGATAAAAAAAATGGTATGTCAATAAAGAAAGGAAGAATTTTGTCAAGAAACAGAATCATGCCCAAGGAAACCCATTTTTCTCTTTCAATTACTCAACGGTGGTCATTTAAATTATAACTTAAGTCATGGAGTCAAATACCACTGGCTCATGCCTGCAATCCCAGCTACTCAGGAGGCAGAGATCTGAGGATTATGGTTGTAAGCCAGTTTGGGCAGAAAACTCCATAAGACTCTTATATCCAATTAACCACCAAAGAGCTGGAGGAAGAGGTATGGGTTGTAGTAGAGCATTAGTATTGAACAAAAAACAAAAGCTCAGGGGTAGCACCCAGTCCCAAGACCAGCAAAAAGAAAACAAAATTCAGATCAATAAACAAAACAAGTCAGTATATTTTTGTATCAATGTAATATAGAATCCCTTCAGGACATAGGTATCTGAGTATTTAGGGCTAGTGGTGGTTATGTCTGTAATTCTAATATGAGAGAAACAAAAATGAGGAAGGAATCAATTAGTATTTATTTCATCAACTAATATGAAGTAAATATTTCACTACATTCTGTAGGTTTCCCACTTTACTGGTTATCTGGTTCTATAATCATTGCAAAAGATAAAAAAAGCAAACAAAGCATGGTGCGAGTAGCATAAGATGAAGCATCGAATGTCCAGGCTGCTTTCATTATTCCTACTGGCTTGATTCTGCGGCAATTAGATTGGCCACAGTGAGTTTTTCCCTTGTATTTTATTGCTGGTATCAGGTTCTTTGTCTCGAGAGCCCCCATCTCTCTTCCTGTCTGAACCACTACATTTTTCACCCAATTTTCATCTTTATTTCCTACATGTGGATGCACAGGTTCTCTTCCATTTTATTGGCCAGAAATTTTGAAATCTTTTAGTAGTAACAGGATTTGAGCATGGTTTATGTTTGCCATTAGACGTTGTCTGAGCTGGATGTTATACCGGTTCAGGGATGGCTGCAAGGTCAGGCTCGAGCGCTTGTATTAGCTCCCAGTCTCATTTTGATTTCAACCCACACACAGGTAGAATCTTTGCTAGGAGTGATATTTCCTTTAGAAAGGAGATGCCTTCCATTATTTCAAACCTCAAAAGCTCACAGCAAAAAAATTATATAGAGAAACAAACCACTGGTCACAGTTTTATCACCAAGACTCATTACATGAATAATGAAAGGTGTTACAGAAAATATGCTCAGTGATGTTTACAGAGAGTTGACCAGTGGTATGGGGAAGTTCTGGGTTACAGACTGTAAATGCCATTAGAGAAGTAATGACCTTGAAAAAAAATCAAAACAAAAACAGAATGTTGATTTTTTTTCTCTCTGTTAAGAATTTATGCATCTGTGCTTTTGACTTTGGAGCATTACAATGTCTAGTTTAATTGTTTAGGTATAACTTCATTGATCTAATGCAACTCATGGGGATATATTGTGGTAGTTTTAATAATGAGACAAGTTTTGGAATAAGTTGCATTATAGTATATAATTCTTTTAGTAGCTTATTAATAGCCACCAGAGAGACGGGACGGGGGGAGGGGGGGAAAGGATGGAAGGAGGAAGAAAGAGAGAGACAAAGAGAAAAAATGATTGTAATTGTGAGAATGTTTGGGGGAAATAAAGAAATGAGCAAAAGGGAAAGAAAACGGTGAAGGATGAATAACAGTGAAATACATTGCATCTGTGTATGAAGACAGCATAAGAAAATTCAATGAAATCCATCCAACAGGAGGAAGATGAAGGGACGGGAGACAGATCAATTGGTAAGGTTATCTCATGAAGCTACAATGTGTGCATGTGTGTGAAACACCATGCTGAAACCCCTTTTGCAATTAATAGGCACCAATAAAATAAATGAGTGATAGCTAGTTAGACATTTACCTAAATATGTTTTATACATTGACTCTCATAATTCTCACAACCATCTTGTAATATAGGTAGTATCATTATCCAAATTTATGGGGGAGGCTACTGAGGCACAGAGAAGCACATTCATGCCCAGAGTCAGTCAGGATTCTGAGCTCTGTCTTTACCGAAAATCATGTCTGAGCACCTACCACTTGTTTCAGTAAGTATATAACCTGATTATGTGTCTGAGTGGCTACACTAGATTTCCATTCCATCATATACACATAGAACTCTGATGGTCCTACCTTCTAAGCAGCAATGGGCAGTAACCAGCCCTGCAATTGTTGCCCAGTTATGAATAATATTTCATTATGTTTACATTTTCATTTCTATGATATGAATCTAAGCATCTTCCTAGGATTTAATACGCTTTCTTCTTAAGACTTGATGCAAAAGTGTAACTCATTTTCACCCTGTATTCTGCATTTATACAATGACCCAATCATAAAGTTCATGTGTTGTCAGTAATTTAAAGTCAGGTGCCAGTGGCTCACACCTCTAATCCTAGCTACTGAAGAGGCTGAGATCTGAGAATCATGGTTCACAGCCAGCCTATGCAGGAAAGTCTGTAAGACTGATCTCCAATTAATGACCCAAAGGCTGGAAATGAAGTAGGGTTTCAAATAGTTAACTGTGAGCCTTGATCAAAAGAGCTAAGGGACAGTGCTTAGATCCTGATTTCCAGTCCTAGTCCTACATATGTATGAGCACACACACACACACAACACACATTCCCATCACAATTTATCAGTGAACAATCAACAATACAAAATTGACAGTAAAGATGAATACCCATATTTTTATTAAATTAAATGACTTCGCAATAGATGATAGAGGAAAATGGAGGTATTTGTGGTTTAGAGATGTGGTCACATTCTTCTGAGCCTTGTGTCTGTAATTCTTTAGCCATTTTCTTCTTTTACCCTTCCACTCCTAATTAAAGATGTGCTCTAAACAACTACAATATTCTTTAAAGAATAGAATAATAGGGTCTGGTAAGGTGGCTCAGTGGTAGAGTGCTTACCTTGCATGCATGAGCCCCTGTGTTCTATTCCTCAGCACCACATAAGCAGAAAAAGCCAGAAGTGGTGCTGTGGCTCAAGTGGTAGAGTGCTAGCCTTGAGCTGAAGAGCTGAGGGACAGAGCCCAGACCCAGAGTTCTGGCCCCCACAACTGATTAAAAGGGATAGAATAATAAACAGATAATAAATTAATAGTAATTAACAAGGTAAAGTATGAAGTAATAAAAATAGAATAATAAATTTTTAAATTTTAAGTATTTGTTAAAATGTTTCAATTTGATATAAATATGATACAATAATTCCAGTAATGCAAACTGAATTAAGAACTAAGTAAAGGAGACCAGAATTTTTTTGGGGGAGTTATTCTTATAAAAACAATTATTGCATGAGTCGCTTTATGCCATTTTTTCTTTTAAACAGTCAAAGCAATTTTTGGTTTCTCGTGTTTGTAATCTTTGTAATTCAGAGAGTGAGGCTGAAATTGGGAGAGCTATAGTTTCAATATCAGCTAAGGCGGAAAAGTCTTTGCAACTCCATCCCCAATAAACCAGCAAAATGCTTGCATGGAGATGTGGCTCACATGGCAGGCTACCAGTTATAAGCAAGCAAAGCAGAGTAAGTGCCCAAGTATAAGATCTGATACCAGAGAGGGGAAATAAAAAGGAAATACCCCAAGTGTACCTCTCCATCCCTGCTTATGAAACATATACATGCATACACTCGATGGATTTCTCATTACCACTTACATCTGGAATCCCTGGTTCTCTCTTTTTACCAGGGCAGATAGTGGGAGAGGGGTAGAAAGAGTGGTGGGGGTAGATCAGGCCCTTATCTTCCACACCAAGGAACATGGAATTGATTGTACATCTGCTGGGGAATTAGAGAAAAGATAAAAAAGGAAGGGATTTGATAGGAATTACAGTCTTGGGGGTGATGGATTTGAACATTTGAACAGGACAGGATTAAAGAAAATGAAAGTAGTGAACCAGATGACCAACACTGCAGCCTTAGATAGAGCAGTGTCACAGGCATAGAAAGAAAGGATGGGTAGAGGAAATGACGTCAACGGAAAACAATATCAGACAAAAGAGACACATTGGACAAGAGAAAGAGGGGAGTGGAAAAGCCCAAAATGAGGTTCAGAAAAAGACAGATTATTTTGGGAAGTAAGAAAATAAGGATGAAGGTCTGGGAATAAAGTGCATGCCTAGCATGCATAAGACCCATTCTTCACTTTCCAGAAATACAAAATAAGCAAGCACACAATGAGCAATATACTGAAATACAGTAAGGCTTATTTGCCAACAAAGTCCACTATTGTCTTCTGATCTAGAAGTGCTGTAATAAGTGCCAATACTTGGATCTGCTGGACATATCCAGGCCTTCAACCCCTACAACAATGCTAGGATATAGATCTTATATAATACCCACATGTTATAGATGAGAAAACTAAAGCCCAGAGTTCACATCACCTGCTAGAAATCACAGAGCACAGCATAAGTCAGGCCCATGGTTGTGAGTGCAGACTTGGAGTTGTTACCCAGCACGAAATTATACTCAAGAGATGCAGCTCCACAGGCCTGGCTGAATCACTGTTCACTGCCTTTCCAGCTCCCCTTCAACCTCCCACTGGAGACAAGTTTCTGGCCTAGGACTCTACCCCTCCTATTTGCGGTCTGAGCAATAGCATTCCACTTTTGTTAAAGCTGAGTGAATGAAAGTGTATGAAAAAAAAAAAACAATAGACTTCAGCAACATCAGAAATAGTCAGGCACCAGTGACTCACACCTGTAACCTAGCTGCCCAGGAGGCTGAAATCTGAGGATCAGGGTTTGAAGCCAGCGCAGGCAGGAAAGACTTTCAGACTCTTATCTCCAATGAATCACCAAAGATCCAGGAATGGACCTGTGCTTCAAATAATAGAATGCTAGCCTTGAGCAAAAATGCTCATGGATAACGCTCAGGACTTAAGTTCAAGCCACAGTTCCAGGTTGAAAAACAGGCTGAGAGTGATGGTACATGCCTATAATCCCAGCTATAGAGGAGACATCAATAAAAGGAGCAAAGTCCAACGTTTGTTCAGGAAAGAAATATGACTCCATCTGAAAAATAAGCCACAATGGCTGGAGGTGTGGCTGAAGGGAGAGATTGTTTGTTTAGCAAGTGTGAGGCTCTGAGCTCAAAATCTCAGTAATGCCAAATAAAAGATAGAGAAAGAAAGAGAGAGAGAAAGGATTTTTTTTCAAAATAGGCCAAACTTTATTCCATAAAACAAATCTTAAAAACTCGAGAGAATTTAAATTATAATGTTCTTTGATCAAAGCAGAATTTTAAAATCAGAAATAAATAACAACAGTATTTTTTCTCAATTCTCTTCTCCTTAAAGTTTTCTCCATAACTTACTAAATGATTATATACAAATATAGGCAAAAACGTGTGTATACAT
The DNA here is from genome assembly GCF_000151885.1 of Dipodomys ordii. Classification (NCBI taxonomy): domain Eukaryota; kingdom Metazoa; phylum Chordata; class Mammalia; order Rodentia; family Heteromyidae; genus Dipodomys; species Dipodomys ordii. Next base: position 3,171,790 of record NW_012267364.1, on the reverse strand, counting down.
CCTAGAGCGACACTTGGGTAAATAGATGCATAAGAAGAATAAGATCTTTTTTAATTGTTTTCCTTCCACGTAACACATCTATGGCCAGAATGTCAGTAGAATGTGTGCAGAGAAGGAACTAGGGCTTTTCCTCATCACTTTTCAAGCATTTATTCATGTCATTCGCACAAGGGTCCCAATGTTACCATCTCTGAACATTGCATAGAGAGGTTACATCACCCTTGTTCTGTGTCTAACAGCTACAGAACTCAGGCTCTTAAAAACACAGCTTTCATGTCTTCATGCAAGTCCATATCAGTTATAAAAGTCCCTCCTTTTGCTAAAGCCACAAATGTTATGTTATATGGAAGTACTGGGATTTATTAAATTGATTTCTTGCGGATGCTTTATACCTATGTTTTGCTATTAAAATCGCTGTCGTGACTATACTTGTAATGTTGTACTTTGCATGCGTTAGACAGTCAGTACATTTGCTGACAATAGAATATGAGTATTAAATAGCCAAATTTGGGGGTTAGCCCCAAAATCAATGAGTGAAGAAAATTAAATATATAATACATAAATATGTATATTTAAGCCTTTATTTATTTATCATTTATAAAAAAAGAATTTATATAAAGTATCTATAAAATTATATATAAAATTCCATAAAAATAATTTATAATTATACTAAATTTATTATATAATATACTTCATAATTTATATGATAAAATATAGTCTACCATATGTAAATATATTATATTTTAGAACTTAGAGAGAATACAGATGATAGAATCATATAGAAATAGAATATATATTCTTTACAATTATATATAAATGTATATATTCTGTTATATATATTGTATTACATATACATGTGTAAATAGAATATTACTCAGTAATTAAGAAAAATGAAATCATGTGTCTTCCAGGATAATGGAACTGCAGATCATCATGTTGAGGCAGAAAAATCAATCTCAAAAAACTAAATATCACCTGTTTTAACACATTTTGTGGAGCATAGACCTAAAGTGATGATGATGAGAAGGAGGAAAAGGCAGAGGAAGAGGAGGAGGACAGTAGTTAGACATGAATTTAAAAGAAGAAATATCTATGATGTAGAGGAGTAAGGACAGACTACTGAGGCCAAAGAAGAGGGTTGAAAGGCATACATATTATGAATCTTGAAAGATAATATCTATGCTTTTTCCCTTCCCTTCCACAGATTAGAAAAGTGTATATGCAAGATTCAGGGCACCAACATCAAATACAGGGCACCAACATCAAATACAGTGAAAAGAGGGTTATACTCTGGGGAAGGAACATACAAAGAAACAAATAAATCACATGGTACATTATAAATATATGAGAACAACAGCAAGAAAGAAAAATCAATTGTGTCCCTATCTTGGGGTTCATTTTGCTTAACATCATCTTATCTGGTCACATGTATATAGTTTTTGACCTTTTCTGCTTGTCCCAGACACATACTAATTATTACAAATAAGGGAAACCATGGGATCTATGTTTCTTTGGGCCTGGTTTACTTCACTTAACATAATTTTTTCCAAGTCTTTCCATTTCCTAACAAATGGGGCAATGTCATTCTTTCTGATGGAGGCACAGAATTCCAGTGTGTGTGTGTGTGTGTGTGTGTGTATGTGTGTGTGTGTGTGTGTGTGTGTGTATCACATTTTCCCATTCCCATTCATCTACTGAGAGGCATCTGGGTTGGTTCTGTATCTTAGCTATGGTAAATAATGCTGCAATAAACATAGTTGTGCTGGTAGCTTTAGTATGGTCTTGTTTGTGATCGCTTGGGTAAATGCCCAAAAGAGGGATTGCTGGGTCATAGGGAAACTCTATGTAGAGTCTTTTGAGGAACCACCATACTACATTCCAAAGTGGTTGAACAAGTTTACATTCCCACCAACAATGCAGTAGGGTTCCCTTCTGGCCACATTCCCTCCAGCATCTGTTGTTAAATAGGGATACAGGTTGACTCATTGTAACAATGAGTTGTACAAGACATTATGTTGAAACTGAACTTTACAACTTTGTGGAGAGGGTTAGTTGTGGAGGTGGGGGGAATGGATGGTAGAGGAAAAACAAAGGAGGCGGCAACAATACACAATAAGAAATGTACTCATTACCTTGCTCATGTAACAGTAATCTCTCTGAACAGTATTTTTACAATAAAAACATACAAAAAAGAAATATAATATGTATGCATAGATAGTGTAGTGTATAAGTTATTTATTCTAAGAATACTGTGTATACTTTTGCATTATCACAATGAAACCCCATCATATTATTAATACACACTATTTCAACTAAAATAAAGGGAAAGTATATGGAAACTTGAAGATTAGAGGAATGTTTACTAAATTGTTCTTTATTTTGGGTTACACTAAATGGAAGAACAAAAGTGGGTAAAAGAGTGTAAAATAAATTAATCTTTGGTCTTTTCTTTTGAAACCTGAATAACAGTTTTCCCCCAATGATCTGTTGTATTGTGCTTCCCAGTGTATCTGCACTTCATTTCATACATTTCTGCCTGTACCTGATTCTTTTTCCACCTTGCTAGATTTTTGATTCAGGACCTCATACTTTCTGCATAAGTGCTCTACCACTTAAAGCATACCCTCAAACCTCTGCACTTACTTTATTCCACTAGAACCTCATCCTATTTGCCAAATCTGGCCTAAGACTACACACACTTTCCACACAGCAGGGATGACAGACTCATACTGCCACATCTTGCTTGTTTTGTGAGATAGAGTCTCACTAAAGTTTGTGCCCAGGCTGATCTCAAATTGCCATTTTTGTGGTTGGAGGCATGGCTCAGTTGGTAGAGCTCCAGGTAATGAGCAAAAGTATCAGGTATCAAGTTTGAGTTCTGGTCTTAGACCTAAAAAGGTATTTTTGAAATTGTCCTGATTTCTACTTCTCTGGTGTCTGAGATTACAAGAGTGGATATATATATATATATATCTTTACACATATAATATATATATATATATCTTTACACATATATAATATATAATATATATACTATATATGCTATATAATATACACATCTGTAAACATATAAAATATAGCACATGTACATTATATATTATATATTACATACAATAATATGTAATATAGTATATATTATATATAACATGTATTATATACAAAGTATATATATTTAATGTAGATTTTATTTTTTTAGTTATTTTACTGTGGACATTTGATGCTTTTGTCTGAGAAGATTATGCTGAAATCAGAACACATTCCTTTTTAAAAGACCCACACATGTGAAAGAGATCTGTATCATCAAGAATCCTTATACTCTTCTGAAAACGGGAGGAGTAAATGGCCTTATTATTGCAGAAAGAAGATTCCACTCTAGAGGAAGGGTTCAGGTGCGCACTGATGGCTGGCCCTTGATGATGGGACAGGATCTCAGAGGCAGTGAGTGCACAGGGATTGGAGAAGGGAAGATCTTGCTATAAAATCCATGATCATCTTGATGGATGGAAAACTGCCCAATGCAGCAGTGTTAAAGTGATACCAGATTCCAACCAATCATCAATTCCCAGGATATTTTAGACCTCAAATGATAGAGTAAGAAGTGGAGGGGGAGGGTGAATCCAATCAAAGGACATTATATTCATCAATTAAAATATCCTAATGGATAGACAGGTGCTGGTGGCTCACACCTGTAATCCTAGCTACTGGAGAGGCTGAGATCTGAGGATCACAGTTCAAAGCCAGACCAGGCAGGAAAGTCCATAAGACTATTATCTCCAATAAACCACTCAGAAAACTGGAAGTGGCTCTGTGGCTCAAGTGATAGAGTGCTTGTGTTGAGCTGAAGAGCTGAGGGACAGCACCTGGGTCGAGTTCAAGCCCCACGACTGCCTATCACCCCCAAAATCCTAATGGACAGGCTGCTAGTTTATGCCTGTAGTCCTAGTCACTGGTTATTCATGCAGTTAGTTAGTATGTATCAGTGATAGTAAAGAGTAAGTTCACATCTTAAATATACGACACCAGGTTGGATGCTGGCAGCTCGTGCCTGTAATCTGAGCTATTCAGGAGGCTGATAACTGAAGATTGTGGTTCAAAGCCAGCCCAGGAAGAAAATCCATGAGATTCATCTCTTAATTAACTAATAAAAACAAAAACAAAACAAAAAGCAGGAAATGATGTACCTCCAGTGGTAGATCTCTAGCCTTGAGCAAAGACCCTCAGGGACTGCCCAGGCCTTGAGTTCAAGCCCTGGGACCAGTGCCAAAAATAAATAAATACAGCCATTTGTTTTCCTTTCGTGGAATGGGTAAGGTGGGACTAGAGGGCTCAGTGACCTACATGACATATTTAATGTGAAGCTATTTCATCCCAGGTGGAAATCCCATTGATATCAGACTTTGCTGCCTTTCCCCTGTTCTTTCAAATGGCCACTGGAGTTTCTGCAAACAAAAGCTTGTGCATACAGATCTCATGAAGAAATCTCTGTACTCCTATCAATTACTTATTAGATTGCTGATAAAATAAGGGAAGAGTTTTATTTGGAAATGATTTGAATAAATCACACTTCCAGAATCTCATTTTCTGATTCTGTTATTGCTCATCTTTATCGCTGTGATTCACTGTGCTTGCTTTGGACTTGGAAGCAAGCTTCTCTCCTGTAGAGATAGGGATAAAAGCTAAGGTATTTCTTTGCTTTTGAGATATTTTTTTTCCTTTATTACTCAGAGAAAGTAGTCATGGAGCTATTAAAGATTTTCTTGAAATGTGGGGGGAATTCTGGATGTGTAGATATGAAACATTTTTTTCTCAACTTTTCAGCAGTTAATAGAATTATGAAACTCCAGGATAAGTTTCAGGGCTATGAATTATGTTTTCATTAGTCATGGATATTTGAGGAAGATGACCTATCTTCTCTCAGTCTGGTTCTTAGGACTGCCATTCAAAGAGCAAACCAACGGGTGCCAGTTGCTTATGCTTGTAATTGGAGCTATTCGGGAGGCTGATATCTGAGGATCACAGTTCAAAGCCAATCTGGTCAGGACAAAAACAACCAGAATAGAGTTGTGTCTTAAGTGGTAGAGCCTTAGTCTTGAGCAAAATAGCTCAGGGACTGTGGCCTTTAGTTCAAGCCCCAGGATGGGAACAAAACAAAAACAACAAAAAGGACAAACCATTTGGTAAAATTGGAAACATTTTGTCCTATTCTAGCTTTGTTCAATTTTATCAGTAACAGCACTAGAATATATAAAAAGAATACAACTATCCATTTCTTAAAATCTTCTGTGAATGTATTATCGTTAGCTGATAATGAAAATACAGCATATCTTAGTTGAAAAGCAGAACTTAGCCAGGTGTCACTAACTCACACTTGTAATTCTAGCCACTCAGGATGCTGAGATCTGAGATTTGTGGTTTGAAGCCAGCCAGGACAGAAGAATCCATGAGACTCTTAGTGATAATCAACCACCTAGAAGTAATGCGGAGGTGTAGCCTAGTAGTTGTGATCCAGCCCTGAGCTTGAGGGAAAATTCTAAGGGAGAGCACCACCCTTGCCCTGAGTTCAAGCTCCCGTACTGGCACATACACAAACAAAGCAGGATTTCGGTTGGCTGTTGGATATTAATTGAAAAAAAAATGTGTCTAAAGCATATGCTAATCTATGAAGAATAGCTGCATTCATGTGAAGGCTAAGTAACTGTTTTTGGAAATCATTACAGAACAATGATATGAACACTCAACTTCTTCCAAGGTTAATTTTTGCTCCTTTTCTCTCTTTCTGCTGTAATTTTGTTCTGATAACCTGTGATGCTTACAGTAGCACCATGGAACTGATAGAGAAGAATAAATAGAAGACAAGATGAATGTCCCACACAGACCCCATTGACCTGGCTGAGCAGTCTCTCTGCCTGCTGCTTTGAGAATCGATTGCTCAAGGATCATGCTTGCTCTCTTTCTCCAGAGCACTTCCCTAGAGTGTGGCCTCTGCCCTCTCCAGGAGGAAGCCACTCTGCAGCCAAAGGTGAACTGCTCTGAAAATGCAAAATGCTAAACCTGCTCTACCAGATAGAGACACCTGACCTAAGGTCCCAGTGGGCCAGGTCATTTGAGACTACCTAATGCCACAGCTTTAGCCTCGTTTGTTGTTCCTTTCCACTTCCCTTTTTTAAAAAAATACAATTTTTTTATTGTAAAGATACTGTACAGAGGGGTTAGTTACATGAGTAAGGTAATGAGTCCATTTCCTGTCGAGCATTGTTACCCCCTCCTTTGTTTTGCCCTTACCATCCCTTCGCTCCCCACCTCCCCAACTCCTCCCCCACATCCCCAGAAGTTGTAAAGTTTATTTTCAACATAGTGTCTTGTACATCTCATTGTTACCATGGGTTAACCTGTATCCTTGTTTCAACATTTTGTTATTTCAATTCCCCTCCCCAAATTAGAAAAATGTATATACAAGATACAGGAATCAAATACAGGGAAACAGGGGTTGCACCATGGGGGAGAACATGCAAAACAAAACAAATAACATAGTACACTATAAATAACAGCGACAAAGATAAAACCTCAGAAAGTGGAGAGAAAGGGTGGGAGAGATGGGAAAGGATGATGAAAAGAGTGTCATTAATCAAGATTCATTGTATTAGCCGGGCTCAGGTGGCTCATGTCTGTAATCCTAGCTACTCAGGAGGCTGAGATCTGAGGATCACGGTTCAAAGCCAGCCTGGGCATGAAAGTTCGTGACACTCTTATCTCCAATAAACCACTAGAAAGTGGCGCTGTGGCTCAAGCGGTAGAGCGCTTGCCTTGAGCTGAAGAGCACAGAGACAGTGCTCAAGCTCAGAGTTCAAGCCCCACGACAGACCAAAAAAAGAAAAAGATTCATTGTATTCATATACTACATTGTTGAATGTCAACTTCTTTGTAAAGATTTAAGAAACTAATAAATATCCATTGTTTGCATACATACATATGCATATTATTAACAGCTAAGATTTCAGACAAAATAAATTGGGAATAAATGAAAATGCATAAACCAAAAAATGAGACTTTCTTTTTTTTTTGTCTTTTTTTTTTTTTTGGTACTGGGGATCGAACCCAGGACGTTGCGCTTGCTAGGCAAGGCGCTTTGCCACTGAGCTACATCCCAGCCCAAAAATGAGACTTTCATTAAGAAATATACAACAAATTCTGAAGAAAAATAACTGATATTCATGGATTTTTAAAAATTGAACTTGATGGAAAATGATAATCAATCAATCTTGCGATTCTCTGTCATATAGTTCTCTCCCAAAAAGATGATAATATGAGGATTTCTGGAATTAACAAAATGAGCTGAACTTCTTGTAGTAGTATATATATTTAATCTCTCACTTTTAACAAAAGTGAGTATTTATTTTAGTCAAACACATACAGTATGTTCATAAGCATTCCCAAATACTGTCAGTTCATTCCAAAGTAGAAGTTGTGTAGAACATTATTTTTTCTACTAATTTCTGAACTTGGACAAGAATATGATAATATGGCCAAATATTAAAAATCCCTAATATGGGCGTGGGATTATTGTAAACAATTCACCCAAGTTGTAGGATCCTTGAAAACATATCATGTCAGGCATTCATCTCAAACTGTGAGATAAGGTTCTGAAACTTTAATTGTAAATTGGAAAACAGACAATGCAAACAATGAAGAGAAACCAGAAGGATGGATTTAATAAAGATAAAGGCAGAATGCAATCAATTAGAAACAAAAAATGGCAGAATTAATAAAATCAGCCAAACAATGTCTTTGAACAAACCAATAAACTTGTTAATACAGCAAGAGATAGCACACATGCATAAATAATAAAGGAGGAAAAGTAAATCATCAGAGTTGGAGGAAATCAGAATATTAAGAGACTATTTGCTTGACTCAGCAAAAGAAGTTGAAAACCTAGTTAGAATGGCTATAATCAAGAACTCTAATAACAACAGATGCTGGAGGGGATGTGGATAGAAGGGAACCTTACTGCATTGTTGGTGGGAGTGTAAACTTGTTCAACCACATTGGAAAGCAGTATGGAGGTTCCTCAAAGGACTTCACATAGAGCTCCCCTATGACACAGCAATCCCACTTTTGGGCATTTACCCAAATGTTTACAAACAAGACCACACTAAAGCTACCAGCACAACTATGTTTATTGCAGCACTATTTACCATAGCTAAGATATGGAACCAACCCCAGATACCCTCAGTAGATGAATGGATCAAGAAAATGTGGTATATATACACAATGGAATTCTATGCCTCCATCAGAAAGAAGGACATTGCCCCATTTGTTAGGAAATGGAAAGATTTGGAAAAAAATATATATTAAGTGAAGTAAGCCAGGCCCGAAGAATCAAATGTTTTTTAAATGTTTTAAAACAGGAAACTTTTGCATTACTGGGGTGGAGTAACGTTGCTACAATCTCTACGAGTGCATTGATAGTTAAATATTAAGCCACATTTGCAAGTATGTGGAACAGCCTTTCCGCATATGCCCTGCTCTAGTTACATTTGCACATGTGCCACCTGACACATTGTCACATTCTATATTGGGAGGCCAGGAAAGATAGGTTGATTTGAAAAACAGAATAAGTGAAACAAGATAAAATGATATAGTATTCAACTGAGTATTAAAAATAAAAAAGAAGGAAGTACTTCATGTTGTACTACTGAATAAATGCATGTAGTTACATGGAAAGCCAAGGTTATAAATGTGAATCACTTGTAATCACACATACACACACACAAATGAAAATGTTATGAAAAAACATTAAGAAATATTATTACTTGGACTGACAGTATGTCATTAGATAAGGGAATGAACACTAGACTCATTATTTCTTGAGTTCAAATCCCTACTACCATTGGTTGTTACATTAACTTAACCACAACTATCTTTAAAAATGGGAAAATAGGTGCTGATGGATCTTGTCTGTAACCCTAACTCCTTAGGAGGCTGAGATCTGAGGATTGTGGTTCAAAGCCAGCCTGGGAAGAAAAATCTGTGAGACTTTTATCTCCAATAAGCTATTCAGAGAAAGACAGAAGTAGAGCTGTGGTTCAATTGGTAGAGCACCAGCCTTGAGTCAAAGAAGCTCAGGGACAGGACAGAGGCTCAGAGTTCAAGCCCCAGGACCAGCAAAGCAAAAAGCAAAAAATAATCCAAGCAAACTTAAAATGGGAAAATATCTGTTGCTGCCTAAAAAGCTCTCCTGTTCAATAGAATTAATTAATTAAACACTTAATGGATAAATCCTGTACAACACTTACAAAGAGTTCCATAAATTGGCAGTTCTCCTCTAAGAAGATGCCTTGGATATCGGGCTAGGAGCAAAACCTTTCTCTGCATAATTTATTCATTTTCAGTTTTGGGCTATGTGAATGTCTTGCCTATTAGAATGCAGACAAGAAAAACAGACAAAAATATATTGTAAAAATAAAATTAAAGTTTGTTCTTTACAGGGAAGAAAAGACCTCAAAACCTCAGACTTGTCATATACCTCTGTCCCTTTGGGAAACCAAACAGCAAATATTTATTCTGCCGGAGAGGACTGTGTATCTTAATAATATCTAAATTATGTGTTCATTTTATCATTTCAATTACTCACCTTATGTTGTCATCTGTTCATTCTGATAAATGTTCTTAATCAAATTCTCTAAACTTTGGACACGTGTTGATTTTATTGGTTCAAAATGCATCAAAAGGCAGTGCTATTTTCCATCAACAAATGTTTTAATCCCAAATACTAGCTTTTATTGGCACAAATCCAAAATGCTTTCATGAACTTAGCAACAACAAAAAATATTTGTTTCAGTATTTAGGTTGAATTCATTTAACCATGTGAGTTTGAGAATTGCATAAATGATTTACAAGCAAGATATAGGCAGACAAAATGATTAAAACTCTGTAAGGACCATACTTCCAGATTATCTGTACAAACAAATTGCATGAACTCATTATCTTCTGAATAATTATTTATAGTAGAGTGCATGTGTCAGGTATAGCCTTCGATAAGTATGGCTTTCTGTAACAAGATGAATTTAACTAATTTAGCTAAGTTAAAAAGCTTTATTATCCTTAATCTTTGATTCTAGCAATGGAAAATGAAGGAGGAATTTCAATTTGCAGCAAAAGCTATATAAGAGGTGGGGCATACACACAGTGGGATTTCATCTGATAATTTCCCCACAATCTGCCAAGTCCAACACTACCAATGAAAATTAATTGCTGTCAAAAGCACTAATTGTGTTACAATGAAAATCCATCATTACCTACCTTTTTAGAAAGAGGAAAATGTCCAACTCATTACCTGAGTCTGAATTTTTCAAGATATTGCATTATATCATTTCAAATACTGAGTAAGATTTGGATACATGCAGCTAAATGCAATATAATACATTTTCTTGATTATATTTAACTCTCTCTTTCTTCTCTCTCTCCCCTCCTCCTCAAGACTGGGTACAGGGGGCTCATGCTTGTAATTCAAGCTACTCATGAGGCTTGGAGATCTAAGGATTATAGTTCAAAGCCAGCCAGAGCAGCAAAGTCATGAGACTCTTACCTCAAATTAACAACCACCAAAGAGTTGGAAGTGAAGCTGTGGCTCAAGTGAACCATACATGGGTGAAAAAACTAAGAGATAGCACTCAGTCTATGAGTTCTCTGGGGTCAAGCCTCATTACTGGCAAAATAAGTAAATTAAAAAACTCTTTTTTTATAGCAGCACTATAAAGCGACCAAATCTCCCATTCAATTTTTCCCAATGAGTTAAAAAAAATCAAATGAATCTTCACTTCCTACATGTCACTGATACAACTGTATGTTTAACTTATGGTACTTGACTCAGTGCTCAAAATATGAAATATGGGGTCTGTAGTCTCATTTTTAAATAAGTTTTTTATTGCGAAAATACTGTTCAGAGGGGTGACAATACATGAGCAAAGTAATGAGTACATTTCTTATCCAGCATTGTTGCCTTCTCCTTTGTTTTTCCCCTGTAGTCTCATTTGGAAATAAGGAAATTGTAAAATTAAATTTTAGAGTTATGCAGCTGAAGATAGGTTAGTTCCTGACACCCTGATTTCTAAGTACTGACACTGTCTTTTCCCAAATCTTCTCCACAGGTCTCCTTAAACGCAATGATTTGATGCACTGAGGAATGGTGGTGTCATCTCGCCCAGTGATTCTCAAATTGCGATGTGTTCAGGAATCATTTGGAGGCCCTGGTGGATTGCACACTGATTTGGTAAATCTGAGTGATTATCCAGCCTCCAGGCCATGTCCTGTGGGTTCCTTGAACCACACTCTGAGGTGACAAGCACTGGTACCTTCTCCCTGGAGAATATTGCATCTGCAAGCAAAACAACTATAAAATACTATGTAAATTGCCTTTCCAAAACTGTATGTGTTGATATACAAGGTGGGAAAATATACAAAATCTTTTATTTTACAATAAATTGCATTGCAATCTCATGACGCAGACCAAGGTAAAGCTTTGTAATTTTATATGTGAGAATATATAACAATGTATACACATTTTTTCTCTATCACACCGGTGATAATCATAGGTAATGTAATTATCTATTAGAAAACACTGACATACAAAAATGAACAGTAGCCAGTGCTGGTGGCTCACACCTGTAATCCTAGCTACTCAGGAGGCTGAAATTTGCAGATCCTTGTTCAAAGCCAGCACAGGCAGGAAAGTCCATGAGACTCTTACTTCCAATTAACCACCAGAAAGCCAGAAATGGATCTGTGTCTCAAAGAGCAAGGCTTCATCTCTGAGTGAAGCTGCAGCATCCAGGACCTGAGTTCATGCCTCATTACTGGCATAAAAAACAAAATCAATAATGAAAACAAAAACACTGAATGATAAATGATAAAGTATTTTGAAGAAAACTGTGATCAGAAGACAAAGAAATAAAACATATTCATGATAAATCATATATATGTACAGATATGTGCACATATTTGTACATACACACATGTAAACATCTATAGATAATATAGATGTGCATATCCATACATATATAAATATGTATACCTGCATATATACACATAGATACATGCATATATATCCAGAATTATAATGAATATACTATTTAAGATCTACTAAAGAGCAAAATAAGCTTAGTGTGTTAAACATTGATATCATCACAAATCACTAGAAGAAACATACTACTCTCTACATGGGGCTATTACAGCGATTATTTTACCTTTAAATGCCTGTTTTTTTTATCTGCAAAACAAATCACACCAGGTGAGCTGACAGGTCTATTTCCAGAATGGTAGGAGAGAGCACCTGTTTTTACATCGCTATCTACAGTCCTCAAGAGCTCACAAAAAAAGTAAGGTTAAGAAAATATCAGGTGTTGGAAGCGGCATTGTGGCTCAAAGTGGCAGAGCATTAGCCTTGAGCATAAAAGCTCAGGGACAGCACCCAGACCCTGAGTTCAAGCCCCATTACCAAACAAAAAAAAAGAAAGAGAGAGGGAGGGAGGGAGGGAGGGAGAGAGGGAAGGAGGCAGGGAGGGAGGGAAAGAAAGAGAAGGAAGGAAGGAAGGAAGGAAGGAAGGAAGGAAGGAAGGAAGGAAGGAAGGGAGGGAGGGAGGGAGGGAGGGAGGAAGGAAATATCAGGTAAATATCAGGTGTTCAAACTTTGTCTTTCTCCAAGTGTTTAGCCTTACCAAAACGTCATACAATAATGGGTTATATTAAGGCCTCCAGAGGATTTCTCAGTGTCTCCTCCCATATCTGCTTAACATCTGAAGGTCACCAGTGCCTTCCACTAAAGAAAATTCCTTTCTTGGGTGTTCTTATGTCTTGTAGAAGGGCAGATATCATGTACCAAATACCATAATCAGCTGGTAATTCTGCAAAAACAATATCCCTGAGTATTCATGGACACTTGGGTTATCCTTAAATGACATTTCAAATGTAAATATAAGGCTTGGCATTTCCAGAAATGACAGGAGGTATTTTCATTACCCACTTAAAATCTTCACTTAATGAAAAGTATCATGTCCTCAAGCGCACTTGTGCCAAGTTAGAACAAAAGAGAAACGTAATTGAGAGAACTTCCTTGAAGACAGGTAGGTGGAGAATATTAGCTGAGCAGATGTCTTTCTGTCTCTGTGGATACTCAATACTGAACATGAATAAGGGACAGAGGCCCTAGTTGCAAAAGGAGGGTCTATCTGACTGCAAAGTTGAGTGAAAAATCAATGAGAAAGGTGTTGTGGGAAATCTGTGTAATTCAGGTAGCATAAGAGGAAAATTGCATTGGTATGGTTGCTAGCAATATTCATTCTTTTCTTTTCTTCTTGTCTTTTTATTCTGGGTGTGTCTGTGTGTGTTGGTCCTGAGGCTTAAACTCAGTGTCAGGGAGGCATTTGGTGGTAGGGGGGAGAGGGGACTGTTCATTAACTCTTATTTTGCTCAAAGCTAGCACTCTACCACTTGAGCCACAGTTTCACTTCTAGCCAAAAGTGGAAAGTGGTGGTTAATTGAAGATCAGAGGAGTCGCCCAGTCTTTCCTGCTTGGGCTGGCTTCGAACCATGATCCTTAGATCTCAGGCTGCTTAATTGCTAGATAATAAGCATGAGCATGGCACCCATTATGCATTAACACGTTCTGTGTAAAAAGAACATAGTGGACTAAACAAAAGGAGACATGTTTAAGCAAGGTAGTTCAGTAGCTTTGTGAAAAATGAGACTGCTGTTCCTAAATACTTAGTTAAAATGGAGACAAGGAGCTAAGCAAAAGAGACTCTAGATTCTCTCTCTAGATTTGGTCTCTTCATTTCCAAATGGAATGTCTTTATTTTCAAACAAAATGAAGACATTGCAAGAGAAGCAATGAGCTCTTTTTACTGACACCTCACATATGAAACTACAACTCCTTTGTTCAAAGTAGATGAGGGCAGTCTTTCACCAGAATTTTTTAATCAGGATGATGCCCAGGGGTAAGCAAAACTGTCAGGATGAGTATATACAAACACTTGGGGAAGGTAACATATCCCTTCTCTAGCTTTTCTCCTTCTTAGTACTCTTCAGGATAACCACAATGTGGTTAAGGGATGAGTCTAGGAAGCTGAAACATTTGTTTTCATAGCTTTGGTGAGGGCAAATGCTGACAATACAGATATCTCATTTGGGGAGACAAGACCAGAGGGTAAACCAAGCTCCTAGTATCTCTACTATTATCCTTTCCTTGAATGGCTTAGGTTCAGGAGTATTTGATTTGACTTAATTTGATTAATTTAAATGGATCTGCAGCAGCTTAGGAAACCTTCTAAATGACTCAGTGTTGAACTACAAGATTTTAATTGCAAGCCAGGCTAATCCTGGGTCATTAGAATCAAGGTAGGATTAAGAAATGCAGGAAATAACAGGTCACTGGAAGAAATGGATGGTTCTGCCAGCTGACTTCATCAACATTAACACTGGGGGGGATTTCAGGAGACTTTACAAGAAGGATCACTTAGTATGAAAAAGCAGATGCTGGGAACAGAGTTAGGGTTAATTTGGAGCTCATGTAAGAGACCAAAATTTATAGAATGTAACCTGGGTAATCCTTAAGTTTTGTGGATTTAGTAGGTCTTATTGGGAGGAAGACAACTGAGTCCTGAACCAAAGCGTTTAGTACGTGGGTCAACTTGACCATTTATCCAGCCACTAAATTTGAACACAAATGTCCTGAAGTTGAGGTAAAGGGACAAGTGCACTGAAGCACCCAGGTCCTAGTGCTGAATTCTGATGATCTGCCATCAGCCTGGTGAAATAGTTCTGAAAACCTCTCTTTAGAGGTCAGAGACAAAAATAGGTTTACAGATCACTTGAATCCTTCTCTTATTTAAGTGGAATTAATGATTACATACCTAAATATTACTTATCATGCCTTCTGGATTCTGACCATTCATCTTACATAACACATACAATATGAACTAGAAGCTGGAGAATTAGTAAAAAGGAAAGTGATGCTTTATGATGAGCTGTTCAAGAAAAATAAACGTTCAAAAACTCAGCAAACATAGGTATTAGCAGTGATCAGAGCCAGAAAGTGTTCTGAGACCTATTGGTGGAAGAATATCAACAGCAATGAGATTGCTTAAAGATGGTGTACTAGCTCTGACTACCCTGAAGCATCCTGTACAATCATTCTCTCCTTCAACAAATATTTCATTCTGTGGAATAAGCATCGTGCCAAACACAATAATTGCCCTCAGAATCCTATGTTGATTTATTCCTGGAAAAAAAATCTATCAACATGCATTGTAAAACATCATCTCCAGCCTCTTGTAATGAGCAGACATGAGGGAGAACACAGGCAGATAAGTGATCAGAAAGTGAGTAGATGGCTGAAATATAAATGAGACATTGCTTCTAGTAGACTGAGATGAAACTATCTCTGCTACATCTAAAAGAGTATTACATATGTGCAGTCCTGAACAGACCTGTGGGCCCATTTAAGAACATGCCACACTCTCTTTCTACTTGATTACCTTCTGGCTTATGGTAGACACATGGACTATTTGAGAAGACATGATCCGTTTTCACATATGAATATTTGACTGCGTTTGTGCACTTTCTTCAATTCATCACATGCCCTCCCTCTCAGTGGTCTCCCTCCTGACAACATATGGTTCAGCTTCCTGGTATTCATTGTTTTTAACTGTCAGTTAATTGTTCAAAAGAATTGCACCATTGAATCCTCCCCTGTGTATTCCATAAACTAGTCAGTTTGTTTGTGCTTATAGGTATGGCTGTGTATAGGGCTGAATTTTTATTGATAATATAGATCTAATTTCCATATATGAAAGAACAAAATACGTTGTCTCCCTGAGCTTTATGTACTTAATTTATCATATTTCCCAAGTTAATCTTTTAATAAAGATGCACTGTACTCATGAACTGACATATTAAATGTTATCTTTGTACAACTATTTACATAAAATTAAAAAAAAGAAAGAAGAGAGGAATGGTATGTTTATGGAAGATGTTTCCTAAAGGTAAATATCAAAAAGAGTTTAAAATATCAGAGAGTGGATTTGCCATAAAATAGCTTAAAAGTGACAGATGAAATATTTCAGTGAGAAGAACTAAATTTCAATACAAGTCTGAGGTAATCGGGAATAATTTTGATTAGAAGTGATATAACAGGATGACAATGTAGGACAGCTTAGCGAAGTCTAAAACTTCTAAACTCGTTTTCTCTCCTGCCTATTGTTGGACTATGGTCCAATAAAGAATGTAGAATCTGGGCTGGGAAGATGGCTCAGTGGTAGAGTGCTTGCCTTGTAATGCATGAGGCCCTGGGTTAGATTCCTCAGCACCACATAAGCAAAAAAAGAAAAAAGCCAGAAGTGATGCTGTGGCTCAAGTGGTAGAGCGCTAGCCTTGAGCTGAAGAGCTGAGGAACAGTGCCCAGGCCCAGATTTCAGGCCCCACGACCGGACCCAAAAAAATGAAAAAGAATGTAGAATGTAACCATTATCTGAATGCCCTTGCCTCTCCTGATGTTTGGCCACTCATATAACAAATGTAAGCTGGTACTTATAAATTCTAAAATCAAAGTGTTTTTATGAAGTTTTTATGAAGGTTCTTTAAAGAGTAGGCAAAATAAAAGTTTACTGTTCTAAAGAAAATCATTTCACTTCTTTTCCCAACAAGCTTGACTGCATTGATATTTTCTTACACTCGTCTAAGATTTTAAATTTAATTTTTCCTGGAATTTCAAATAACATCTCTTGAGCATTTGATATATTATGCCCAAGGAGTTAAGCATTGCTCAGCCAAACGTGCATCAACTAGAAATCTGTACGGAGCTTGCCACCTATGGAAGAGATCTAAACAAATGATTTTCATCTAATATGTTTTTGCAGCAAATGTGCATTTTATCTACAAGAACTGCTATTTACTCACTCATGTGTCCATCCAGACATGGGCAAATAATACACATTTCCTTGTTTATTAGTATCATTATTTGGCAGTGTTGCTGCTATTATTCTTATTAGTAGTAGTGGTAGTACTAAGGATTGAACTCATCACTTCGTGTATAGTAGGCAAGCACTCTACAACTGAGATTCATTCCAAGCTTTTAGTGAGCTTTGTCTTTGTGCTAGCTGCTGGTTCACTATGAGAGTAACAGGAGGTTCACTGACCAAGTATTCAAGGACTTGAGATTCTAACTAATTAGAGATCTCCAGAAGATGGGAGAGTGGAGATGACATGTTAATATTGAATTGTGTAGCTTCCATAAACATATGAAACATAGGCTACAGAAGGGAACTACATAGGCTACATGGGAACAAAAAAACCATGGCAAATGAATGAACAAAAGATAACTAGAATGGTGAGCATGAAATATCCATACTACAGTGGTTCTGTGGTTCATCTACCAAGAGATTTGTGGGCAGTACACCTACAAGACAGCAGAAAACCTGGGAAATACTAGTTGAGAATTGTTGGATGCCTATGGCTCATGCCTGAAATCCTAGCTACTGAGGAGGCAGATAGGAGGATTAGAGTTCAAAGCCAGCCTACGCAGGAAAGTCTATGAGATTCTTATTTCCAGTTAACCACCAATAATCCAGAAGTAGAGCTGTGGCCCACGTGGTAAAATGTGAGTCTTGAGCACAAAAAAAGCTCAGGACAGCATCCAGTCCCTGAGTTCAAGGCTCAAGATAAAAAAAAATTGAGAGCTGGGACCCCATGGCTCACGCCTGTAACCCTACTACTCAGGAGGCTGAGATCTGAGGATCACAGTTCAAAGCCACCCTAGGCAGGAAAGTCTGTGAGACTCTGATCTCCAATAAACCACCAGAAAATTGGAAATTGTGCTACGGCTCAAGTGGTAGAGCACTCACCTTGAGCTGAAGAGTTCAGGGACATTGTCCAGGCCCAGAGTTCAAGCCCCAAGATGGACAAAAAATAAAATACAATAAAATTGAGAGATAAAAAGGTAAACAACCTGAAGAATTAGGGTGATATGGAAAGAGGATGCTTGGGTACTTTAGATAGGAGCCCCAGAATGCCTTTCAGAGGAGATCCTGCTGAAGATGAACTCTGGAAGGAACTAAGGAGCTGGTTGGGTCCAGGCCAAGAGAACAACAGGAAGTTCATCAGTGGGAATAAGAATGCAGAGACCACAGCAAAACATCCCATAGAGCTCAGCACCCAAATAAATAAAATTCAAGGGACACATAGCATATGATTTAAAAAATAGAAAAAATGCATAGATATACCAAAATTATGTTTCAAAAGGATATATTCCCAGCCATTGTTGATATATGGTCTATTCATCCCTTTTGTAAATTGGAGATAGCCTCAGCTTATCACAGCATACAAATATTTCTGCTGCTTGGTTCCTATGCCTTTTTATGTCCATCCATCAAGAGTCATTGCAGAGAGGACTCCTGGTTAAAAACTTTGAACTCCATTATTCAGACAAAGGTAAATGTTTTTTATTTCTAGTTCTATAATTTACAATCAGGCTTCATTTTTAGGCTGTTAGTATTTTCTTTAAAAAAAAAACACACATTAAGTAGTTGTAAGAAGAGTTTGCAGTTCCATAAGTCCGATGATGAGCATAATGCATCTTGATCAATGTCACCCCTTCCATCATTCTTCCCCATTTTCCCCCTCCCATTCTTACCCGCAAGTTACATAATCCCATTTTACACAGCGAACATTGAAGATCATGAGTGACTTCATTTGCTTATCACTTTAGTGACTAGACTCTTTCCCCTGCCTTCATTGGCAGTTCAGTGTAAACAGAGCTCTATGTCAATAAAACTACCCCTTTTAACTCATATCCCCTGAGGTTGAAAGTTTTACATCCTGAATGTTTTAGGTTTCCTCCTTCCTTTTTACTCATCACTATTTCCTTTGCAGTTTCTATTTCCTACACAGTGCAAATAGTTGCTGGATAAGTTAAAGAATGCTCCATTAAAGTTAATTTTCACACATACAACATGAACTATTTTAGTAGGACTCAGATATTGCATGATGCTTATATACTAAAATTTGTTTGTTAATTATCAGGAATAACAACTTAACCAGTTACCACATATTATTTACCATGTCTTGCAACTTTGCTCCCAACCTTACCTTTTACCAAAAACACAGTTGCAAAGCAACAAATGAACACCTAGAATAAAATGTGTGATAGAGTCAATCATGGAAGACACTGTAAAATAATGCATTTGGATGGGTACTTGAGTGATGAGCATTTTTTTGGAGGGGTATGGTCGTGGGGCCTGAACTCTGGGCCTGGGCACTGTTCCTCAGCTCTTCAGCTCAAGGCTAGCGCTCTACCACTTGAGCCACAGCGCCACTTCTGGCTTTTTTCTTTTTGCTTATGTGGTTCTGAGGAATTGAACCCAGGGCCTCATGCATGCAAGGCAAGTGCTCTACCACTGAGCCACCTTCCCAGCCCCGTGATGAGTATTTTTTTAAAGGGAAAAATTTTTTGCAGAGGCAAAGAAAATTCCCAAAAAAAAGCCAGGTGCTGATGGCTCATGCCTGTAATCACAGTTACTCAAGAGGCTGAGATCTGAGGATCACCTTAAGTGGCACTATGGCTCAAAGTAGTAGAGCACTAGGCCTTGAGCAAAAGAGCTCCCACACCTTGAATTCAAGCCCCAAGATTGACAAAAAAATTAAATACGTAAATAAAGTAATTAATTAAATTTAAAAAAATTGAAGCTGGGTGCTGGTGGCTTACACCTATAATCCTAGCTATCAGTAGGCTGAGATCTGCGTGTAACAGTTCAAAAGGAGTTGTGGCATAGAAAGCCAGGAGACTCACATCTCTAATTAACCAGCAAAATGGTAGAAATGGCTGGGGCTCAGGTTGTAGAGGATTAGTCTTGAGAAAATAACCTCAAAAAAAAATGAGAGTACCGGGATCTGATTGCAAGCTCCAGTAAAAGCACACATGTGTGTGTGCGCGCGCACACACACACACACAAAGGAGGTTGAGGATTAAGATTCAAAGGCAGCCTGAGCAGAAAAGTGTAAGACTCTTATCTTTAACTAGCAAAACAGCCGGAAGTGGGGGCATGACTCAATGTTAGAGTGCCAACCATGAGAGAAAATGCTAAAGTAAGCCTCCTGGCCCTGAGTTCAAGACCCAATATTGGTGTGCACGCACAAACACACACACACGCACACATACACACACACACAATCTATTCCATCATATATTGTTTAAATGCTAGGAAATGGTTAATGGATTGGTAAAAATGTCATTGAGGATTATAAATACTGAATTAAAGAAGCCGGATTGCTCCAGAGAAAATGAGAGGGGAGAGTTTTCAATTGTGTCCTTATAGTGCCTTTGATGCCTTAATCAAAATAAAAATAGTTGAAACAAAAAAAGAGAAAGAAATACCACTCGATTTATATAGCAGGGGATTGTTGACTTCTGGTTTCCTGGAAATAAAATTTGACACACTGATGTGAATGTCCTTGGGAACAATTCCAAAAAGATTTTAAAAAACAAGGATTAGGAAAAATAAGTTACAGGAATTAGCTGTAGCAACACCTGGCTGGATGGAGATACAGAGAGAGAGAGAGAGAGAAAAAGAGAGAGAGAGGGAGGGAGGGAGGGGGGAAGGAGGGAGGGAGGGGGGAGAAATAGTTAAAAACTTTCAGGAACTGTATATACATTTTTTAATCTAGAAAGACTAGATTTAAAGCAGAGGGCAGGCAGAAAAAAAGAGTCCTTTGAAAACCTTGTTGGTACAACTGATAGACTGATAGTTCATAATGTTTCCTAGTTACCACGGGGCAGCTATTGGTGTATTCTCTCATTTGTTATGGCAGCAATTCACCAGTGCAGACACTGTGCCCTTGGTCAAGCAGCAAAGTCATAAAAATCCTTGCCCAGTTAGAGACACTTTGAAGGATAACTGCAGAGTGCAGGCATCCATAGCATCTAACCTTCCTGCATAGCCATGTCACAGCAGGCTCCTTCAGGGTCTCAGAGCTCTCATTTACACCAAGCAGATCTAATTCAAGGGTGCTATCAGAAGCCACACAGTGTTCTTGGAATAGACAATTCATGAACCAACACGTGAATCTTACCTACTTTGGAGGAATCATGTAAATAAAGGGCTCACAGGTTAGGCAGTGGTGGCTCACACCTGAGGCGGAGATCTAGCGATCACAGTTTGAAGCCAGCAGGGACAGGAAAGTCATATCTTTAGTAAAGACTCTTATCTTGAGTAAACTACTCAGAAAGCTGGAAGTGGCACTGTGGTTCAAGTGGTAGAGCTCTAGATTTGAGCAGAAAGAGGCTCAGGGACAATATGAGGATAAGAAAAAAACATAAAAAGATATACAAACAATATATACATTTGCATAGATTACCACTCTCATAGTCATATATACAGTTATATATGTATTATATATATACATATGTGTATATATCTATATATACACACGTGGTGTGTATGTACATCTTCATTTCAAGCTACAGTTAATTGTGAAAGCTGTTTACTTCTCTCTTATGGTATATACTCATTGAAATTTCTCAAATTAAAGCAAATTAGAATCCAACATGATTTTAAGATGACTGAGAAATTATGTATGATAAATGATATCAACCTGAGACGAGATGATCTCAGGCCAACCCAATGAAATATGCCTTTACAGAAGAAAAGAAGTCAGCACACATGAAGGAAGCATGTGCTACTGTGTGTGTGTGTGTGTGTGTGTGTGTGTTTAAGTATCCATATAAAACATACACCTGTTTATTTCCCACATCAGAAATTCCTGATTGCCTACAAATTCTGAAGTCAGACCTTCAGACTGTTTCCTTCTTGACTTATTTCTCATTGTGCTTAAGTCATGTTTAGAGCCATCGGCTGTTAGAACTTTCTTGGAGAGATACAGCAAAGTATTGCCCCTGACAACTTGCTTTAGTGTGTGTTTTAGTTTTTCTTTGGAAAACCATCAAGGAAAATCATGACCAAGTTTCATAGCTCTTCTACTCCTGGGGCCATTAGAGGATTGTCAAAAAGCAAAATGTAGAAATGGCCAAACCTTTGAAGTAAGGTTAGCAAATGTTAGTTGTCATATATACATACATACACATAAATCTATAACAAACATATGTATGTAAACATACAAACATTTATACATACATATAGGATATAAAAAGTATCATTAAGTGGAGTTTAATCAAGGGTGAATTTGGGAGGCAACTGAGTAGGTACTGTATTTAGGTTTTCATCCTCTCATATAGATTTAATTGAAAACACTTCCCTGTTTTGCTCATTTCTAAACATCAACCCAAACAGGAACATAAGCATAAACACTCTCAATTTGCATTTTGATAAAGGAAGCACAGTAATTTAAGAGAAAACTTGGCCCTTCAGAAACTTTAATTTATAGTGTTAACAGCTCCCCTCCTTCACCTAATCAGTTTATGGGCTAATTACACAGAAGTAAACTAGGACAAATAGGAAAAATAATTTTCTTGTTATTCAGCTTAGCTACTTAATATTTTTAATGAGTGCACCTTTCAAACTTCATGCTTTCTAAAAATTTTCTTCAGGTGGGAAAGAATGCATTCATAATCTTTCACATTGCTCCTACTAACCTATAAAGTATATATAGTATATGCACTTTATTTTTCATACTCTCAATATGCAGATGCACATTTGGTGCTTTGATACAGTCTTTGCTTTTCCTGTAATGCATCCTAGGTAATCCAGAGGAACATTTGTTTATAATTGCAAACATCTGCATACATATGTGTGTGTGTGTGTGTGTGTGTGTGTGTGTGTGTACTCACTAACAAAATTATTGAGCCCCCACCAAATGTATATCTGCAAGCAGTATGGATGTGACTTTCCTGGTTTTCAGGTAAAACTTAATAATTATAACAATGATTATTAGAAAGTTGGCAAGTTGTTATGTCAAAAAATGGACTTTACAGGGGCTGGGAAGGTGGCTCAGTGGTAGAGTGCTTGCCTTGTAATGCATGAGGCCCTGGGTTAGATTCCTCAGCACCACATAAGAAAAAAGCCGGAAGTGGTGCTGTGGCTCAAGTGGTAGAGCGCTAGCCTTGAGCTGAAGAGCTGAGGGACAGCTCCCAGGCCCAGAGTTCAGGCCCCACGACCAGACCCAAAAAAAAAAATGAACTTTACAACTTTTGTGAAGGGGTGGGGGGGGGAGGATCGGATTGGGGGGGTATGGGAAGGGGAAACAAAGGAGGAGGCAACAATGCTTGATAAGAAATTTACTCATTATTATAGCTCAAGTGGTAGAGCACTCGCCTTGAGCTGAAGAGCTGAAGGACAGTGCTCAGGCCCAGAGTTCAAGCCCCACAGCAAACAAAAAAAAAAAAAAGAAAGAAATTTACTCATTATCTTGCCCATGTAATTGAAACCCCTCTGTAGGGTATTTTCACAATAAAAAAAAAGCTTAAATTTCAGGAAAAAGAAAAAAATCCATTGTAGTTATAAATTGATTTGTTGAATGGAAATTCCTTTGTACAACTATTTAAGATAATAAAATTATAATTAAAAACAAAACAAAACAAAAAACAAGTTGGGTTCTAGCTCTTAGCTTGCTAGATGCTTTTCTTACAAAGATGTTGCAAGATTTACAATGGAGTTCCATCTAGTTAAGCCCATTCTAAGTTTAAAATACTGTAAGTTAAAACTGCATTTGAAAGGACTAACCTACCAAATATCACAACTTAGCAACATGGTGTACTTCAGGGTCCTGGCTGTTTCTCCTGTGACCAAGTGGCTGATGTGAAGCTGTACCTTGCTGCTACTGGAAGCCAATTTCAGAACTATCACACCACCAGCTGCTAGCTGGGAAGAGATCAAAATTCAACGTCCAAAGTGTGAGTGTGTGTGTGTGTGTGTGTGTGTGTGTGTGTGTGTGTACATGACCCTTTATATGTTTTAATATGTACAAACACATTGACTAAAGTATAGTATATGCAGGGGAGGATTTCAATGATGTAACTCCTCTGAACAACCAACAGTTTAACAAAAATAAATGTGGAGAAGCTATTGGCAGGGATGTGGGGGTTTGGGGGTGGTGAAGGAGGGTAGGCAAATAATGAAGAGAGCTATATGTGGAAACTCAGCTTCTGCAGGTTATTTTTTGTTTGCTTCCTAAAGATTCCCAAAACACCTCTTTGCATCACTTTTAAGACAATATAAAAGAAAAGTAGAGATTCATGTTATTCACATGTGGTTATAAGTCAAAGATCCTAACAATCTTGTGGGGAAAAATGCATTAGTAGGTATCTTAGCATCAACAGACAAAAAGTAAAACTTATGAGTTAATGTGTGGCATTTACTCAGAGCATTTATTGGGGTTTCCGTTCGTGCATAAGCTACTTCCTTCCTATTTTATATCATGAGCATAAAATAAGACTGTTAAAGAAGCCACATTTAGAGCAAGTAGGAGCTTACCAAGCTCTCATGTAGAAGCCAGTTTTAGTGTTCCAGTGAAAAATCCAAAGGTAGAGAGATATCATAGTACAGAGAGTTTGGCCAGAGAGGAAAAATCCATGCAGCTTGTTTAAGAATATAGATTTGAGCACTTGCCAATGGCCATGGCCACACCAGCAGCTGCCACTCCTGCCATATCAACAGACAAAACCTAGGAAAAGGTACCAGACACAGAATGAAAGCGGCTTCTACTCACCACAGCATGAACAGAGGAGGAGCAGAAATCTTCATCCTGCTGACCACAGAACGATGCAGATTGCAGATGGCTCAAAAACCAAGGGAAAGGCATGAGTACCCCCACCACAAGACATCCTCACTCCTTCTCACAGAACAGCGTTTGGAAGGTTGCCCCTCCCTCATCACCAGAGAAGGACACCATCTTTGATACTGGCAAAGACCAGTCCAGAGCCGCTAGCAGATAATTCAGGCCTTAGAAGCAGATACAGATGCGTCATTTTTTAACAGGTCAAAAGAACCTGATCAGCCCCGCTCAGCTCCACCCAGGGGGAAGTTTCCCTTCCCAGGTAGGGTAGCTCTGCCCAGGTCAGGAAGAGTTTCTTCCCTGGGTAAACAGAGCCAGAGGCGGCCTTGCCCCTCTGCAGCAAAGGCAGCTCTCCCAGCTGCAGGGGTGTGAAAGAAAAACAATTTAGAACTGAATATGGCATAAATCCTGAGAGTGGCTCCAGGCTGGGTCACAAGAATGTATCAGAAGCTAGCCCCTCAGAGAAAAGCTGAGTGCTGACAGGCCACAATCCCACCCACATTCAATCTCCCTCACAGCAACTCCAAGCTAGAGGAAGCAGCCATCTCCCTCTTGTGTGACACTCAAAGCAGATTACCCTCCCACTGAATTATATGGGGAGAGGGTCCTAAAGTACTCGCACAAGTAAGGCAGAGCTTCCCGATCAAGCTAATTTAAGCCTACTAAGAATGAGGTTGGGATATTAATAGGTATCACCTAGAGCTCCCCTCTGACCCAGCAATCCCACTTTTGGGCATTTACCCAAACAATCACAAACAAGGCCACACTAAAGCTACCATCACAACTATGTTTATCACAGCATTATTTATCATAGCTAAGATATGGAACCCACCCAGATGCCCCTCAGTAGATGAATGGATCAAGAAAATGTGATATATATATATATATATATATATATATGAATTCTATGCCTCCATCAGAAAAAATGACATTGCCCCATTTGTTAGGAAATGGAAAGATTTGGGGAAAAAAATCATATTAAGTGAAGTAAGCCATACCCAAAGAACTATAGGTCCATGGTTTCCCCTTTTGCAATATTTAGTATACATCTAGGATAATTTTATAGATGAGCATAAATGCTCAAAAGCTATGTGCATATGACCATATAAGATGATACTAAGTAAAATGAACCCCAAGATATGGACACAAGAGGTCTTTCTTTGTTGTTGTTGTTTTTAATGTACTATGGGATTTATTTGTTTCCTTTGTATGTTCTTCCCCCTATGGTATATCCCCTGTTGTCGCTATACTTGATTTTCATACCCTGCATCTTGTATATACATTTATCTACTTTGGGGGGCAATGAAGGAAAATAAAAAATGTTGAAACAAGGACACAGCATGACCCATTGCAATAATGATACCCACAAGCCCCTCTATTGAAAATGAACTTTACAACTTCGGGAGGCGGGGAGTGAGGGAGATGGGGATGGGAAGGGATAGTGAGAGAAAAACAAAAGATTCTTTGCTGAAATACCCATCTTCTGATCCACTTTTCCCCATATTGTTTTGAGGTAGAGTAAATCTATTTGCCATGCAATTATACATAGATCACAAATTTGAAGAAACATTTGTACATCTGAACAGAAAATCATCCATTAAGTATTTTCCTATCTCAGCAAGCATGAA
Organism: Dipodomys ordii; assembly: GCF_000151885.1. Classification (NCBI taxonomy): domain Eukaryota; kingdom Metazoa; phylum Chordata; class Mammalia; order Rodentia; family Heteromyidae; genus Dipodomys; species Dipodomys ordii. The sequence goes on along the minus strand of NW_012267364.1, from coordinate 3,145,388 downwards.
AATAATCATTTCAGAAACATTTACTTCTCTTATTCTTTATATTTATCCTCCTCTTCTTCCTTCCTCCTCCTCTTCCTTCTCTTCCCCTTTCTTCTTTCCAAGAAAGTATGGTTTTAACATATTGAAACTCTTAGAATTTTATCAACTACAAGAAATCCCAATGATTTTTTTTTGTTTTTGTTTTATGTCTGTCATGGGGCTTGAAGTCAAGGCTTGGTCACTGTCACTAAACCTCTCTGATCAAGTCTAGTGCTCTACTACATTGAGTTAGAGCTCCATTCCTGGTTTTCTGATGGTTATTTGGAGATAAAAAAATCTCAGAGTTTCCTGAATATACTGGCTTTGAACTGTGATCCTCAGATCTCAATCTCCTAAGTAGCTATGATTACAGACAGGTGTGAGCCACCAGTGCCCAGCTCCAATAATGAATTTTTTAAATGTATTTCACTGTTACTGTAAAGGTGATGTACAGATGGGTTACAATTATATAAGCCAGGTAATGAATACATTCTTTTTGAACAATATAACCCCTTCCCCTCACTCTCCTCTAGGTTTTTTCCTCCTGTCCCTACTCATTCCCACTTGTACAGTTTGTTTTCAACAGCTTTTGTCATTGCTCTATTGCTTGACCAATTAGATTTTCTGCTCCTCTTTTATGGGCTTGGTGGGTTGTTGGTTTTTTTTGTTTTATTAATGTTTCATGGATCAAATCAGGGCCTTACACATATCAAGCAAATTTCCTATGGCTGAGTACACAGCCAATGCCTAGACAGGTTCATTTTTCTGCCATGGGGTAACAGGGGAGGAAGATAAATGATTTTGTTTTAGGATTTGGGCTTTTAGGATTTCATCTTTCAAGACACTAATCTTTTGAGATTTTAATATTCAAAATGATGACATTTGAGCCTATGCTTCAGAATCTGGGTAAATCCTTTAAGAATATTGTGTGGCCCACATATTAATTCTCTTCTCCCCTTTAACATTTCTTTCAAATAAAAAATGAAGGCATTTTATTTTCTTTCAATGAAATTTCTTTTCTGTGAAGCAAAACGATGAGTGATCATAATATATTTCCTACATTCGCACAAGTTCCAACAATGGTTAGAAGAAAACAATTACAAAAAATGACAACAACAACAAAAACCCCAAACTGGTCCCAAGCACCCATGTGGGCATTGCATGCAAACACCACATCCAACATGGTGAGTGCATTTTGTTCAAACCCAAATCCTCACTCCAACTTTTTCTTTCCTTTCTAGGCTTATGAATAAATACATTCAAAAAGTCTTTTCTTTTTAAAGTTAACCACTTGAAAAAACAGAGTAAGGTGAAATGTGTTATTTGTCCACTATTTCATATCAATGTTAGCAACAGTCTTGCAGAATCATCATCCCACATTAAAAGGGACTAGCAGCCACAAATAAACTTCTGTGCATTCTGTTCCCCTCAACAAGAACATTAAGTCTTGTTGAAGCATTTTAACAGAAGATAAGGATAACTGTTGTCAAATGCTTGATGGCTCTTTTCAATTTTCACCAGTAGAGTATTTCCAGATATGGCATTAAATTATTTCTTAGGAAATGATATGTTCTACCAATCTGCCTACCTTTTAACTTCACATTTCCTTTATTTTGTTCTGGTCCTGGGGCTTGAGCTCAGAGCCTGGGCACTGTCCCTGACCTTTTCTTGCTCAAGGCTTGCAGTCTACCACTTGAGTTATAGGTCCACTTCCACTTGGTGGCTAATTGGAGAAAAGAGTCTAATGGACTCTTCTGCCAGGCTTCGATCCTCATATCTCAGCTTCCTGAGTATCTAGGAATAGAGGCCTGAGCCAATGGCACCCTACCTAACTTCTCATTGATATTTAAAAAGTTTCCAGAAAGTTGTACCTAGAACAAAAAAGTACTATTGAATAGGTAGGTATATAAAATCCTAAATAAATAATTGTATAAAATACAAAATTGACTAATGTTAAATATAATATCCTATAACTAAGCACTTACTATGCCACTTCCCCCACAATATTTCTTTCATATTATTCTAAAGCTATAAATAAGTAAATTTTGATGAGATTCCTTTATATATTGTGGAAAGTAAAATTTGGAATGTACTTGTTTAAACCAAAAAGAAGATTTAATAAAAAAGGATGACCAAACTAAGTTTTAAAATAATCCTGAAAAGACCACACCATTCATATCAAAATACCTGAGTTTTTAATCTCGTTCTGAGAACTCAACTTAAATGATCATAAATAGGTTATAAGGAAAAAGAAAAATAATAGAGTTAAGAATATTGTGCTGTGCACATGTACTATATTGCACATATTACTAACGTTCCTTCATTCCTCTTTACCTTCATCACTAAAAGAAGCTCTTATTCCTATTTGATGCATTTGGTTGCTAAATGGCTAGAAACTTCCCAAGTCTTATAGGTATGTCTTCTTCATCTTATTCCTGATACTTAAGCACAGGCAAGCTTCATGAATGAGTTCTCTTACACCAAGCTTCTCCACATATATTAACTCTAGAAGATCTTGAAGATGTGAAACAACTGTTTCAAGTAGTATGGTATTAATTATTGATATATAACAAATCATAACTTGAAATAGCTTCAGGTTTAACTAAAAACACTATTAAAAGGTTCAAATATTCATTAGTGGTTAGGCATAGGGTATTCAATCATTAAGTTGTACTATAGCTGTCAGCTCTGGGGGAGATGATCTGAAATACTGACGAATCCTTGCAGGATCTAATTTCAAAATGATTGAGACATTTGACCCTGGAAGGGGTCTCTATCACTCTCTGAATCATGGACAAAGGCTTCAGTTTTTCTTAAGAGGGTCATTCCACATTGCTGCCTGAGTGTCCTCAGGATGGCCGTTGGATTTCCTCAGAACAAACATTCTAAGCCTAAATACGTATCATTCAGCTCTCTTGTCATCTCTGGGGGTCACATAGATTGATGTCAAGAGAGCATGTAGAGGATCAGCAGGATACAGGTGCTAAAGGCAAGAGTCAAGCTCAAGTATAGAGGAGACTCTTCAAATTTCACTCCGTAAGTACCTCTTCTCAGATACAACAACTTTATCTAAATACCTGTGAAACTAGAGACTTGTTTATCTGGCACAGACTGAACAAAAGACACACCTAACAATCTCTGGGGATAATATGTTCTTAACTTTGGTTCGGTCTGCTCAGCTGGCCGAGGAACAATGCATGGGATCTCTGTTGGAGTATTTGTGAACTCAGCTCTTAACTCTGTAGGATCTGTTGTGTGACTGAATATTCTGACACACTTTAAATTTTCCTGAGGCCTTTCATGATAAAACCTAGGCTTTACCTACAACTTCTTTCCTAGCAAGGACCTAGATGTAATCATCGATGATCATCAATTTCTGAACATTAACGTCACTTTTATACTTTAGAGTTGTGGCGTTCTCCCTCACACTCAATGATCCTTCCTTTAACATATCTTTCCTATTTCAGATTTTATATAAGCTGCAAGTTTAAACCAAGTGGCACCTTGATCACTCTGTCTAGAAACCTCTTTAATCAATCACTCACTTTGTTACCTGCAATTTTTACTTTCCTCATTAATGTAAGCAATTCCTAACTCCCATTTTTTCCTTCAGATTCTGAAGTCTGTGTTTATTTTCACCAATTGCTGCTTCCTTAATGGCCATGAGATTTGTACAGTCTTCTTAAAGCTCTTCAAGTCCCACTAACATCTATCTCAATGACCTTCTAGTGGGCAATTGGGTTATAAGTCACCATAAAGCCTAGGTAAAGCCTAGATATTTGTGAGGCCCTGGGCTCCATGCCTAACAACATATGCATGCATGCACACATGCACACATGCACACATGTGCACGCACACACACACATACACACACACACACACACACACACACATACATCTTCCAAACTATGTGCCATTGCCCTGTTCCAGATGGCTCACACTTTCTAAATTTTTAAACTTTGTTTATCTTGCAGTGCTGGGGATTGAACCCACCGTTTTTCATTACCTGGGCAAGCATTGTACCAGTGATCTACATTCCTAGCCTAAGTCTTCTTTTTTTATTATGAAAATACTGTACAGAGGGGTTACAATTACATGGGAAAGATAATGAGTACATTTCTTATCAAGCATTGTTGCCTTCTCTTTGTTCTCCCTCCTCACCTCGCCAAAGTTGTAAAGTTCATTTTTCGACATAACGACTTGTACATCTCATTGTTGCAATGGGTCCACCTGTATCCCTATTTAAATGATTTGTTTTTCTCCTTCCCCTCAACAAATTATAGTGGTATGGAGGTTCCTCAAGACTCCACATAGAGCTCCCCTATGACCCAGCAATCCCACTTTTGGGCATTTACCCAAATGTTTACAAACAAGACCATACTAAAGCTACCAGCA
>NW_012267364.1:3133423-3138655 GCF_000151885.1 Dipodomys ordii | reverse complement strand
GCAGTAAGGTTCCCTTCTGTCCACATCCCCTCCAGCATCTGTTGTTATTAGAGTTCTTGATTTTTGCCATTCTAACTGGGGTGAGGTGGTATTTTAATGTTGTTTTGATTTGCATTTTTTTTGTGGCTAGGGAGGTTGAACATTTCTTCATGTGTCTATTGGCCATCCTTCCTTCCTCTTCAGAGAATTTTTTCTTTAAGTCTTTAGCCCACTTATTTATTGGACAGTTGTTTCTTTGAGGATTTGTTGTTGGGGGATTTAATTTTTTGAGTTCTAAGTATATTTTAGATATGAGAGACCCTTGTCCATTGTATGGCTAGTGAAGATCTTCTCCCAATCTGTGGGCTTTCTATTGATCTTGCTAGCTATGTCCTTTGCCATGCAGAAGTTCTGCAACTTCATGCAATCCCATTCGCCCAACCTTTCTTTGTGTACTGATTTTCTTTACTCCTCAGAATAAACCTTGATTCTAATCTATTTTTCCTCTAGCTGTCTTATACTCCACAACCAGATCCATGAGTGTGTGAGGGTTTGATAAAAGTAAAAAAGGAACATTGTTATCCAATGATCTTTCACATTTTACACACTGCATAGCTATCACTGTTTCAAGCTCACTTTCATCAGATGCAAATAGAATCACAGAAAAATCTACACTTAGCCAGGTACCAGTGGTTCATGCCTGTAATCTTAGATACTCCAGGAGGCTGAGATCTGAAGATCACAGTTTGAAGACAGCAGGACAGGAAAACCAGTGAGATTCTTATTTCCAATTAACCATTAGAAAACCAGAAGTGACATGTGGCTCAAAATAGCACAATGCTAACCTTGAGTGAAAAAGTTCAGGGACAGTGCCCAGGCCCTGAGTTCAAGCCCCATGATTGACAAAATAAAGAGAAAGAAAGAAAAAGAAAATAAAGAGAGAGAGCAAGACAGAGAGAGAAAGAAAAGGAAGGAAGGAGGGAAGGAAGGAAGGAAGGAAGGAAGAAAGAAAAAAAAGAAAGAAAGAAAAAGATTTACATTTGCTCTTTATTTTCTTGCCATTAGAAAGCCTACAAATTTTGCATTTTGGAATACAAAACTTTAAGATTTAACGAAAAAAAATCTATGGCTACCAACAAAGAATATATAATAGATTCTGAGTACCTTAGTAAGATATTCTTAACCTAGGCCCAGTATATTTGAATAGGGGATCAACTTATTTTTCCCATAGACTTTCTTTTCTTGCTTTGTTCCAGTCCCTCTTGAACTCTTTGTCAACTACTGTTTGGCATTTTGAATGTGAAGGTGTCAGCATTTATCAAATTAAAATGCACATACAGATGCATTTTAATGTGCAATGTACACTAAAAGGCCTCCCTCAGAAATTATACGACCCAGCTTTACAATGTAATTTTAGCATTAAGACATTTTATCCAAGACAGAATTACCAACTCTAATTTGTTTATTTCTTTTTCTACTATCAATTAGTCCTGGGCCAGACCAGAAAGTACTTTTTTCTTTTATTAATGGCACAATGGGAAAATAATTACTAAGATGGGCATGGATTGGGCCTCAGAGTTTTCAACAAATAGAGTAAATAGAGTTGGAAATACTTCTTACATGCCCATATTTAGCTCTGCATGTGGGATGGTAAAAAAAAAAAAACTCTCAGTGTGTCTTAATGTAATTTGAATCTGAGAAGTACCACTTAGAAGAGAATGCTATGGGCTAAGCATATCAAGGAGTTTAAAGAATCAATATAATTGCCTTATTTTATATTGCCTTATTTTAACTCCTTTTACACATTTCCTCCTCGAGATAACTTAGATCAGTATGAGTAATCAATAGATGTGCAAAATATTCCCCCGAAACTAGGCATCTTTAAACAACATTTATTTGTTTGTTTTTGCTTTGGGTTTTTTATTTTTCTTCTAGGAGGGGTCAAGGGGGAAGTGCAGAGAGGGAGGGAGGAGGGGTGAACAAATGCAATCAAGTTATTCATTATACACTATGTGAGAAATAAACTATGGCACTCATGGGCAGGGATGGGAGGGGGAAACTGGAGAAAAGTGAAGAAAGGAGTGACATTGTCCCCCATAAAGAAATGTACTCATTACCCCACTTAGGAAATGGGAGACTCTGTACAACAACTCAATAACAACAATATTTTTTAAATTATTGTCTCAGTGTTTCTGTAGGTCAGGATTCAACCTAGCTGTAATAAATGGCTTCTGGCTCAGGATCTCTCTGGTATTTTATCTAACTGTTGGCCAAGACTATAGTCATGAAGCACTGTGAATATGCATATTCGCAGTAAGTCCACACTGAACCTGACCAGCAAGATGAGAGCCGAAAACGAGCCAGGGCTAGGCCAATCAGGAAGAAGGTCCCACTTCCCACTGAGCACTGTATGCCTCACCAGGGCCTTCATGTGGGGCCTACAGACATGACATCATGGCCCATGAACCCCAGACTACTTGCACATGAATAAGGGACTGATTACACCTCAGACTTCTGCATCCGAATGGATATTTTATTAAAGGGCTAGATTGTGCAGGCTGTGTGAAGCCTCTGATTGGGTCTGGAGACTGATACAGCCCACAGGCTGTCCAATGATCGTTAAGGTATCTTTCCTAAAGACACCTTATAAATCCCTGCAGGAAACAAGGTGAGACAAAGGACAAGGGTGAACCAATGCAACAGTGATATACACAAGACAATATGTTGGAAATGATCTGTGCAATTTGGGGGGGTGGGAGGAAGGGAAAGTAGGAGAAAAATGAAGGGAGGGGTAACAAGATTGACTAGAAGTATACTTATTACCTTACCTACATACATGACCTTGACAATAAAAACAATCCCTGAACACAGCACCTCAGGTGAGGCCCACCCTTGGAAACCTCTCCCATCTAGGGGGAGCTGTACTTATCTTTGTCCTCAATAAATCTTTGCCATTTTACTTCTGCCTCTGTGTCTGTGGACTCATTCTTTGAGTGAGGTCATCGAGACAAAGGATCTGATGCAGATGTTTTGGTTTTCTGGTAAATAGAGCTCCATCTCTTAAAGGAAGAACAACAAATGAATTTGTGGCCGTGTGCTTACTACCACCACAAGCAGATCAGCATTCACTTTAGGTCAACTCCTTGGTCTGGATTCTGAATCAGTCCTAATAAGTTCTTCCTTTGCATACTCGCAGCTGCTGGAGAGAAGGAAGCTTCATCTAATGGACAGAATTGCCTCATAAACTTTATACCCAGTCTCTTTCTGAACAGAACAGAAACAGAACCATAAAGAAGCTGAAGACTTCAGCTTGTGGCCATTCTCTAGTTGTTTTAAGAGTAAATTCTAGAGCCAATTCTTTAAGAAGTAGCTCTGCTTTTCCCTTGCTGTACAGTTTTGAAACTAAAATTATTTAAATTTTATGTTTCTTAAATATCTAATAATAAAAATGCAGACTAAAGCAACTTGCCAGTGGATCTGTTGAAAAGAATACATATTTTATCATATACTACTTATACTATTATATACAAAAAGCTTAAAATACTGTCAGTCAGTGAACCATTTTAAGCTGGCATTTATTTGCTATCTTATTATTTTTATTGAAATTATAGCCACCCACTCGTCTCAATCACATTCTGAAAAACAGACATTTATTCTACAGCCATAGAACCTAGCTATACTGTAAGACATTGAACTTTCATTAATAAATCTGACAAAATTTTGCCTTGTGGGAGCCTATTTAATTTTATGTTATTCTTTTTGTGCCACTACTGTGACTTGAACTCAGGGCCTGGGCACTATATCTTAGCATTTTTACTTAACAGGGATTCTACCACTTGAACCAGGGCTGTATTTCAGCATTTTGGTAGTTAGATGGAGATAAGAGTCTCATGGACTTTACTTGTTCAAGCTGGCTTTGAAACTGATTCTCAGATTTCAGGCTCCTAAATAGTTAGGATTATAGGCATGAGCCAATAGCACCCAGCTGGAACTTCCATTTAGGAGGCTCTTGCTCTCATCGTTCACAATCTCACTAAGAAATTTGAAATGGGAATGAGAGGTGGAGATGTGACTCATGCTTGACTGCCTAGACTACATCAGGGCCTGAATTCGAACACCAGGAATGGAAAATAAAAACAGGAAGAGGCAGAGATGCTTGATGGCATATCGTATTCCTTCCTCCATGTTACCAAAAGTAACACAGAGCAAGTTCACTAACCTGATGTGCCTTTTTTCAGCAGCTCATTTCTTCTCCAAGTATTTTCCCATTTGGAAAGTGAGATTGGCTGGCATTGCCTAAGAATCCTTTCTTAGGGTACAGATGGGAGAGAGAGAGAAGACCTGAATCTGAAACTACTTCAGGCTACCCTATCTACAGGTACAAACATGAAGCAGCCAATTTCCCCAGGAAGTCTTAGTACTACTCCAGCTTGGATTCAGTAGAGACAGGCTCGTGAGCAAAGTGAGATGGGCAGAAAGGCCTCCATCATTTTTATCAGTGGGAAGAGAGAATTTTAGTTTCTCAACTCATGCAACACCAGGACCCACACCCTGGTGTCTCCAGGGGTGCCTGTCTGGATGATAAGGAGACTTTTCTGGAATTTCAAGTATAACATTGTACCATTTTAGAAAAGGACCAGTGGCCCTGCTTTGCATTTTATTTTTATTCTTATTCAAGCCCAGGCTTCGGGCTTGAATTCAGGAACTGAGAGTTGTCCCTGAGCATTTTTGCTCAAGGCTAGCAATCTACCTCTTGAGCCAAAGCTCTACTTCTGGCAGTTTGGGTGGTTCCTTGGTGATTCAAGTCTCATGGACTATCCTACCTGGGCTTGATTTGAATCAAGATCCACAAATGTCAGCCTCCAGAGTAGGCATGAGCCTCTGGAACCCAGCCCAGCTATCTTTTTTTTTATTTTTTTTTATTGTGAAAATACTGTACAGAAGGGTTACAACTACATGGGCAAGATAGTGAGTATATTTCTTATCAAGCATTGCAGCCTCCTCTTTGTTTCCCCTTCCCATCCCTTCCCATCCTCCCTCCCCTCCCACCCAATCCTCCCACCCCAAGTTGTAAAGTTCGTTTTTGACATGACAACTTGTACTTCTCATTGTTGCAACAGGTCCACCTGTATCCTTATTTAAACGACTTGTTTTTCCCCTTCCTCTCCAGAAATTATACCGACATCAAATACAGTGAAAGCAGGAGTTATATTGTGGGGGAGGGACATACAAAGCAACAAAGAAATAATCTTT
>NW_012267364.1:3051360-3130679 GCF_000151885.1 Dipodomys ordii | reverse complement strand
ATGCAATCCCATTTGTCCAACCTTTCTTTGATTTGTTGTGTCCCGGGTCTCTATTCAGAAAATTTCGGCCTGTGCCAAGGAGACCTAGGGTTTCTCCTATTTCATCTGTAATGTTTTCAGAGTGTCTGCTTTGATTCCAAGGTCTTTGATCCATTTGGAGTTGATTCTGGTGCAGGGTGATATATAAGTATCTAACTTTAGTTTTCTACAAGTAGTTAACCAATTTTGCCAGCACCATTTACTGAAGAGGCTGTCTTTCTTCCATTCTATTTTTTTTTTAGCTCCCTTATCAAAGATTAGATGGCTATATGTCTGTAGGTTTGTTTCTGAGTTTTCAATTCTATTCCATTGGTCCTGAGTTCTGTTCTTGTGCCAGTACCAAGCTGTTTTGATTACTATCAGCCCACCTATCTTATCTGATCCCCTTTCCCCCTCACGTCACCAATTCTCCCTTGAGGCTGTGAGTGTCCTTTGGGACATCATAAGATACACAAAGAGGGTGATGTGGTCAGAAGGTGGTTGCTCCACTACCAAGATACCTTAACTGTGGGCAAAACTACTTTAATTTACTAAGCATGCACACCAAGACTGAAGGTAGTTGGGATTTGCTACAAAAGTGATCAACAGTCTTTGATACAAAAATCTCCTGGTGCTCAGGTAGCATCTTAGCTAGTCATGGATCATGAAGACAAGTTTGCCCCAGCTGTTGGTGAAAAACCAGTAGGTAAGGTCCCTTCTAATTCTTTACCTAATCTAAATGTGAATTCAGAAGAATTTATGGATGGGGAGAGTGAGCAAGCCATGATCAAATCTCCAGTCTTCCAAAAGAAGCCTAAGCCAGAAAAGCCAACCCAAAGTACAGCAGAGAAGAAACTGAATAGTCAACTAATTGTCTTCTTACTCAGAAATCTCAAGGTGATAGTGGAGAATGATGTACTCTAATCTGGAATGATATAGTCATTGGGACAATCGGAAAAACTCTACCAGAGAGAGATTGTTTGGAGAAGCATGGAACAGAAGGATTCTTCACATTGCAAGTGTGTGTTCCATGAATTGTTCAATGACAAACAACTCTATAAATTCCTAGGCCACTGAAGACACATAAAAATCAATGTGTGCTAAAAATGAACCTAGTTTTGATCTTACAGAAGAAAAACAGCTGGACACTGGTGGCTCATGCTTGTAATACTACTTAGGAGGCTGATATCTGAGAATCAAGGTTTGAAGTCAGCTTGGGCAAGAAAGTCCAGGAGACTTATCTCCAATTAACCAAGCCTTGAGCAAAAAAATTCAAGGACAGTGTCCAGGACCAGGACACACACACACACACACTAAAGAAAAAGAAAAAAGAAGAAAAAAAGATTATTCTCATATTGCTTAAAAACCATATTACAGAGAAGTCGAATTCCTCAGAGATGCTTCTGGGATTCTGCAAATGCTTTATTAGAATTTTTACCTAATTTTAAAATATTTTTTGAAAAGTGTATTATTTTTAAAAATTTTAATAAAAGCCTTATGCCATTCAATGAATCATATTACATATTAATGCACTAGAGATTATATAGATGAAAATTTACCCTTAATCCTATGCCTAGTAACAATGCACAGTTGAACTTGGTAAAGAGATACTAAGATTTGTTTTTATCTATTTTATATATTGAAACAGAATTCCATATATGCCTATACACATATATATTTACACATGTGTAAATATGTATTTACACATATATTTACATGTGTTTTCATAATGTTTATATTTTATGTCTAACATCTGAGTATTAAACATATGCCCTTTGTTTTTCTGAACCTAACTGACTTCACTCAACATGATTTGCTTATCTCAGCTGACATATTTGAGGACCAAATTTCAATGTAAATAAATTTGGAGGAGACATTTCAAAATTTATTTATCATTATTTATCATTATTTATTTTTATTTATCATTATTCCAATTAATAACATAGTCATGTCTTTCTGATGCCAGTTATATAACAATGTTTTATAACTTTCCTCTCTCCATCTACCTTGTCATTATTCAAACCCTGTACATTCTATAGTAGGTGTCCTTCTACTCCCTTTGTCTCTGTTCTTCTCTTTTTCCTCTTTTGAATTGTGACCAAAGTGATATTTCTGAAGACTAGACATACTGGGCTATTCTCCTGGGGAATGGCCATATGACTTCTATTTCTACCTCTCTCAACTTGTACTCAGGGTCTTTCACAATCACATCACAGTCTACTTTTCTAAAAGTGTTATTATATTCCTTGTACTTTAACATCTGATCCCACTTAATTACAATATTTATTACATATTTATATATACATATTTAAATTTGAAAAAAATATAATTCCAAATTTACCGTTTTGTGTGACATTGTCTAGAAGAGTACCTGCTGTGGCATGAACTAATACGAGTTGAAGAAATCTCTCCATGTCTAGGTATGTTCTTTGTTAAAACAATATTATTTCCTAATATTTTGTATATGTGTGTGGGGGGGGGGTGCCATTCCTGTGGCTTGAACCTAAGGGCCTGGATAAGGTTCCTGAGCTTTTGTATTCAAGGACAGCACTCTACCAGTTGAAACCACATCTCCACTTCTGGATTTTTGGTGGATCACTAGAAATAAGAATCTCACAGACTTTCCTGCCAAGGCTGGCTTTGAAATATGATCATCAAATCTCAGTGTCCTGAGTAACTGTGATTACAGAAATGATCCACCAGTGCCTGGCCAAACTCAGATATATTTTAACACATCAACCTGGACTAGCAAAGCACAGCATTAATTTACACTGTAGCCAATCTCAACCAGTGGCCTCAAGCCTCTTTAGTATTTTGTTTCACTGACAAACAATTGATTGTATAGGAATTTAATTCAGTAAAAGAATTTGGTAAATATTCCCAAGTCCAAGATTTAACCTGAAAATTAATGACTGGAAATCTGAGAGAAGTGACTTCTATATTGTAAATGCCACATTTCTTGTGTTCTCTCAGTGGATCAGTTTATGGTTGAGCAGTACAATTAATAGCTACTATTTTTGTAATGCATGTGAAAAGCAATATTTTGTCTAACTCTGTGGGTGGCATTAAGCTAGAAAAAGACTCCACTTGGCATTATCCTGACACCAGTCAATGAAGCCATCAAGCAAATGAAACTGCTTTTGTGATAAGCAGCACAGTAATTGAAAATTGTCATTCTATTTTTCCCCAGGAAAACCTGCATCTTTCATTTCAATCTTGTTTTATACCACCAGGAAGAAATGAATATTTATAAAAACAAGAAAAAGGATCCACACAGTCTGGATGTTATTTTTCTCTGTAGATTATATACAATGAAGAAGAATAGTAAAACAGCTACTCAGATTTCAACTCAAGTTGCTTGAGTAGCATTTGATTGTATAGGCATTTATTTAGCTTTATAGATATACATGTGCAAAGATGTCAGAGAGATATATAGCTTGGCCCATTGGGAACATTATATTGCCCAAAGAAATATAGGTTTCATGGTCTCCCTAATTAGTAATAACTAGAGTATGTCTATGATATTCTTAGCAGGAGACCACAATAGCCCTATTGCTAAGTGCATAGGACATTATATAATGAAGCTTATCAACATGAACTCCAAGAATTGGAAACAAGAGGTTTTTATTATGTCCTGTATGCAATTATTTCTGTTTTCTTCCAATTTTAGTTTTCTGTACCATTTGCCTTGTATATAAGCTTATATAACTGTGGTAGGGAAAGGAAATCACAGAAAGAGCAGGACAAAGGATGAACTAATGCAACAATGATACCCACTAGACACTATGTTGGAGATAAATTTTGCAACTTTGGGAGGATGGGAGTGATAAACTAGAGAAAAGGAGGGAGGAATAATTGTGTTTAAAAAGAATTGAACTCATTACCTTACTTATGTCACTGTAACTTCCCAGTTCATCACTTTTACAATAAACTTTTTTAAAAGAATCCAGCAAATAACTGAAGGAAATGATCATCACCTGGTCCAAGTCTGAAGTCTTAGGTCAAGGTGCAGAAGCCTGAATCAATTGGAACTGACTCTAGTGAAAGAACAGAAGTGGAAACCAAATTCTGTGTCAAGATGACAAAGAAATAAAAGTACAGGTTTCATTTCATTTTCATCCAAATTCACATCAGATCATAAACACAAAATTAGAAAGAAAGAAAGGAAAAAGAATACACACATTCATGCTGGGGCTGCTGACTCATGACTACAGTCCTCACTACTCAGACTTTTGAGATTTGAGGATTGTAATTTGAAGAAAGCTTGGGCAGGAAAGTCTATGAGACTCTTATCTCAAATTAACCAGCAAAAAGCAAAAGTAGAGGTATGGAGTGTGAGAACATTAGTCTTGGGCAAAAATGCCAAGAATGTAAGCCCCGAATTCAAGCCCTAGGACTAGCACAAAAATGTAAGTGATTCCTGTGTCTGAAGCCTAGAAAGGGGTCATTCAAAGGCCATAAAACAAAATTTTTAAGAGTCTCTAGGTCAAAACAGCTCCATAGAGGAAAAATAATATGTCTACTTCATGTTGTTATCGGGATATGCTAAATTAACAGAAATGTAACAAAATAAGGGCTAGCACTTTTAGCAAATATCCAATAAAACAGTCTGTTAGCATAGTAGTGATCATTTCCCTACATATGGAAATTTATACTATATTGTTAGTGACATAAATTCTCAGCATAAATCATCAAGACAGAAAATTTAAACAAGTCTGTAATTTATCAGCTGAACTGAAGGAGTAATGCCAGAAAAATGCCTGCTTAGTTTATATTAATGACTAGGGAATTTCCTTAGAAACAAACCCAGCCACTAATAGGAAGAGCAATGATGAACTTCACAAGAAAACTAAGAATCAGGAAAGGGAGGGCTGATTCCAGCAAGGGACCACCCTTAGGTTTGTCTCAGTCACAGGCCCCGCAATTTGAATGCCTGCCCTGCAGATGAAGGAGCTTTTAAGACAGATATTAAGGTGGATGTTCTAAATCGGGTTAAATTGTTCTCCCATCTCAAGATTACAAAGTTTCTAATCTTTTAGCACAATGCTCTTAAAGATTTCCAAATAGGACACTTATAAAATTAGGCATCAGTATAACACGACCTTGCTTTGGCCTCTGGGGTGACTCTTCTGTTCCATCTTTGGTTGTGGTTTTATCTTGGTATTTTCAGTTAGGGGCCAGGGACCTCCCTGAATACCCTTCATCCATTGTGCCATGTTCATCCTGTCTTATAAGGTAATTGTTATTTATATTTTAAAGATAAAGACATTGAGGTTTGGCTTACATTACAGTTAGATTGTAAGCCAAGGTTAGTATGATATCTGACAATGAATTCTTTAAATTTCTTACTAGGTATACTCAAATTGTGTATAAGTAAAAAGGGGGGGGCATATATAAAGAAATATTTTAAACTCTGCCCATAGTTTTCGGTGCTGAAAATTGAAGTCAAAGTCTTAGGCACAAAAAGAAAGTGCTCTAACACTGTCCTGCAGTGTCTGAGGAGATCTTGGTGTTCATAAAACAGAGTCTCACTATGCAGCCCAGTCTGATCTCAAGCCTCACAATCTTCTACCTCATCCTCAGGAGTTCTGGAATTATGGGCATACAGGCATGTACCACAACACCTGGCTTGCCTTTTAAGTTCATTTTTTTATATTCCTTAAGTGCTTTTACCAAGGAGTTGCCATTCAACGAAGCAGTTTATGAATACAATAGATCTTCATCTATATCTCCCCTTTCAACATTCTTTTAACTGTTCTTATCAGACCTACCAAATATTTTTCCATCATTCATATCAGAAAACAAACAAACACCAATTGGGATTACCTCAGTGAGTTGAAATAATATAATTTTCAGACTCATATCTACATTTGATCTCTTTAGAATTCCTCTGTTAAATACTAATAACAGCCTTCTCCAGTTATCTCATTCTTGATGTTTTTTCAATGAGATTATATTCACCTTTCTTGGCTGAAAGCCCAATATTACAGCATTTTTACACTGTTTATTTTGCCTTGTTTGCTAATGCACTGTCAGTGTGTGAACACTTCACAGCTTTGAATATGAATGTCACATCTGGTTTAGTTTCAATATCATTTCGTGCTGTAAATGCAAACATGTTTTTTTTTTCCCTCTTGGTACTTCAACAAAAAACTCAAGATTGTCATTTTAACTCAAGACTGATTTCCACATTCCAGTTCCTGAAAGTTACAGCTTTGTACTAATTTCTGTTCTTTCCTTTTTCTTTTACTTTGTTAATTTGAAGCATGGACATGTGTTCTAAGTACAAAGGAAGCTCCTCTTTCCACTTTGCCATAACTTGAGCAAATATGCAACTCATTGTGTCCTATATGTGTCATAGTTCAAAGCCCAGGGAGGTATCAGGTAAAGTATCTTTCTGTATCCAACTCCAACTTCCCTGTAAAGGCAATTTTGTGATGTATTAGAGCTTACGATTTACATTGGAATCAAAACATTTCAAAAACACAAATGTCATACTTCCTGGTGCTTTGTTTTGCCAAACTTTTAAGTTCAGTTAATTCAAACTACTTGAGTTCTCCTTTGAATCCACTTTATTTCAGTCAACACATTTGTATACATTTGCATACTACCTAATATAAGTTTGTAAGATAAATCTAGCTTCTATATATAAGGGAAAACACGCATCTTTTGGCTTTCTGGGACTGAATTACTTCACATAATTTTCCCCAGATCTTTCCATTTCTTTACAAGTGGTACAATGTCACTCTTCCTAATGGATGAATAAATTCCATTGTGGATATACATCACATTTTTTAAATCCATTGAGGGGTGTTCAAAAGGAGTAGAGTGGCATCAAGGGGTGAGAGATAAACCAACGAAGAGGAGAAGAAGGGGAGAATGCAGTCAAGAATCCAATGTATATCCTACAAAATTAAGACGAGTGAGAAAAGGGGTAGGAAGGGGAGGGTTGTATGAGAATGTTGAAAAAGGTGATGTTGATCAAGATATTCATAATCTGCTTTGTTAAACGGTAACTCCTTTGTAAACTACTTAAAGATAACAATTTTTTTAAAGTTTTCTAAAAGGTACTAACTTTATAAAGTCACACTGAAGACTTTGGTTGCTCGTAAAAGTTATCAGTGGTAAATAATGTCCCTTTTCTCATAGGACTGTACAAGTGTTCAACTAGCCATTGTTAAGCTTGCTATCATTTAACTAAAGTTGAAGTGATAAGACCCTTTCTACCAAGTGTGAGGCCCTGAGTTCAAACCTCAATACCACTAAAAAGGAACAGTTATTTATTTTGTTATACTTAACTAGTTGTATAAAGGTGTTCGAATCCAATATGTCCATTTGTGAGCATAATGCATCTTGATCAATGTCAGCCCTTTCGACTTTCTCCCCCAACTCTTACCCCTAACCATCTCCTTAATTGATGTGGTCCCATTTTGAATATAAAGACTGCACTCAGGGGCTGGGAAGTTGGCACAGTGGTAGAGTGCTTGCCTTGCATTCATGAGGCCCTGGGTTTGATTCCTCAGCACCATATACGCAGAAAAAAAAAGCTGGAAGTGGTGCTATGGCTCAAGTGGTAGGGCAGAAGCCTTGAGCTGAAGTGCTGAGGGATAGTGCCCAGGGCCAGAGTTCAGACCCAGGACCAACACATACACACACACACACACACACACACACACACACACTGAATTCACCCACCCTTCCTCTCTCCAATTCCTCTGATGACTGCTACTACTTCACACCCTACCCCAGACAACACACATTCCATCTTCCTGGTCTGCATTTGGTTTAACTGTAATTTAATTGTTCAAAGGAGTTACACCATTGGAATTCTCTCCTGCAAATCTCACACTATTTAATACATTTGTGCATATGTGCATGTAAATATAACTGCATATATTTTCATAAATATTTATGATTTAGCTTTCATGTCCACATACAAGAGAAAAAGTGTAAAGTACCTGCTTTGAGACAAAGCACAGGGAGACTATGAGGAGCTGAGTTCAAGCTTCAGAAGAAGGAGGGGGTAGTGGAGAAGGAGAAGGAGGAGAAGGAGCAGGAGGAAAAGGAGAGGGAGGAGAAGGAGGAGGAAGAGCAGGAAGAATAAAGGAAATTCAAGAGGAAGTGGGCTAGGGAAAGGAAGAAGGAGAAAAGAAAGAAAAAGAAAGGGAAAAAACAGATCCTGTTTAAAAAAATAAAACAAAAACAAGCACCTGTAATCCTATCTAGTCAGGAGACTGAAATCTGTGGATTGTGGTTCAAATCCAGCCCAGGCTAGCTTTACCATTTTAAATAATTCCTCCTGTCATTGTAAGCTAAAGTTGCTGACAATGTACCATCTGTACATCAAGAAAAGATCCTTTGAACAGCCTATTAATTGCATCCATAGGAAAAGCACCTCCTTCCCCACATAGTCCTCTTTCACTTCTACTCTCATATAGATTTGAGGCACCAGAGGTTAAGATGGTGACATCTCATGGAGCACTTCTAAGTTTCTGATATAGGGAGTGGAGCCTGATTCTCTCCAGGATGGTTTTATTTTGATAATTATATTCACTGTCTTCAACAAAAGCCTTTGATTCAGAGTAAGGTCATTTCTCATGGGCAAGAATTTAGTCACCCAATTATCACTGGCGAAATCATTTCAAGAGAGATAAAGTAGCATGAGAGGTCATGGAAGTCCAGTCCTGGAATGATAGATGCCTACCAGGATGTCACCATCTGATTGTACCCTGAATGGCATATCCTCTCCATTGAGCTGTAGGCTCTCCCATTTCTTTTAACCTGTAATTACATTTCCAGGAACAATCTCCCCAGCAGTAAATTTACATTCTACAAGAACTTACATGAGGAGAACCATCCATACAGCTTCTCCTCCTGCTTGAGTCCATGAACCCAGTACTTAACCTACTATTGATGGGAAGATGCATTCAAATTATAACTTTACTGGTGTGCCTAGCTAATTATGAACCAGAATTGGTCCTCATTTGCTCACAACAGTGAGGACTGAAGAGCCTATAAGAACAGATAATTTCACTATGCAGGATACATTCTTTCATTTCAGTGAAAACAGAGAAAGAAGGAAAAGAGAATAATTTGCTGTTTATTATAGACAACCAGCATTCTAGATACTGTTATACTTTTGCTATAAATTAACATCACACCTTACAATGATTTTCACCCCCTATATTAGATTTTTCTAAGAGAATGAGACAATAAAAATGGCAAGGAATTGATGATAAGACTAACATAATAAGCAAACATGGTCTAATAAATATATAAAGGACGTTGTGGAGAGATGAGTTAGAGACTCTGTTCTGTTCATATTTATTTGTTCTAATTCATAATATTTATTTACACAATTTTTACATCAAGAAACAATTCACTAATATGTATCCTATTTCTACTCACAGTAAATCCATTGCTTAAACCATACTTAACTTCTACATTCCCACTGGAAACTCTGCTTACAAATAGGGTTTCATTGTTATTTTTTTCTATCTTCCTTTTCTTTCCTTTCCTTTTTCCTTTCCTTTCCTTTCCTTTTTCCTTTTCTTTCCTTTCCTTTCCTTTCTTTCCATTCTTTTCTTCCCTCCCCCCTTTCTTCCTCCCTCCCTCCCTTCCTCTTTCTTTTTTTCTTGTTTGCTTGTTTGCTTGCTTTCTTCTGTCTGTTGGGCTTGAACTCAGAACCTGGGGGCTGTCCCTAAGCTTTTTCACTCAAGGCTTTTCTACTTTGAGCCTCAGCACCACTTCTGGTTTTCTGGCTGCTAATTGCAGATAGGAGTCGCATGAACTTTCCTGCCCAGGCAGGCTTGGAACCACAATCCTCACATCTCAGCCTCCTGAAAAGCTAGGATTACAGGCTCCATTGTTGTCCTTGATGGTGTTTCCACCATCTTCCTGAAGCTGGGCCTCTCCCTTAGTACACTAGATGCCATTCCTTGTAGGTTCTTCCTTTCTCTGTAGGCCTGCTAATATTTTTCTTCTTTACTTGATTTCTTAGCTTTGAAATATTCTTTCATTTAGCTTCCAGTATTTCTCACTGGAACTCTTTCAGGCTTCTTTACTGCTTCCTTCTCCTTTCTCCAAATTTAAATGTTGGTATGAATCAATGGTTTCAGCTTTTCTCCAAGGGATTCTTTTTTTTTTCTGTTAATTAGGAGAAAGATGGAGGGTGAATAATATCAAAGTACATTGTGTCTGTGTATGAAGATGACACAAGGAACCTCAATGAAAGCTGTTGATCAGTATGGAGATGGGAGAACAAGGGAAGATCAAATACATAATGTTCTGATCAGATACATAATGTATACACATGAAAACCCTGGAGACAATGAATATATTTTAAAAGATGTGGTTTTCCAAGGTTATTTCATCTGTTCTCACTAGGCTAACATCTATCTTTATGATCATGACACAAAAGCCGAGATTTCCATATGCAACAACAACACTACTATTAGTAAACACCTCAAATTTAGTATATACACCCTGAACTTCTGGTGATATTACCACATGAGCTCTCTTTGATTGTCTCATTTCATTCTGTCAATATCATCCTTTTACTTCCTTCAGGAAAACATAACTTTAGACTTATCTAAAGTTACTTTAGGTTTTAATGTTTCTCTTGTTTCTTTCTATAGTTGTTTTAAGGTTGTAGTTCTTAGATTGAGGTCTTTGATCCATTTTGAATTGATGTTAGTACAAGATTGCAGACAGAGATCCAGGTTCAGTCTTAGCACGGTGTGGTGACAAACACCTATAATCCCAGCACTCAGGAAGATGAGTCAGGAAGATTGTGACTTCGAGGCCCTCCTGGGTTTCATGGTGAGACTGTGCAAAAAAGAAAACACAATCAACTTTTAAGAGTAAATTCTTCATCCTCCAGGGAAATATTTAATAAAACCTCCTTGATTCAACTAGCACTTCTTAAAGAGGGTAATAACACACAAGAAACATGGTATTATGTTGTACAGACATAACTATCATTGATGTGTTCATAATTTATGAAGCATTTCTAAAAAGTAATTTTCATGTGTTTACAATGATTAAATTTGAAAATCTAATAGGCTTTAAAATTTCATCTTTTGTTAATATATATGAAACTGTTGACATCTTGAACAGACGTTGCTCTGAAGATATTTTTAATTGAGAAAACACTTTGTATAAATAATGACAAAACCTGTACGTTCAAATGAAATT
The DNA here is from genome assembly GCF_000151885.1 of Dipodomys ordii. Taxonomy (NCBI): domain Eukaryota; kingdom Metazoa; phylum Chordata; class Mammalia; order Rodentia; family Heteromyidae; genus Dipodomys; species Dipodomys ordii. Next base: position 3,119,465 of record NW_012267364.1, on the reverse strand, counting down.
TCATCTAAAGAAAAATATTTTCAGTTGTTTCTGTTTCCCTTCTTATTTAATTGTTTTGTCATCTGTGGTATGGGATTTGAATTCAGGGCCTTGCATTTGCTAAACAAGAACTCAGCTTGTTTCTAACCCCTAATTTAAGTGTAATAATATTCCTCTAATTAATTCTAAAAGTAATCACTTCTTGTCTCCATTCAGGAAACAAGTTCAACAAACTCAAATACATGAATTATTATTTTGCATATTTCTCCATTCATTCAAATGTGATACAGAATAAACAATGAATCATGATTTAAAGATTTTATTCCAATTTTATTTTTTTGGTCATGGGGTTGAATTCTGGGCTTGAGCACTGTCCCTGAGCTCTTCAGATAAAGGCTAGTGCTTTACCACTTGAGCTACAGCGCCACTTCTGGTTTTCTCGTGGTTAATTGGAGATAAGAGCCTCATGGACTTTCCTGCCAGGGATGGCATTGAACTGTGATACTTAGATCTGAGCCTCCTGAGTAACTAGGATTACAAGCATGAGCCACTGGCACCTGGCTTTTATTCCAAGATTTAAATTAATACTATATGCATGTATACAATCTCAAAATCTCATACACTAAAATGTCATAAATAAGGAAATAAAAGAAATTCCAATCTCATTTTTAAGAAACTAAGGTTGATTTACAGAGTTTATTTCTAAAGTTTCAAATAATGTAACATTCTAAAGACCAAATTCACATACACTGTTGTGTTAATGTATGTTTGTACATTCATAATTTGCATCATCATGGAAGTTTTAGATTTACTCTAAATGTGTGTATATAAAATATATGCAAATTCTACAATTATAACTTCTGTTTGGATTGCTACAAATTTAAAGCTTGTTTGAATTAAATAGTTATACATGCACCATAGTCAATTCAAAGTATTTTTTTCTCCAAGGGTTTCTTAATTATATATGAGCTTAGCTTCTCCTACAGTACTATGCTTTATCCAAATTTATATTCATATCATTACTTCAAGCCAATTGCCTTTTCTGAAATGCAGGACCGTATTTCTTTTAGTTAGTATTAGGGTTTGAACATAGACTCTTGTGCTTGCTGTGTTTGCTAATTTATTTGATGTTACAATACTTGAACCATGCCTCCAGCTCCACTTTTGCCCATTATTGCTGATTATTGCAGTGGAGTCTCATTGACTTTTCTGCCTAGTCTAGCTTCAAAGCATGATTTGTATGATCTCAGTCTCCAATGTATCTTGGATTAAAGGAATGAACCACTAGCATGAGGGTAAATATAGGACATATCAATGTGCATTTGCAATGACACATATAAAAATATCAGATGTTTTGCATTCAGTGGAAAAAACATTCCAAATTTTTCTTTTATTTCTATGAAGACTGAATCAGACAAGCCTTAGAATTTAAATAAGTAATTTTCTGTTTAAAGCAACTACTGACCTTTCTTAAAGATTGACACTGGTGTCATCAAATTCCTCTTCTGCCAATAAAATCAATTCCCAGGAAAATCTACTAGAAGCTTCGTGCCAATAACTCACCCCTTAAGGAATTTCCTTTATACTCTTTAATCAAATTGGCTCTGAAGATAATCAATTTAGAATGCAGTCCAATTGAGTTAGTATGAAGCTAGGAGAGAATGTCTGCTGATCTACTCATTTCTACCCAGTAATGGTAAAGAATATTCTAATCTTGTCAAGTCTAGTAGGGATTCACAAAACAACTTGTCATTGATATATTATTGACTATTGCATAAGTTCTATTTCTTTTATTACTTTCTGGAAAGACTTTTACCTTCCTAAGTATTTTTTTTCCTCTGAATATGTAATTGGTTCAGAACATTATATATATATATACATATATATACTGATAATATATATATAATATATATTATATGATAATGATAATATACATACACATATATGTATATGTAGATATATACATATATTCCCTTTTTGGTGGTATTGGGCATTTGAGCCTTGGGCCTCATTTTTGCTCAGCTAGCTTGCTCTGCTAGCTCTCTACCACTCTAGCTCAAATTTTTGCTGGTTATTTTTGGAGATGGAGTCTAGCAGTCTTTGCTGTCTGGTACGGCTTTGAACTTACATCCTCTAGATCTCAAACTCTTGTGCAAATAATGTTTGTTCTTTCTTGGATCTTGTACTCTAAAGCTTATACAAAGTGGTTGTATTCATCTTCTTTTCTGTGTAAATCTTGTAATTTAACTATGAAAGAGTTGTAGACCAGCATGGAACTGCTGAGTGTTCCCCAAACAGTTGTTGGGAAGGTAATGTGATTTCTTCTTAACTGTTGTAAGCACGTTAAATTCAAAACTGAATCATACCTCTGTGAAAAAAAATAAGATTAAGAAGGTGAAAACAGCAAGTTTACTAAAGTGCGTGGTGCAGATAACAAGGAGAAATCTCACAAAAGTAACTCAGCACAAAGGGTAGATCTTTGGTTTTTTTGGTATCTTCAACCCAAATCAATAGATTCATGGAGAAAAGAGAGAATGAAGGAAAATAGGTTGGATCTTCCCAAGGCAGGAAAATGTGCATAAGTTAATATATGGAAAGAAACCAATGCGATAATATTTGTGTATATATTATTCTTTTAGTGTCTCTGCACTGATTGCTCCTGGTGAAAAATGTACATTTTTGCCTTTGGTCAGAAAATAAACAACAACAGTAAACAGAGATCTTCTTCTGTTTTCTGCTTCTTCATTGCCTTGAGCTGAAAAATGACTTTTGTGGAGAAAGCATATTTTAGGGTAATAGATTCTATTTTCCTGCATATGCAATAAAGCACTATTGAATACAGAAGATCTGTCTATTTACTGACCTTGAACCTGTTGACTTCTGATTAATGAGAAAAGCATGCTTTTTATAAACTACATTTGGGAGGGTGTTTTAGTAAGGAAAAGGTCAAGATGTACGATATTTGATTATTCTACAGCTGCAAATATGTATGTAGTTAGGTATGGTTCACAGAGAAAATGATCTAAAAATGTGCACATAACTTTAAGTGAGTGGAAAATTCAGGATAGCATTTGGATGCTATATATTTGTCTGTAGTCATGTTTAGAAATGTGTAACATATATATATATTAATATACACATATTAATATAACATATATTAATATAAACATATTAACATTTATATATTATACATTGCCAGTTTGGGGTCTTGAATTCTGGGCCTGAGTGCTAATCCTGGGCTGCTTTTTGCTCAAGGCTAGTGCACTACCACTTGAGCCATACCACCACTTCTGGCTTTTTCTGTGATTAATTGGAGATAAGAGTCTCATGGATTTTCCTGCCCAGGCTGACTTCAAACTGTGAGCCTCAAATCTCAAACTCCTTAGTAGCTAGGATTAGAGGCTTGACCAATAGCACTTGGCTAAAAATGATTTATTTTCTAAAACAGTGCTTATCCCCTGTGAGATAAGGGTTAAGTAAGTAGCTTTAGCTTTTGAAACACAACTCTAATGAATTTTATTAATAGAATAACCAATGTCTAAATAATCTTAGGATAAGTTACACTTTTTAAACTTCATAAATTTGACAGATAGTATTTGATGTTTGATAATATTCCATAATTTTATGATTTTGTATTTAAATTTTATTTGCATATACTAATTATACATGAGTCCCATTGTATATGTTCACCCATGCATACAAAGTACTTTGATCAAAATCATCCCCTGTATTTTAACATGCTTCATTATTCTATTTTCATACATGTATGTAAATATGTCAATCATCTTCAGCCTCTTTGCCTTCAGCCTTTGCCTTCTGGGATCCTCCATTCCCATCTTTCAACAGGGCAGGCTTTATACTCCCATCATTCATGGTTTTAAGGTCAAGATTTCATAAATGAAAAAGAATATCTGATATTTGTTTGTTCTTGATCTGCCTTATTTTGCTTAACATTATGGCCTCCAGTTCCATCCATTTTCATGCAAACAAAGTAATTCCGTCTTTTCTATGACTGGATAATAGTACATTTTCTTTACCCATTTGTCTATTAATGAGCATGTAAGCTAATTCCATACTTTGACTGTTTTCAATCGTGCTGCTGTGAACAGAGGTGTGTGTATGTATTCCCAAGATGGTATAATGAGTTATAGGTAGATTTATTTCTAGATTTTTGAAGAGCATCCCTACTGATTTCAATGTGATTAACATCCCTGACAACAGTATATGAGAGTTCCTTTTTTCCCACATCACCACCAGCATTGGTTGTTGTCTGACTGAAGTAAGGTGTAATCTCAGCATTGTTTTAATTTTCATTGAAAAGTTCTTCAGGCAACTATTAGCTATTTATACTTTTTCTCTGGAGAAGTGTCTTTTCAATTCATTTGCTCATTTATTAGTTGGATTGTTCATTCTTTCAGCGTTTAATTCTTGGAACATTTATATCCTTTACTTGATTAATAGCTAACCAAGACATATCAGTTATCTGGGCATTGCCGCTGTAGGATATCTTTGACTACAGAAGAAGTTGTTTCCTTTGATGTGCATGGTTTCGGGAGGTTTTTTGTGTGTGTGTGTGTTTTTTACTTTGATGAACTGCTACCTGTCGACTCTTGTCCTCACTTTCTAAGAAATTAAAGAACCATTCAGAAAGGCATTATCTAGGTCTATATCTTCAGAGTGTTTCCCTATGTCTTCCTGTGGTAATATCAATGTTTGTTTTAAATTTGGTTTTCCAGTTTTCTCACTCTGTTCATTAGTGATGTATAGAAAGCTACTAATTTATGTATGTTGATTTTGTATACTGAGACTTGGACAAACGCTGTGGGGTTTTTTGTTTTTTATTTAATCTGTTCTAAGAATTTTTGGTGGAATCTTTAGGGTCTTTTAAGTATAGGATCATATAATTTGAAACAGCAATGATTTAACCCCTGCATTTTCTATTTATAGCCCTTTTATTTCTTTCTCTTGCCTTCTTGCTCTGGCAAGAATGTATATTCTATCATTATATAAATGGGATGAAGAGAGTCAACATCTTTGTTTCATTCCTCATTTTAGAGGAAATTATTTCAGATTTTTTTATTTTTTTAAGATGAGGTTAGATACAGATTTATTACATATAACCTGTTTAGATGGTGAAATGTGTCCCTTCGGTTCCTGATTTCTGAAGGACTTTTATCCTGAAGGAATATTAAATTTTTTCAGTTTTTTTTCTGTATTTGTTGAAATGATCATGTTTTCTGTCCTTCTACTTATGTACTTTGTTACATTTATTGATTTGTGAAGGCTGAAAGTTGCATTTTTCTAATGAAACCAAGAAAAGCTGATAAAATGTCAGTTTCACTGAGATAGGCTATGTCCAGATAGCTAATAAAATATTTTTTCTCAATAAGAGCATTAACCCAACAACATTTGTATTTGAATCAATAGACTAAGTTTTTAAAAATGACCTGGCTAGCCATAGGAAAATGAGCATCCTCTAGTCTCATGAGGTTTGAGTAGGTCAGAAAGGTGGAAGCAAGGAAAATTTACTCTCTTGTTGTGAGCCTTGAGCTAAGAGTCTGACTCCTGCATTCTCACACCAGCATTCTTGGTTCTCAGGCCTCCAGATTCAAGCCTGAATTTACACACTATACACTGTCTCTATTTTCACAACTTACCACTGGCTACTCTAAGTTTCGAGCTTGTAGATAGCAATTTATAGAACTTCATGGCCAACAAACTCAAAAGAAAGTCACATAGTATATCACTTTACATATATGCATGTAGTTATAGATAAGCAGATAGATGATAAAGATACAGATGAATATAGATATAAACATATATACACATATACAGTATGTATACATGTATAGTCACAGGACTGTAAAGGTTGATATGTTGTACATATAGCATTAACATCATATATATTTTACATATGAATATACACATATATATTGTTCATATTCATTATATTTATATATCTATTAGATCTAGATTTCTACCACTGTTATCTATATTATTGATATTGATATACCTATATCTATCTCCTCTTAATTCTTTCTCTCTGCAAAACCTCAACTTCTCCATGGGCCTCAAGCCTGGTTGATCCACGGCATGATAATGCCAATTCCGATCTTGGATTCCACCTGAGCTTCATGCCTGCCACACCTACATATTTCAGTTGGCTCCTTTGCAGCTTCATGCACTACTTTCTCCATCCAAAGCCACACTGCCAGCATTACAACCTGATGTGTGGCTGTTTGTCATCCTAGCACACCTGCAGAGCATGCATCAGTTAAATACCACTTTTAGAAGGGCACATTACTGCTGAACCACCAAATAAATAGAGAGAAGGTATCCAGTGAGTTCAAAATACATTTCACAAGGAAGGCAAATTACTATATGTTGTTCCAACATCTTTGCTGCATGTTTTATATACAACACATTTCGTAAATTACGTATCTACCTTCTCTGTACAGGTAAGCAAGTTGCATCTCACAGAGATTGGTGTCATGTTGGTTAGTTGCAGAAGACCACTGATTTAAACTCAGGTTTCTCTGCCTTACCATTTTTCCTACACCTGTCAGAAAATGGTGAGAAGTTAGTTTGTCAGGAGATGATTTCCAATGTAAGCTAATGTGGCTTACCTGGGCTCCAAAGACCTACAGGCATATTTATTGAAACATTTTTTGTTCACCACTGCACATTTTCCAAAAGACTCCCAAAGCACTAAAGAAGTCTTCATTCAACTACTCCCTGAGTAAAATGTTCAGGCTTATTGACAGATTTTTTGTAAAGATTTGAATACAAAATAAAAGTTTATTACCAGCTTGAGAAGAAAAGCAAAATGGATTACCAGCGCATTGAATATTCCAGGAAATTCAGTACCCCTAATCTCCTTCTAAATAGAGGATGTCAGAGTGATTCAAATACATAACTTTCTCTTTCTTCTATCATATAAATCCCATGAACTCAGTGAACATGATTGCACAAGAATCTAAACCCAGGTCAATGAGAAAAAGTAATGAGGTTACTTGGGTTTATTTATTTTTTGTCACTTCTGGAATTTGCACTCAAGACCTTGTGCTTGATAGGCAGTCACTCACCAGGTCTACAGCCCAATTTTACCTTATATCCCCCTTGACTAGCCAGCCTCAGACCTTGATCATCTTATCTATGGCTTCCTGGGTAGCTGCTGTACCAGCACACTTGATAATTTGTGATGAAGTTTCACTTTTGCACAGGCTGGCCTCAAACTACAGTCTTCCCTATCTCTACCTCCCACATAGCTATTGTTACAGGAATGACTCAATGTTTGGATACAGCAGGCTAGTTTGAATAGTTAGATTTAGAAGTAGAATGGAATGAGAACTAGCAATGAATGTGCTCTGAATCTAGCATGCCTTCACACTCCCTGACAGTACCGTCTGTGTATAAAAAGGGAAGAGAAAAGGGAAGAAAGCCAGTAGAAACAGTAAGACTACTATGGAAGAAGGTCAAATTGTGAGATTAGAAAAAAATTGTTTAAATATGGGCATACTTTACCAAAAATATGAAAAATAACTATATTCATAAAAGTGCTATGTTGTTTGTAGGGTAGTGCTGCCTATGGATTCCTGTGTTTTATTTTCTGTGAACCAGGCACAGGGCTAACTAAGCTTTAACATATATTGCATTCAGTAGTTCTATTGAAACCCTTGAAACTCTATGCTATCTGGCTAGTGTTGAACAACACTTCTCTTGGTCTGAGACTGGCAATTGCATTATTGAGATAGATCCCTCTGTTTTATGGTATCTGAAGGCAGTCTTACTAATCTTCACCACCCAAAGCACGGAAGCATATTTCCATTTCCAAAACCTGAAGTTTGTTAACAACCTAGAAATTGACAACCTTACAGAAAAGTAAGCCAAAGCATATGAGGTCCAATTGGTTGTTCTCTCTGATCCCTACATGAGTAATGGATCAGTTAAATCCTTCACTGTCTCAAGAAATCACCATCTGTTCATTAGTCTTTAATGGATGGAAGTGATGTTCCAAGAAATCTCTGCTGGGAGACAATTCTGGAACTCATGAAAAGCAGCTGGCAGATTAGGGGGTCAACCAAACAGATGGTATCAAGGCGATTTGGCAACTTGGGCAGCTGTTGTGCATCCTGGGAAAGGTGAGTACTTCTTTCACCATCGAAGTCATGGATCTGCCAGACACACCATAAAGAAGCATGTCATTACATCAAATCAAACATTGATTCTGGACACAGACTGTGGGACCTGGGAAACAAACATTTTGTGTCTTCAACCTCAACTTTACTAAAGAAAGAATACTGGCTAGGGAGAAAATACCACTAAACAAAACAATTTTCTCGCTAAAACAAAGCAAAACATCATCAATTGTTCAGGAATTTCAGATGGGAAATATACGTATGGCTTTAGCCATGTTTTTATAAAGGAGGAAGCATAAGGGTTTGATTAACTTGTATAGGAAAATTCCACTTTCACAGCAAGTTTCAGTTCTTGAAGACAAGATCTGTGCAATATTTACTTATCTCACTTCTTGGTTATAGTGAATTAAGTAGGTTATAACTCAAGAAATTAAAAAAAAATACCTACAAAGATAATGCTGTGGTATCTCTAGCATTTTTAAGAGTTTAATTATGACATGAATAGATCTGGGTTTTGTTATAAAGTTTATGGTTGTTTCTGTGTTATCTCATTGTTGTCTGTCTGACTCTTGGACATTGAGATTATTGCCTGGCATTGTAGGTCCTTCCTCCTTTTTTCCCTTCCTCCATAAGCATTTGCGAGCAACTATTGCAGGTTAACCATTATTCTAGCCCTGGGACACAAGGAGGGCAAAAACAACAGCAACAATAAAAACCCAACACCATATTTGTTCTTGTAAAACTTGAAATTCTATGCTGAGAATAGATATTAAAGAACTGATCACACAGTGAATCATTCCAAACTGAGAAAAGTCCTGTGAAAGAAAAGAACTACAGTCAGGGAAAGCATAGAACACTAGGAGATTCCTTCTGGCCAAAAGAAAGAATAGAAAGGGAACAAGGCAGGATAGAAGGAGAGCGATGGTTTACCTGAGAAAACTAGAAAGCTACATTTGAACTGAAGGAATGAAGGATAAACAAAGGAAACATAGGCCAAACCTTGCAGAAAACACTGTTGTAAAGAAAGAGACAGAACTAGACAAAGGTATTTCAAGGAACAAGAATGGTGCAAAAACATCCTGAGGTCGCAATAGACTTCTATTAGTCTATACAGACTATTAGACTAATAGAATCATAAACTCTCTCTTTCATAATTTATAGTGAATATACCATAATGTTAACATAGTGTATTATTTTTATTTGAATCTTAGTATCTATATTATGCTGTCCATTATGTAGAAAAGCAGACATTGATTATATCTGTTCCATGATGAGGAGAAAGAAGAGATGATACCAGAAAACAGACACAGGGTACCTAGTAGTCCCTCAGAAACACAGAGTCAAAGTCCAACAACATAAACACCAGGGAGCTGGTCCTTGAAAGAGTGGGAGGGGCCAAGGGGAAAGGTGCAGACAAAGAGGGGAAGAGGGAGAAAACCAATGTGTGTCCTACAAAACTGAGAGAGTGAGGGACAGGGTGGGTAGGGGAGGTTAGGGTGACATTGATCTAGATGCACTGTATCCATATGCTGCTTTGTTAAATGGCAACTCCTTTGTATGACTATTTAAAGATGAATAAAACTAAATTAATAAGAAAAAAAGAAGAAAGAGCCAGAAAGTGCTCCATGCATTCGCTGGCTCTGCCCTGTGAGTTCAGAACAGACTCCATCTAAAATGCATAGCATGTTCCAAGACATGTTAAGTGGAGAGAAATCAGATACTTTCTTTGTCTGGGTTGCTATAACACAAATACCTTAGGCTTGATGATGTATAAAAGCAGAAAAAATATTCTCATTCTTTTGGAGGTGGGGATTATAGAGTAGGGGTGATGGCAAATCCAGACTCAGGGAGGGCCCACTCCAGGCTCATACATGACATCTTCTTGTTCTGGCCTCACACAGCTGAGTGGGTGGATGAACTGTCTCTTTGGGGGCTCTTTTATAAGGGGACTTACCCCCATTCAGGTGGACTTTTTCCTCACAAAGGTTCCAGGTCCAAAGAAGACCACTTTGGAAGTTCACATATCAACATATAAATTTTAAAAGACAGAGACACAGTTATGTAGAAAGTAGTATTTATGGGTGTGTGGGTATGTGTGTGTACACGCACCCATATTGGGGCTTGAATTCAAGGCCTTATGCTCTCCCTTAGCTTTTTAAATCAAGACTGGCATTCTACTCCTTGAGCCACCCTTCCACTTTTCACTTTTTGCTGATTTGTTGGAGATATGTGTGCCTAGGCTGGCTTCAAACTTCTATCCTCAAATCTCAGCTTCCTGAGTAGCTGGGATTACAGGCAAAGGCCACAAGTACTCAGCTTGGAAGGTTGTATTCTAATGTCGGGAATTAAAGAGAGAAATATCATGATCTGTGCAGTGTGGGTAATATATTTTTTCAGCTCTGAAACACACACACACTGTTTTATTTTTCTGAGAAGCCAGAAAGCTTAGGAGAATCCCGCTTCTAAAAATCCTATAGCCTACAGGCAGGGACATAAACCTAGAAGCCATAAAGACCTCCTGACTGAAGAACTGATTCTAATGCAGTACATTAGAATCTAGACCTCACAGGCAATTTGTGAGCTCAGTAGCTCCTGCTATGAAAAGGAAGCTATTTCATAATTCAACTTGGCGAATTCAGCAAATTAAAAAAAATGTTCAAATTCAGGAAAACATCTTGTGATCTTTCAGTTAAACAGTGCAATTTCTTTTTTTCCATTTTTACAAATCTAAAATTAATATTTAGCAGAAAATCTTGGTTTTGCTTGTCCACCTTGTTAAAATTATTTTTTAAATGGGAAGGTTTGTATCATTATCATTAAGAAGTACAAAGGAGTTGCCATTTAACATAGCGGTTTATGAATACAATGTGTCTTGATTAAGGTCACCCCTTTCAATATTTCCATCCCTCCCTCCCAATGCAGCCCTTCCCTCTTCTTAACTTTGTAGGATATACATTAAATTCTTGGTTGCATTCTGCCTTACTTGTCCTTTTCATTCAACTACCCCTTTCCCCTTGACCCCATCCCACCTCTTGTAAGTACCTGTTTGTTTTCCCAACTTTTTTTAAAACTAAATTTCACATTTAACAGGCCATCCAGGTTTTTATTTTCCACCTAATCTTATGACTTATCCGATTTTGGCGAAACTGTACTCATACTGAGAAAATCTAAGAAAGAAACTTGTGGACACAAGTTGAAAGAAAACCTGACCTGGATCACAAGGGAGTGTGGAATGGATAAACCTCAGCACACCACCATGATGAAAGATGGAGACATTTTGCCCGTAGCCAGCTTTCCCTGACTTCCTAGGGGTCCATATTGGGCATAGCAGACAGAAGGACTGAAGCCAGCATCCAGGCCTTAAGTTGTCCAGATAGCTCTGAAAGGTTGACTCAGCAATACTGAACAGACAGGAAGAATCTGTATGTGGGCCAGGACACTTGGGAAGCAGAACTGGGAAATGCCTGGAAGCAAAGGACAGGATAGAGGAGAGTGTTTTTAAAAATAGCTTGTTTGAGTCCATAAGGTGGTATTCAAGGCCAACAAGTCAGCTTGAAAATGATCCAAATGAAATTCTTATAGAGAACTTTCCTTCCTCGGGAACCTGAAACTCAGAATTCTCATAGCCCTTAGCCGTGTCAGGATTGGAGTTAAAACTAAGTTACCCCATGTGTTAATTTCACATGGTGGATGCTAAAAACTACCTGGGGCCAATTGTGTTTTGCTAATTCTATGATTTTCCAATTGGGTATGGCCAACTGTTGCCTAGTTGGTCCTGTTGTTTCTAATATATCTTCTGGTCATGCCAAGCGAAAGTGCCTAAATCATGTTCAATGTGTAGGGGAATTGGAGCCATGCTGACCATATAGACAAGGGGTTCCTTTTCCAAATGTACACCTCTCTGGGTGTCTGTTATACCCATGTATTTATTGTTGTTCAGTTGGCCCAGACAGAAAGACATTTATTTGGGCTCTGCTTAAGCACAGATTACAAGTGACATGGGGGAAGAAAGGTGTGGAACATTAAATTATTACTAATATGGAGATTTTTTTGCAAAAAAAGAAAAATAAAAAACCCAAATTTATAATTGCATAACAAGAATTAATTGCATATTTAGAGGATTGTGATAAAGGGGGAATGACTTATGAGCAATCACGCTGCTCACAAGTTGCTTGCTGGGAGCAAAAGTTGTTTTCCTTCTAATAACTTGACAATACTGTCATCACAAAATGGAGAATAATTGATTTGAAATTTAGTGATGACACCAGATACTGGAAAGGTGGGGATCACTACAGTATCAAAACTGGTACTAAGCATCACTGCTGGTAGCTTGAACCTGTAATCCTAGCTACTCCAGAGGTTGAGATATGAAGATCCTGAGAATCACAGTTTGAAGCCAGCCTGAAAAGTCTGTGAGACTCTTATCTCCAATCAAGCACTAACAAGGCTGGAAGTGGAGCTGTGGCTCAAGTTGTAGAGTGCTAGTCTTGAACAGAAAAGCTCAGGAACAGAACTCAGGCCTTGAATTGAAGCCCCAGAACACACACACACACACACACACACACACACACACACACACACACACACACGCATATATCCAGAGATGGCTTAAAGATATTGAGTAAGAAAAAAAAAAAAAGGTATTGAGTAAGGACCAAAGCTATCTTTAGAGCATTAGAGTGTTCTTTCCTTATTTTGGAATGTCCTACTGAGGGGAAAAAATCAAATTTAAAAATGAATTTTGGGAGAAACAAAAAAGCAATTATAATTGTAATATGGTGTCAAGATAATAGTAAAGATACTACCTCACATGCTACAGTACACAGTTCAACCAACAGTGTAGCACAATTTTCAATATAAAATGGTATTAGCAGCTCATGCCTGTAATCCTAGTTATTCAAAAGTGTGGTCAACTGTAGTACATCGCTAGTCCAGACAGGAAAATCCAAGATACTTCATTTCCAATTTATCCACAAAAAGCCAGACTGGAGGCATGGCTCAAGGGGTAGAATACTGGGTAAGCAAGCAAGCTGAGAAAGTTTGAGAACTGAGTTCAATCTCCAGTTCCAAGGGAAACAAGAAAACTTAAAGGGTTATCTCTTTCTATTCATTCCCACAATAAAGTATAAGATTAGCAGAAGAGAACCAAACTTGGATTTATAACCTGAGGCAAAGAAGTCTCTTTCAAGCACCTTCAAGTTCATAACATAAACTCAAACTTTAAATCTGTATGTTGCACAAGACTTGAGTAATGTCATCTCATACTCCTATGAGAGAGGCATATCTCTACTCCACCTTTCAAGGTTAAGGGAAAGTTACTTTCCAAGGTCATACTCCAGCAAGTAATTGAAAGCAGGAAGTCTCATCTGGTCTCAAACTCAACTCCTTCACTTATACAAGTTAGATTAAAAAAAAAACACAGAAGAAACAACAATGAGCATATAACATAGCAAAAGTTTCTGTTTCTTGCTGCAGACTTAACTCTCTCTAGACTTTAAAACCCACTTGAGAGATGGGTGTGATCCTTTTATCCTATGGAGATTGAAATGAAGTCACAGGTTACATGGTAAATGACAGAGCAGAGCTTTAACGAGTAGGGACTCAGATACAGAAAGATCTAACTAGACTCAAAAAAAAAAAAGCTATGTACAGAAACCAGGTCTAAAGCACTATGTTGACACTATACACAATTTTTTTTAATGAAGCTAAGAAAGAAATCCAAAGAAAATCACAAGAAGAGTTACAGCCCCGCCCTCACCACCTTCAGATTTATTCCATTGCATCTTTCAGAAATAAATTCTGAAATTTAATTTAAATTCTTAAATGTGTAAGACAGTATTGACTTCCTTCATTATTTGTAATGCTCTTCTGGGTTTTCTCCTAGTCCCTGTGTGACAATAATTTTAGTAATTAAATTCTATTAGAAATTAATTTCCGTTCATGGAATGGGTGTGGGTGAAGGATAGGAGTAAAGTCATCAAGAAAAGAGCTACAAAGATATGCCCTGCAGGGCTTTGGACTTATTACACTGGAGTGACCTGGAAGAAGAGGTAGATCGTCAAGTTCTTTCAACAGGAAGAGCAGAAAGTGGATTTTTTTATGGTGTTTTGAGATTTTGACACAGGATTATGGGAAGAGAAAGAAGAAACATGAAAATTAGCTTTGATTTTTTTTTATACATGCTGGGGCCTGGGGAGAAATATCTTATCTTTTTCTATGGATATGTGCATGTTCTCCAATCCTGGGGCTTAAATTTAGACCCTGGACCACAGAATCTGAGATTTTGTTTAATTTTATTTTATTGTCAAGGTGATGTGCAGAAGGGTTAAAGTTATATACATAAGGTAATGAGTACATTTCTTGTTACCCCTCCCTCATTTTCTCCCACTTTCCCTCCCTCTCAACACCGCTCCCACAAGTTGTACAACTCATTTCCAACATAGTGTCTTGTTAGTATCACTGTTGCTTTGGTTCACCCTTTGTCCTTTGTCTCACCATTTTGTTGTTCTTCTTCTCTTCCCTAATTCAGATAAATGTATGTACAATACCCATGGTACCCAAATCAAATACAGTGACAACAAGGGATAAACCACAGGGGGAAAAAAACACACACAAAAAAGAAATTACATAGTACATTTAAAACAACAACAAGGGGGGTCCAGAGGAAGATGGTGGAGGAGAAGCTGGGAGCTAAACAAGCTCTCACACAGAAACTAGTTTTAGTATTCCAGTGAAAAGTCCAAGGCTAGAGAGGCACACCAAATTTACCAACATAGTACAGAGTTTGGCCAGAGAGGAAAAATCCAGGCAGCTTGGTCAAGGAGACACATTCAAGCACTCCGGTGTCTGCAGTGGTAGTGGCAGGGGCGGGAGCAGCTGCTGATATGGCCACCACATCAACAGAGAGACCAGGACAAAGCTGCCAGAGGTGGCTTGGGAGCAGATTCTACTCACCGCCAACAAGAACTGACAAGGAACAGAAATCTTCACCCTGCTGACTATAGACAGTCACAGACAGTGGACAGCCCAAAAACCAAGGGAAAGGCCTGAGTTTCCCCAAGACTTCCTCACTCCTTCTCACAGAGAGTAATGGGAAGGTAGCCCCTCTCCCACCACAGAAGAAGAACTTCATCTTTGATACTGACAAAGACCCATCCAGAGCAGCTATCACATAACTCAGGCCTTGGAAGAAGACAATAGGAGCCATTCTACAGGTCAAAGAATCTGACCTGTGGGGCTCAACTCAACCCAGGGAAAAGTTGCCCTTCCTAGGTAGGCAGAGAAAGCTCTGCCCAAGAATTGACTCTCTTCACTGGGTAAACAGAGCCAGAGGCTGCCCCTACCCACTGCAGGATAGGCAGCACACCCCGCACTAGGAAGGATAAAAGAAAAACAATTGAAACTCAGTATACATAAATCCTGAGAATGGCTCCAGGCTGGGATGTGAGTGTCTCAGGAGCTATCCCCTCAGGGAAAAGCTACTGATCGATGACAGGCCTCAACCCTACCCACAAACCAGCCCCATCACAGCAACTCCAAGCTATAGGAAACAGACATCTCCCACTTTTTTGATACTCAAAGCAGATCTCCCTCCACTGAAATAGCCTGGGAAGAGTGTCATAAATTCCCTAGTAGGGTAGAGCTTCCTTCTGCCTGCTGAAACACACTGATTTAAGAACTAATGAAGCAACAGTAGCAAGGATAAGAACCACATGATTATCTCAATAGACACAGAAAAAGCATTTGACAAGATCCAACACCCCTTTATGATGAAAGCTCTGGAAAAACTAGGAATCCATGGAACATTCCTCAATATAATACAGGCTGTGTATGACAAACCCACAGCCAGCATTTATACTTACTGATGAAAAGCTAAAGCCATTTCCTCTAAACTCAGAAATGAGACAAGGATGTCCACTCTCTCCACTTCTCTTCAATTTAGTATTAGAATGCCTAGCCAGGGCAATAAGACAAGATCCAAACATAAAGGGGATCCAAATAGGGAAAGATGAAGTAAAACTTTCCCTCTTTGCAGATGACATGATCTTGTATTTAAAGAATCCCATGGACTCCACTCTCAAATTAGTCCAGCTGATCTGAAACTTTGGCAAAGTAGCAGGGTATAAAAAGAACCCTCAAAAATCAATGGGTTGGGGCTAGGAAGGTGGCTCAGTGGTAGAGCACTTGCCTTGCATGCCTGAGGCTCTGGGTTTGATTCCTCAGCACCACATAAGCAAAAAGAAAAAAAGCCGGAAGTGGCGCTGTGGCTCAAGTGGTAGAGTGCTAGCCTTGAACTGAAGAGCTGAGGGACAGAGCCCAGGCCCAGAGTTCAGGCCCCATGACCGGACCCAAAAAAATAAATGGCTTTTCTGTATGCAAACAATGAGAAAAGCGTGGCACAAAAAATAAAATACCTAGGAGTTAAGGAAAAAAGTGAAGGACCTCTACGATGAAAACTTTAAAAACCTGAAAAAGGAAATTAAAGCAGAACTAAGGAAGTAGATAAACATCCCATGCTCCTGGATTGGTAATATTAACATCATGAAAATGGCAATACAGACAAAGGCTATCTACAAATTCAATGTGATACCTGTCAATATTCTAAACTCATTCTTCAATTAAATGTAAGACACTATCCAAAAATTCATATGGAACAATAAAAGACCCCGAATAGCAAAAACAATTCTTAGCAGAAAGAACAATGCTGGAGGAATATCAATACTAAACTTCAAACTCTACTACAAAGCCATAGTAATCAATACAGCTTTGAACTGGCACAAGAACAGACCTGAGGACCAATGGAATAGAACTGAAGACCCAGAAATGAACCCACAGTTCCACAGCCACCTAAATTTGGTAAAGGAGCTAAACAAATAGAATGGAAGAAAGACAGCCTCTTCAGTAAATGGTGCTGGCAAAATTAGTTAAACACCTGTAGAAAACTAAAGCTAGATGCCTATATATCATCCTGCACCAGCATCAGCTCCAAATGGATCAAAGACCTTGAAGTCAAAGCAGACACCTTGAAAATATTACAGGAAGGAATAGGAGAAACCCTAGGTCTCCTTGGCACAGACAGAAATTTTTTGAATAGAGACCCAGAAACACAACAAATCAAAGAAAGGTTGAACAAATGGGATTGCATGAAACTGCAGAGCTTCTGCATGGCAAAAGACATGGCTAGCAAGATCAATAGAAAGTCCCCGGATTGGGAGAAGATCTTTACTAGCCATACAATGGACCAGGGTCTCATATCTAAAATATACTTAGAATTAAAAAAATTAAATCCCCCCAAACCAAATACTTAAAGAAACAACTGCCCAATTAATAAGCATGCTTAAGGCTTAAAAAGAAACTTCTCTGAAGAGGAAATAAGAATGACCAACAGACACAGGAAGAAATGGTCAACTTCTCTAGCCATAAAATAAATGCAAATCAAGAAAATATTGACATCCTACCTCACCCCAGTTAGAATGGCTATAATCAAGAAATCTAATAACAACAGATGCTGGAGGGGATGTGGCCAAAAGGAAACCCTACTACATTGTTGGTGGGAGTGTAATCTTGTTCAACCTCTTTGGAAAGCAGTGTGAAGGTTCCTCAAAAGAGGAGCTCCCCTATGACCCAGCAATCCCACTTTTGGGCATTTACCCAAATGATCACAAAGAAGGATACTCTAAAGCCATCAGACTTTCTTTCCCAGGCTGGCTTCCAACCATGGTCCTCATACCTCAGCCTCCTATGTAGCTAGGATTTCACGTATGAGCCATTGGCTCCTGACTACTTCTGGGTGATCTTCATCTTTTCGGGTAAGAACATTACTCAAGTTACTAAGTTGTTCATCCATCTACCCTTTTCCATGTTATTATTCCAACAACAATAATCTTATATTACAATATAAGAAAAATTTCAATCAATATTATTAAGCAGAATACTTAGGGCCATAATCAATGATCAAAATATCATGAAACTAAAGTGAGTATAACAATTAAATAAAATTTGAATGCGATAATATTTTAAACAGATGTCTTAGTGCTTCAGGTAGTCAGTGCTATGCAATCATAGGGTTAACATGCACACACACAATAAAACTGATTTGCCATCCCATACCAAGCAAAATTATATTCTTCATAACCTCTTATTTTGTCTTAGTGTACACCTCATTCCTATGTGTCTTTGTCAAAAGCCCCCTTTCTCATAGATATTATTGGTTTGGGTTTTAAATTTAATTATTAGGTACTGCCCTCATTAAATTCATTTTTAAGATGAATCTGTTGTTCATGAATCCCTGATATCTCTAGTTACTGAATTTTGATGGCTGATATAAGTCAGTTGTGTGTGAGGCTGCAGTATAATCGGGCTTTTTAATATTTTTTTGTGGTCCAGAGAGTTTGAATTTTTAAAAGGTTCGATTGGACTATGGAAGTCTGATGCAGTGCTCCTATGTGAGTGGTTTATAGAGAGAAATTGTTTGTGTACTGAAAGAGAATAATCACTAGCTAATGTACTAAAAATGTCAGTTATTTTGTCTCCAATCATTAAAGGGATTTTTGTTGTTTTGCTTGGTGAGTGGTAGGTGTTCATTCATATTTGCTGATGTATAAATGAAGAAAATTGCCATTGTATAAAATAGATCTCTTGTTTCATTTTGTTTTACTGGTACTGAGATTTAAACTCAATATCTCATGCTTGCTCATCTGGCGCTCTACCAACTCAGGCCTGCTTCCAACCCAGATTTTCATGGCTTATTTTGGAGGAGTCTTG
The DNA here is from genome assembly GCF_000151885.1 of Dipodomys ordii. Taxonomy (NCBI): domain Eukaryota; kingdom Metazoa; phylum Chordata; class Mammalia; order Rodentia; family Heteromyidae; genus Dipodomys; species Dipodomys ordii. The sequence goes on along the minus strand of NW_012267364.1, from coordinate 3,100,584 downwards.
CGGACTTTTCTGCCTGGCTACCCTTGAACCTAGTTCCTTCAAATCTCAGCCTCCTGAGTAGCTAGGATTATATGTATAAGCCACTAGTGCCCAGCTAAACTATAGCAGAAACTGGAATCAAGTTCATAATCCCTCTGCCTCATCCTTTTTCCTTTATTGTTTACTGGTATGCACCACCGTGACCAGCCTTGTATGTTTTGAAATGTGGGAGCAACAGAATAAAAACCTGCATGAAATGATCATGAGAAAAACAATAACAAAGACAAAGTTACTTACCCTTAAGATCTGCTTTGTTTTCTCCTCCAATGTTTTCATGATAAACCCCAAAGAATGCTCTGTATAAAACCTTCAATTAGTTACTGTGTTTCACATGTGAAGCAAAAAAGAGGTTTAGTTATGAAACGATAAACCAGAGAGATGTGCTCAGTTATAAAAAATATCTGGTTCAATCTGAAGAAACAGAGAGAAAGCTACACATATATAGTGGAAGCTGGTGGAGTATAGAACCGAAGTTTTCTTGGTTTGATGGATTTAGATTTAATATCTCACAGATATTTTCCCAGAGGCAGAAAATAATAACAAAGGAAATTCCTCTTGTAAAATTTACACACATAAAATATATGTGTTTCTGCACACACACTCACTAGTACAATGTAGCATTTCAAAATTCATCTCATCCTCCAAATCAAAGCTGAATGCCCCTTTCTGCCCTATAATATTCTACATTCTTTGCTTTGTTTGTATCACTAGTTATCAAGCATGATATCTTCCAGGTTTCAGCTATTTGTACAAACATCGATAACTTGAAAACGAATAATGGTCTAAAGGCTTTTATGTGTGCAGTCACATGGTTTAATAAAAATCATTGGTCTTTATTCCTGGTTTCTGACTGAGATCCTGAATACAAGGGTAATTTCTGAGTACTAAGAATATCTTACATTATTCATAATGAGCTTCTGTCAACCACACCTATGTTTATGCTAATAAGGAGATGACTCTGGGTGGACTCCTGGGTAATTAGGATGACGATCAGAGTCTTGGAACCAATGGGTGAAGAGAGGAATGTTGAGCCCAATCCTTTACTCCAGCTCTAGGAGGAAAAGAAGGACTAGAGCTTGAGCTCAGTCACCAATGGCCAGTAATTTGATCCATCATGCCACATAATAAAAATCCACAAGTTCCCCTAAACACAAATGTTCAGAGGGTTTTGAGGTTAATGGACACATCAAAGTGCTAGAAGTATATTTGGGGAAGACAGAAATTCCCTACAACTCATCATTTCCACTTGGTTGTCCCAGAGCTCTGTCCTTCATTCTTTAACCCCTTTTCCAGTGTCCTAATCCTGTGACTTCCATCTTTTTAAACACTTTGGATTGCATGAGGATCTTAATAACTGCTTTGTAAACTATGTACTTTTGCAATGATATCATCTTTCTTAACTCTATGTGAGAACATGCTCTCCTGTCCCAATAATATTGGCTTGACAATGTAGCAGTCATTGAAGCCAAGTAAATGTCCTCTTCATCTTCTTCAAAGGCACCTATGTCAAGAAGAGTAATTGGACTGAAAGCCACCACTGCCCATTTTATCACCGTGTTCTCAAAGAGGCTGTACTGCCACTGGCTGTTCCTATCTGGGGATTACTGCATGTAGACTTCATGGATCCAGCTGCAGAAAAATGAATGCATTCATCTAGGGATCACAGTTCCTGGAACTGTCAGAACCCTGTCACCTGGTCCACACAGAGTCTTACACTAGGAGAATTACAGTAGCAATGATAGAAACTGTTAGAGATTGGAAACAACTGAGTACTGGAGGCTCAAGCCTGTAATCCTAGTAGAGGCTGAGATCTGAGGATTGAGGTTTAAAGCTGGCCCAGGCAGGAAGGTCCATGAGACTCTTATCTCCAAGTAACCACCAGAAAACTGGAAGCGAAGCTATAGCTCAAATGGTAGAACACTAGCCTGCAGAAAAAAAAAAGAGTCCAGAGACAGCATCTAAGCCCCAAGTTCAAGACTAGTGCCAGGACAAAAAATAAGTGTGGAGACCACTCAACCAATCAATACTCTTCTCTCATCCTAATTTTCAATTCTTATTCTAAAGTGTTTACATGTTTCAAGCCAGGTATGGTAGCAGGTTATCAAGAGACCAAAAACAGACGGTTCATTGAAGCCCCAAAAGTTTGAAGCTAGCCTGGGTAACATAGTATGTACTAGGACTCCATCATGGAAAGAAAATTGCCCTGATTTCTGATGCTTTGTATAATACAACTTTGAGTAACATCATAGCACCTTGAAAGCAGTTGTATATTATTTTAATAGCATGGGTTATTTTATTATCATCTTTAAGTAGTTGTACAAAGCAGTTGCCACTCAACAAAGCAGTTTATGAATACAATGCATCTTGATCAATGTCACCCTTTCATCATTCTCCCCAGCCCTCCCAAACCCACCTTTACTCAATTTTCTTTTTTTTTAATTTTATTTTATTTTATTTGTGAGCAAACTGTACAGAGGGGTTACAATTGCATGGGCAGGATAATGCGTACATTTCTTACCAAGCATTGCAGCCTCCTCCTTTGTTTACCCTTCCCATCCCTTCCCAGTCAATTTTCTTAATTTCATAGGATATGCATTGAATTTTATGACTGGATTGTCCCCTCTTCCTACCTCCCTCCCCTTGATCCCACCCTATTTCAGTACCCATTCCCTGGTGTTTATTTTATTGGCGTGTGAGTTAGCCTTTTTCAGGAATTACATCCCCTGAATTCACCATAATTCGGTTACTACACTTGTGAACACTCAGATACCACCCCGAAGTGATCACTTACATGTATAAGTTAATAGGTAGTACATGTTCTTTAACATGTATTATTGTCTATATACATATATAATAGATGATATATACATATACAATGGGTATATACTTATATAATATGTATGTACTTATATAATATGTATATGTTTTACATATATACACATAATGTGAAATATGTATGTGGTTGTTTATTATACATACATATATAATACATATATACATATATGTTTCATATATAATGTATAATAATATAATATATTCATATATACACGTGCTATTATATATCATGAATGTGATGATCAGCACTCACATTCAGAAGTTTTAGTGCCTTCATGCTGCTATAACAAGTTTGCATTCAGGTGGCTTGTGCTCAACAGTCCTTGTTCTCAGTTATGGAGACTGAAAGGTCAAAAACAGCACAATTGTAGATTCAATGTCTGGTAAGACCTTGTTTTCTGGGACCCAATTGGCACCTTACAGATGGCCAGGGATCTCTCTGGAGCCTCTTGATAAAGGTGCAAAGACTAAGGTGAATACCTCGCTTGCAACATTTCCACACATGGCTTATTTTAATGGATGACATGGGGAAAAGAGACATTCAGACCACATTGGTCTCGTCTAGCTCATGTGCCTTTGTGTGGGTTTGTGTTCATATGTATCTGCACATGTACATGTGTGTGTGCGTTTCTGCCTGCATTTTTTCTTAGCTTCTGTGTCTCTGTGGGGAAATGAAATGTATTGTTCTTCACCTCCTGTGATTCCCCTATCCCGTATGTCTTCCATTAGCAGCAGCTGACATTAGCTTGGGCTTCACCATCAATGCGTGTACACATTAGTCTGTGCAACCTCTACAAGTATAGGTACGAGAATAGTCCCCCAGGTCCAGCCGAAGTACCTAGGGCGATTCTGAGAGATAAAATGACTCATGCACAGCTGCTTCTCTCATACAGTTGATGGAGTTGGTCTGAGCTTGGCTCTGTCTCCTAGAAGCTGAAACACGGGTTACACCTAGCTCTGCCCAAGGGGGATGTTGATATGACTGATTTTTAGTCATGTAAAGGATTGGAAGGAGTTGTCAGAAGTGGGGAATCTGTTAAGGAGAGTCTATCAAGGAGGCAAGTCCAGTAAGAAGACACCAGGAGGTGACCTCACTTCCTTCATAATGTCCAAAGAGAACTTGGAACATAGGTATCCAGGCAACCACATTCCAGAGCCAGACCCAGCCAGCTCAGGTCCAGAGACAGTAGAGAAAGCAGGCCAATCTCCAATTGCCCCCAACTTCTCCTAGCCTCAGGAGAGTGGAGGGGGTGAGGTTTCTGGGGAGGGGACCTTGAAGATCTGGGAGATGCTGGATGAACTCTCAACCATGACCATGATGCTTATGATCATTTCCCTGGATGGCCCTCCAATTACACTGGCTAGTTCAGGGCAGTGCAGGCAAGGAAACCACGTTGACAGCTCCTGGCCTGCCTGTGCCAAGTCTCTGTGCCAAGTCTCTTGTGAATATCAAGCTAGGTAGGTACACATCAGTGGATAAAGTCCACCCTTCAACTCTGCCAGCAGCACAGAACAAGTAACAGCTTACTACTGCTAACTCACTTCCCATATCATAACTCTGAACCAGCTGGGATAGGAGGGACAGTACATGTTAACAGCTGCTGTGGTTATGCAGCTGCTTCTGACCACAACAAGGCAGACAGACCAACTTCCCTCTGTGCTCACAGTAGAAGAGTCTGCATGTCTTCCTGCTGCTGGAAATCTCCAGCAGATCCTTCTGTATCAACTGAAACAAAACAACTTCCAGCCATAGCAGCTCAGGAGCCATAACACCTTCCAGACACTTTGTACTTACAGTAGTTGTCTGGCCATATCAGCTGATACTGTTCTCCAGCCATAGCCACAGCAGAACAACTGCATCTTTAACTTGCGGTGGAATCTTTAAATCCAGCTACCTCCTCCTCCCTCCACAGAAACCTACCAGCCTACAGTTAGTTGTGACTGCCTCCACCCACAGTACCTGAGGAATCCCAGTGGTAACTTGTTCTGGCTACTGTGGAGATCTATCAGGCCTACATCAGTGCAAGTAGATCCCTTCTTTTTGTGGAGAAGAAATGAGCTGCACCAGACATAACAGAGCCAGGCCTCTGCCTAGTCTAGGAGCATAGATTCTTCACAGGTGGAGTCTATTCTCTTCTCTCCCTTTCTCTCTGAGCTCAGCTTAGACATTTTTAACCACTACTAGAATGGTTAGCTTTTAAGAAAACACTTCTTCCAGTTGTTTTTTGTTATTGTTGTTGCTGCTGTTCAGTATTTGGTATGCCATTTTATCTACTGATTTTCATTTTTTACTCATGTCAATTGCATAATTCAATAAGCCCATGTCATTCTGTACATGTACCAACACTGTCTACCAGCAGACTGAAGCTCCATGCAAAGCATGTGGTCCTGTGGGGTGGACATACACAGTCTACCCCAGAGGAAGTGAAGCAACCTCCTAGGTTGAAAGAGAGTGGATGAATGCCCAGAGAGAGGCAAGGGATCCAGGCCATGTAGCGTGTTGCTCTATCTTGAGACAGAACACTTGATCACAAGAAGCAACGGTTCTCTGCTAAGCCCAGTATCCTGAAAAAGTGCTACCCCTTGAGTCACAGGCTCAAATATCTGTGGTCCCATCCTAAAGTAGGAAGAACACAAATGTAATGATATATAGAGGCCTCCACCACCCCTGCATGGTGTGAATATATCATAATTCCAAAGAGAAGAGGCAAACATTCAGGAGGATACAGAGTCTATCTAAGATGTTTAAAGCCATGATGATTTTTTGCCAAGAACAGATGATATTTTCTGTACTTTTAAAAATTATTATTTCATAGATTATTGTACAGGTATCGTACAGAGAGGTTACAGTTAAATGATTCACGTAATGAATACATTTCCTTTTGAACAGTGTCATAGCCCCATTTGTAAGGAAATGGAAAGACTTGGAAAAACTTATACTAAGTGTAGTAAGCCAGACCCAAAGAAACATAGGGGTGTGCGGTTTCCCCCATTTGTAGTAACTATAAATCTACAAGTAAACCCAATGGTCAGTAAAAGACAGTCACACCTGAACATAACTAAAACAGCACTGTACACATTCACACAGAACAAAGGAGGATATTCTAAGGGGAGAATCACAAGGAGTCATTAGCTTATGAACATAAGATCATATAAAATGATGCATATTGAAATTAACTGCAAGGAATGGAAGCAAGAAGTATTTTATTATACTGTAGTCAGTTCTTTTTTTCCCTCCTTTTCTTCATTTTTCCAGAATACCCTTCTGTTGCTTTTGATTTCTATACTCTTTGTCTTGTATATAAGTTTCCATATTTCTCATTGTAAACTATGAAAGGTGAACCTGAACAAATAGGAATGTTAGGTGAGATTTTAGACTGATTGTTTTGGTCAGAAAAATACTTATTGATATCGTCACTGAAGGTTCTGTAAGTTTTACTACAGGACAAATCTCTGGGTCACCCACAGCAGTAATTCCTCACTATTGTAACAAGCTGACCTGCAAGAGGGAAGTGGTATAGGTTAGTGTTACAAAGACACTGGGTCCCTATGGTCTTCAGACTGCAACAGAGTCTTGTTTATGGGTAAGACCAGGGGATTTTCAGTTACAATTCACTGGTCCCAAGCTGCTGTCTAGACAGTCTTCATGTGGTTGATTTGATTTCTAGCCCCATCCGCTGGTCACCCTGGGTGGCAAAAAAGAACATATGTTGGACTCTTAGACAAAAGTCTGTTAAAATACACTCATCTGCTGCTGGGAATGATTTCATAGCAAGGTGAAAAGTGGTCCCTAGGTGAAGAATGCAAATAAGTGGAGAATTAATCAGCTTGCCCATGGGACAGCAGCTTCCCTTAGGAAAGAGCAGTAAACTTAACCAGAATTAAGATTTTTGCCATGAATATTTATATCTAGTTCTTATAATAGAGAAGCTTAGTAGCTTATCTTATAAATGATATAGATATACACATATGTATGCATATCTATGATTGATGACATACAATATTTAAGTCCTTGATTACATAATATTTTCAAAGTAGACTATTAGATTCTGCAGACTTGACATGTAAAAGGTAGTTATCGAATATGTAGATTCTAGAAGTGACGCAATTATTGGTGGTAACAAGGCCCAGAAGGTAACCAGCCCTTTGGGCAATCATAGTTAAGTTGTGATGGTGATATTGCATTTTGTAATTTACACAGTTGTCTGAGTTTAAAGACACGTGAAGCTTCACTTCAGAGTGCTTTGGCTCTCAGTCAGGACATCATCATGTTAATTGCTCAGGTCAAAGTCCTTGATGCTGTCCTTCCCTCCTCATTCCGCTCTACACAATATTTTATCAATAAATGTTCTATGAAAACGAGGTCTTGGTTCTTGACACTGCTCCCCATTTTGTTTCAAACCTGCACAGTGCGAGATGTCCCCTTGAGTGAGATTCTGTGTGGCAAAGCCCCGGGCAATCTCATACCTCAGAGCAGCATAAACTTCCTGTTTTCATCCCACATCATGACATCAAGATCCACAGTTCTCATTCTCTATTTAAAATTCATGGAGACAAGTGAACAGGACTGGTTATCTTTGGCCTAAACAAGGCATTCCTCTTTTTTATTTTAGTAGAAGCAGACAAATATAAACCATATAAATGTAGTCTGTTTCTTTAAGTTCATAAAGTTATGTTTCACGATTATGAATGAGAGTTAGCACAATTAAATATGTATATCTGTGCATTTTTATAGCAGAATTAGTTCCAAAAACAATATTTATTTCCATATAATATACTGGATACTTCCAGTGTATTTTCTTTACTTACATTTGATTAATTAGATATATAGCTAATTTTGTTCCATGATGAATATAAAATAGAATAATATTTTAAATACTTGAGATATATCCATATTCAGTCTTATTAAATCAGAAAGTGGTATTGTGTTTATATTGAGCTAAAGGCTGGAGCAAATGGGATATTGTTAATAAACAAACCTGAAATCCCAGCTATGAAGATTCAAAGTTCTAGACCTCTTTGGTAAAACTTTATACCTATGTTTACAATTCTGTATTCAAGGCAGTATACTCGACTCTGCTCTCTTTGCTACCTGACAGACCTCCAGATTATTTCTTCCTATTTAAAACTCTGTTCCCTTTGACCAACAATTCTCCATTTCTTCCCTTGACATCTCTAGTAATGAGTATTCTAGTCAATTTCTAGTTCACGTATTTTACTTTCCACCAAAGACAAATCAAGGGAGCATTCGATTTCAGAGGTGATAAGTTGTTCCATGTGAACGCATCTCACCATGTATAGATTCATTTCAACATCACATTGTATTCAACTATGTATTTGTCAGTTGGAAGGGACGTTAGTGAAAACATAGGTAAGTCCAGCCAAATGTGGAAGTGTAGGAGTGCCCCACTTACTTGGTTTTGGGTCTATTTGTGCTATCTGCTGCGTGCATTGGAATTAGTTGATCCCTGGATCCAGGGCTCATCTTTTGCCACAGGGAGCAGCTGCCTAATCTTCAAAAACAGATAACACCCCTCCTCTAGTCACCCTCTTCCAGACCCAGTCCCAGCTCTGGACTAAAGCAGATGGTTCAGTCCACATGAAGTGGCAACCCATTGCCAGGGGAATTTTGTTCTGATGACAAATGCTAGGAGGAGTTACTTATTTCTGGATCATGAGTAAAGACTGTGGGCCCACCATGCGGTTGCCCAATGGTAAGGTAATTTCCTGAAAATGTACTCTGGGAGGACTTGATGCTTGTCTCTCTGGTAGTACTCTTTGTGCAGGAGGAACAACATAGAGTCAAAGGACTATTTGGTGAGCTGTGTGTGTGTGTCCTGGTGTATGAATCTTTGCCCCTTTTCTTCTCTGTCTCTCTCTTCCTCAAGCAGCCAATGTTCAGAGGACGGGACAAAAAAGGGAGGAAAGGAAGTCAGACTGGCTGTCTTCATCACCAGGGAAGTGAAGGGAGAAGGACCTGTCTCTGGGGGATGGACAAAGGATGATAAGTCACAGCACTGGATTACTTCAATGGTACATCCATCCTCCTGCAAGTAAGGTGTTGGAGCACAAGATACATGACAGTGCCATATTCCATTTTCTATTTAGCAAAGATCTTTGGATCTCACATAAGTGTGTGGGCCATATCAATCATGACCACTACCACCATGGTAGCGATGTGCTAATTGGAGAATGACCAGGTGAGCATTCCTCACCTTGACTGAACCATGAGTATCCCAGGATGTGTGTGGGTCAATGCCCAGGGTCCATGGTGACTGGCTGAAAACGATGTGTACTTCTTCAGAGAGGTAAGATGGCTGCTGTACTTAGTATTCAAGACCTTCTGTCTCATGTGCATCTATGGAATCTTGCCAACATAGAATATAGGAAAGCTTTTAATGCATGAATATGCATCTCTTTCAACCATTTTGTTTTCTTTGTTTTTCAGAAATGTTTTGGAATATCTCCATGTAGGAAGTTACCTATTGTTTACATTTATCTTCATATATATGTTTGTGCTGTTGACAGGTCTTAAAACCAAGTGTTCATGATTCCACGTTTGTATTGTCACTGCTAGCACATAATAGATTGGGACTGGTAGCAAAAGGATCCTCTCTTGAGGTAGTTCATTCATCTCACATCAAGGCTTTTCCTTGGTATCAGTCCCTAATCCAGATATTTGGAAGGCACATAGGACTACCTTGCTTGTACAGACTACTGAGTCATGAGGAGCTCCACTCCCTGATTAGGAAGGCTTTCAAGCCCCTGTTCCCTGGCCTGCCTGGTAGTTGCCTGTACAGGAGTGCAATCCCATTCTGCCTTCCTGTCCCTGACCCTTGCATTCTAGTCAGGCTGCTTACCAGCCCACTGTCGGTGCCTTCCATGTGTTCCTGACTCAGTTATATCCTTGGCATGCCCAATTCCCTTCCTCAGTCTTCAGCAGCCATTGTTCTTTTTTTTTTAGTCTGCCCATCCCTCCTGGCCTCTTCAGGACACTAAAAATGGACATATCTCTGGGCTCCCAAAGGAACCAAGGTACAGTGTCAGCTCTAAGGAATTTGCAGGCTCTCTCCTATGTGGTCTCCTGGGCCCTTTATCATTAGCTATGCATGCCCATTCTGAGCCAAAGAAAAGACAAAGTACTACAATACAACAACATAAAGCCAAGCAAGGACTAAAAGGGGCCATCATCAGATTAGACCCCTGAAAGATTCAGTATAGGAGGGCCAGTACAAAACAACACGGAAGGGTCAGCAGGAGGCAGAGATGACTTCTGGTGCAGAAGGTGCAAGGAGGGAGAGAAGGAAAAGGAAATGCCTTGTGGAAAATTTTAGAGGAGTCCTAAGAATGTTTCACCTAGACCCATCTTTAAGTCTCATGAATGGGGACCAGCACCACACAAAAACATGCCAGCACTAGTGTTCCCCGCCATACCCCATCTGATGCTCTGCATTCAATGTTCTCTGGACAGAAACAGTAACAATGCGCCCTGTGCAAGCATGGTGATACCTGGGCAGTGGAATCCAATTACACTCCTTGCCATAGATCCCTTTGAAGAAGATAGGAAGAACATATTTACTTGTCTGAAACTCTCGTTACATCACCAAGACAATATTATCGAGGCAAGAGAGAATATCCTCTCATGGAGGTAAGGAAATGAATATTACTGAGAAAAATCCCATTAACCACAAGGAGGCATGCTCATGTATAAACCAGGCTCTCGTTTGCTACCTTGACCTCATTTATTGCTACTTTTATTATTTCCTTTCTAGCAATGCCACATCTTTCTGCGTGCAGAAGAACACCAGACATCATAGACTTTTCCTTAAATCCTTCGTGCAAACATGCCTATGTCTCTTCTTGTTACCCTCTGATATTTATTGAAATACAGCTTGTCAACAGACTTTCTCTGATCAGCTTTTCCAAAAACTCAGTACCTGGCAACATAAAGCATGCTCCATAAATTGCTTTCAGAGTAGATCCTGTTTCAATTCCCTCGGGTACACTGTATTAGTGAAGGAAAAGTGCACATAAAACATGATAAATCCTCAAATATTGCTGCTAAAGTTTCTCACCTAATGTAGGCAGCAGGTAATCTAATTATTCTTAGAAAGTAGCACTATGAATAATTTAGCAAGTGTTTGCCTTCAAGAAAATATTGAATTCTGAGCATTTTGCAATAAACAAGAACAAAGACTACCATGGTTAATTTTTAGGAAATACGAACTAATCTAAAGAAAAACCCAGTGCACTCTTTTATCTCTTACCCCTTACTATAGATAACTGGAAAAATGGTCAGAAGCTGGATCTTAGTTCAGTAAATATGACATGACTCAGGCAAGTTTCCTGAGCTACACAAGGACACAAGCCTGGTAATGGATGGACATTTGTGTCACTGTGACTGGGCTATAGCATGTAATTATTTAATCAAACACTGATCTGGTTATTGCTTGAAGAATATTTTGAGGATGAGGTTATCCTACAATAGGTTGTCTCTAAGTAAAGATTATTCTTGATAACTTGGGTGGGCTGATACCAATCAACTGAAAGGTCTTGAGTAGAACAAAGAGGTTTTCTAAAAAATAAAAAAGAAACAAAGAAAGAAACTCTGGTTTAAATGTTGTTCCACGATTACAACAAAATTCCTCGGGTAATCAGCTTGAAAAGAAAAAGGCTGTATCTGGAAGTACATTTTGGAAGTTTTAGTTTGTGATTAGTCCAGCCTTTTGATTTTGGGCTTATGGAGAGGCAGAGAGGTTGCTCAGATAGCAGATTTTAGAGCAAATTACTCCTTTCATAATGAAAGGGAGTGGAAAGAATAGAAAGGGAAGGTCCTAAACACAACACATATGTTTCTGTATGACCAGAAGAGCGCTCACTGCAATTTGCTTATTTTTTTATTATCCTTCAGTAATTATACGAAGGGGTTTCAATTCAACCTGTCAATTTATAAGTACAATGCACCTTCATCAATGTCACCCCTTTCATTTTTCTCCTCCATCTCTCCCAACTCCACCCTTCCCTTCAAGTTATCTGGTTGTCTTTTCACATATGTACATTGAATATTGTGGCTGCAGTCTCTCACCCTTTCTCTTTCCATTTGTCTGCTCTTCTTTCCCTTGCCTTCCCCGCATTTGAAAACACATGTTCCAACTTCCTATTGCTCATTTTCATCAAACTGTAAATTAGTTGTTCAAGGGAATTACACCATTTGAATTCCTCCCTTGCATACACAATCCACTGCTAAAGTTTCCATAGATGTGCCATAAATTGGGAACTAAGCCTTAAACACATGGGTCTTTTGGGTACAAATCCAAACCATAACAGATATCATCTGATAATGCTTCTTCATCTCTGAATTGGCAACGGCAAAGTCAGTCTTGCACGGGTGGTGACTTTTAGGATCAAATTAATGTATGCAAATGTAGCCACATGTCAGGTATATTGAGGGTGTATTGAGCAAGTATATGTGTACTCAGTTTTCTGGAAATGAAGATACAGTACTTCTGCCACTGTTAAGCAGTTGTTTGTTCCTTTTACAGTCTTTTCCTCAAGGCTACAGATGACACAGAAAGAGCTCAGTAGTTCAGAGAATCTTGTATTTCACCCTCAAAACACATGGATTCCTCTGTCTTAAATGATCAAGGGCAGTTGTCAGGAGGAATTCTGTCTTTACTATCTCTAGACCTGCCATAATCTCTGCTTTTCCAAACAAAGGCTTATGAAAGACAGCCTTAATTCCGATCATTTCCCCCCCACACATTTCTTTAAAGGGAAAACAAAATACAACAATAGCCAGAGTTTTACTTGTAGTATTTTTCCCCTCTCAGCAGGAAGCAATTGGATTTGCTGATAAAAAGGAGAACATTTCTGAATTGCAAAAGCATGGTTTCTGATAAACACTTCTTTCATCTCTGAAAAATGATGGCAATGAAAAATATTGCAGTGAATTCTGCTTGTAAAAGAAGAGCCAGACTAACATCTTGAAATATGGACTTCAGAGAAATGTGTCTGAGAGTGAAAGCGCCTGGCTGGTGCTTGCTTAATTTTCTGGCAAACTAGGTGGGCTGATTGATACCTGCTGTTCCTCAGAGCTCTACAGGTTCTCCTAGAAATCTCAACATTCACCCCTGCACCCTCACCCTGCCCCCACTCCACACTGAATCCCTGATGCAGAAGCATCTTGGCATTATTAGTGAAGCAGATTATGTTGGGTGGTGTTGACTCAAATTCTAAACCACCTCCAGGTATGCTAGCTGATTGACTGTTTAGACAACTTCCTTGAATTCCTTGATTCTCTATTTTCTGGTTTATAAGTTAAAGGAAATTTATGAACCTGGTAGGAATTTGAGAGAGAGAGAGAGAGAGAGAGAGAGAGAGAGAATGTTCTGATATGGGAGTTTTTTTGTTCAAGGCTGGTGCTCTTCCTCTTGATCACACCACTTCTGGCATTTTGCTGGTTAATTAGAGATAGGAGTTTCTTATATTTGTCTTCCCAGACTGGTGTCAAACTTTGTTCCTCAGATCTCAGCCTCCTGAGTGGCTAAGATTAAGGAATTAATAGAATGTATATGAATATTAAATAAAAGCAAAGGCATGTTGTATATTGTTAGCTATTTGTACTAGTGAAACCACTATGACTTTGTGGTTGTTAACACAATATTGAGGATGTGTTTGATATAACATAGATTAGACCTTAAAATACCAGATACAGTGTGTTCTGTGTGACAGGAAGAACTTTTGAAATCTCTTCATGCATTAGTATCCTTACAAATACATTTGGGGTTAACATCTCTTCTCTCATATCCTTCTTTCCTTCCTTCCTTTCTGCCTTCCTGCCTTTCCTGCCTTCCATTTTTGTGCTAATACTGGCACCTGAACTCAGGGTGTAGGCACTGGCCCTTAGTTTTTTTGCTCAAGACTGATTCTCTACCATTTGAACTACAGCTGCTCCTCTGCTTTGTAGGTGTTTAACTGGAGTTCAGAGTCTCAAGGGCTTTTGTGGGTTCAAACCATGATATTCAAACCCCAGTCTCCTGAGTAGGTAGGCTTACAGGCGTAAACCACCAGTGCTAGCTTCTCATAGGGTTTAAAAAATTACTGCACATAAAGGTATTTATTTAAATGTGGTAAATTTAGGGGAGAACTCAAACAATGTAATTCTTCTTTTGTGTGTGTGTGTGTGTGTGTGTGTGTGTGTGTGTGTATAACCGAAGATAACAAAAATATCTAGAAAACCAGAGATCTTAATGTAGTTGGGCTTATTACTTAATTCAACCCTGAAGACACCTGAATGGATTAGATATAGTTCTCACTAATATGCTTGTGAGGGAACTAAGGCTTGTGATAGGTAAAAAAAAAAAAAAGAAAACAAAACAAAAGACATATACAGCACCTGAGCTGCTAGAAGAAAAATTAGCTGATTTTTTTTTATTCACAGCCTGATCTGTTTCCACAATGGAGCTTAAGACCACAGTCTACACATGCAGAGCCATGTTTGCCTTTGCTCTGTTCTCTCCTACCAAGTCCAAATTATTCATGAATACTCTCAATTGTATCTCCATGCTATATCTGGCATCTGACCACTATTCACCACCGCCACCCTATCTCTATGTATTTCTCTTCCCATCTCTTACCTCAACCCTGGGAGAAATGTCTGCCCTGGTTTACCTACTCCAGGCTTTGCCTATGGAGCTTGTTTTCATCACAGAAGTTAATTAGTCTTTTGAAAAGTGTCATTGGGTCAGTTTAATAATCCCTAAGGGCTTTGAGAATGAAAACCATAGTTCTTACCAGAGCTATAGGACCTTAACATCCTGCCTCTAATTGACTGGCTTTCCTATTTGCAAATCTGGTGATTCATTCTCTTCTAGTCATGACTAGCTGGTTTGCTGGTTCCTGAATACTTCACAGACTCTGGTCTCAGGGGCTTTACACTATCTGTCATCACAGCTAGATTTATTTCAATTACTCTCAAAATTCCCTGCAGTAGTAAGGAATTTCCTGATTACCGAGTTAATGAAACACCTTTTCTCTCTCTTTATAAGCCTCCTTGTCCTCTTAATTTTCTTCCATTGGATTTAATACAAATGATCAATACCACTGATCTCTATCTTTCGAACACCGAAATGTCTTTGTTTTGTCCATTTCACATCCCTGGGACTTGTAAGAGTGCATCACAGGCAGGACACACTCATACATGTTTGTTGAGTGAGTGAATGAATGAGTGGATGAAATACTTACCTAAGACTCTCTTGTTATGTAACTAGGAGAGTGGTTTGATAAATTGGATGTTTTCCTAATTCCCCAAAGATCACTGAAAGGATATGGGGCAATCAATATGAAAGATTTTAAAGGGATGGCTAGACAGATCCTATTCTCCCTCCTGATATCTCAGATATATAATGAGTGGAACTTTGTCCTCTCTGAAAAATTCCCAGAGGAATAGAAGTCATGTAGGTATCTGTCTACTTAACACCTAGCTGGTAATAACAGCATAGTGCCATCAATCTAATTCTCAATTCTTGATTAAGGATCTGGGCAAAATGAGAAATCTGCTGCAAAGAATTAAGGAGTTTATAATCAGCTGATTCCTTTAGGGTTATTTACTCTGAGCTCAGAAAAGATAAACAAAGTAGATGATGTCTGGCTGAAGTAAATTTGGTAAAGCAGAAATAAGTAACAAAGAGAGTTCTTTATTAGAGTTTTTATCTGCAAGGATTTTATAAGCGATGACAAAGGCAAACATCTACCCACCAGGTGTCAATTTGAGCACATCAGACAGCCATGTTTTGTGCACCAGTCACACCTTCCCTACAATTTGCTAATCTGCTGAGACATATGCTGAAAGCAGCTTTACTCCACAGTGTCAATTCAGGCTCTTAGCATCAGAATATGAAGTGACAGAGGTGCCAGGATTTCTCTAGCTGGAGAAATGCATTTCAGCCCTCTTGTGTGTATGTCCCTGTGGGCTCCACCAGCATAGTTCATAAACAGAATAAAGATAAGCCACTAAAACATATAACAAACATATTAGAGGAGGATTGCAAGGGTGTATCTCCTTTGAACAACTAACGTATAGTTGAACAAAACAAATACCAGGATGCTAGGACCAGAATCTGTGTTGAGGGGGAGGGAGGGGAGAAAGGCGGGAGGGGTGGAAGGAGGGAGGGGTGAATGCGGTCATCATATATATATAAGATATATAATAAATACATAATATGCATTATATACATAATGTCCATGCAATCAAGGTACATGAAAATGGCACTAAGTTACTTGAAGGGATGCATGGGGTTGGAAGAGATGGCAGAGGATGTTAAAAGAGGTGATATTGATCAAGATGCGTTGAACTCACGAACTGACATGTTCAATTGAATAAAAACACCTTTTTTCCATTTCTTTATTGAGATTAGTGATTACATAAATTTCACAGTATTGTGGGATAGTGGAACTTTGCTAACGTCACAAACCCATTTTAACCTTCACAAGGCAAATTGTGATTATCTTGGTCTATAAAGCTTATGAACTCTATGAACTTTGACATTACAGCCATTTTTTTCCAAACTGGGTGATATGTACATTTCTTTCCTTTTCTTAGTGTTAGCTGTTCCCTCTTTCTCTCTCAGTCCCTCCCTCCCATTGCTGCCCTTGAGTTGCTAAGTTCACTTTCATCAATGGCCAGTGCCGCTGATGGGCCCCTCTGCTGTATTTTTTCACTCATTTTCCTCTCACAGACCATCAACAATTTAAGTATATACTTTTTGATGCTATCTTTAAATAGTTGTGCAAAGGGTTTCATATATATACATATATATGCATGTATGCATGGTTTATCTTGAATTGATTCAGTTCAGTTTACTGAATGGATCTCAGCGCTCTGCTTGTATATTGTAAAATCAAAAAATCATGAAAGTTATAGTTGCATTGGATTTTATGATAGATTCATACCGATAAGGTCATGCTTCAGGAGAATGGACTTACAGCTTTAGGAATTCAGCCACTCAATGAGGCAAAGAGAAAGGAAAAGAAAGGAAGAGATGGATAAAATTTAAAAGTTGCTAGAAAAAGAGGAAGGGAGTGTATATTTGCAGCAGTGTTGAGCACGTGCCTGGAGAGGATCTTGGGAATCAGGAACCTAGTGATAGTAATGCTTGATTCTAAAATGATGCCCTGGGGGATGACAAAAATATGTCAATGTAGGTATCCCCAGCACAGAGCCTCACCAAATGGTTCTGTAGTGGATAAGCACAGGCAGGGCAGATAATGATGAGGGAGAAGCAGGATGGAGATCAATGGGGCCAACCCAGTCTTAGAAATCTAGAGGTAAAGTGACTGGTCCACAGGCAGTACAAACCAAGATTGACTGCAACTTTTTAGTCTCTTAATTTATGACTTCCCTTAGCCAATACCACATCTGTGAATGTAAGCTGAAAACTTAAGCTTGCCACTCTACCACTGAGCCACAGCTCTACTTCTAGCTTTTTGGTGGTTAATGTAAGAATCTCATGGATTTTCCTGCTCAACTGGTCTTCAAACCACCATCCACACACCACAGCCTCCTGAGTAGTTATGATAACAGGTGCAAACCACCAGTACCTGGCTGTTGGCAGCTTGCTCAAAGTTGTCAGCCTACATTTGTCTGTACCTCTACATAGTTGGAAAGCCAGGTGATTCCAAATCTCAATCTTAAGGTGTTTAACTCAGAAGCAGAATAAAAAAAATGCACTAGAACTAAATTTTCCCTGTTCATGATGACACAAGCATAGTAGAGCTGCAATTTCCAGAAAGGCCATAACTCCCATCTTTCATCGCTAAATATATTATTTATGCTCTTTTTCCATAGTAACACACTGTCATACTCACTACATAGCCATTCTAACAGGTTATTGTGATGTGATTTTTCCCTTTTTTGTATGTAGTCAATTTCCACACTCTATTTACAATAATATGTATTTATATTCATGACAATTTAAAGCATAACAAAATATTGTATTTTCATATTAACTAATATGTAAGGTGCTCAGAGGAAATTTTAATGGCAGCTTTTTCCAGAGGAATAAATATTGAAGCCAGCTAAAATGTTACCCATTTGTCTTCTTTAAATATTTTACAAGAGTTTTTTTTAAACTCCCTTTACAAACACTGACTGCGCTGACACCTTATAAATGAGTTTCTGTCTCCAAATAAATGCACCAACTTGTCTGTTGTGTGTATCTGCATGTTAAGGAGAACATGCAATGAGCACAAGTCCTATTGGAAAGCAACAATACCAGATTACTTATTTTGGCTAATGTTGTCAGAAATCTACCATCATATGAGATGTGTCTCAGAAGTTCATACCCTGTGCAGTTATTATGAGTCACTTTGATGGTTGTATTTTACATAATGTATGGAATATATTAGGGCAGAAATTCATATCTTCACTTTGCAGATTAAAAAAATAACCATCAGATACAGTGAAAACAGGAATTATACTGTGGGGAGGGACATACAAAGCAACAAAAAAAATCATCTTATAAATATGTTAGAAACAATAGCAAGAAAGAAAAGCCATTTGATGCTGGTATAATTTGGGGAGGGGAAGGGATAAAACAAATTGTTTAAATAGGGATACAGGTGGACCCCTTGCAACAATGAAATATACTATATGCTATGTCAAAAAATGAACTTTACAACTTTGGGGGAGGGGAGATGAAAGGGCAGGGATGTTAAGGGGAAACAAAGGAGGAAGCAACAAGGCTTGATAAGGCAGTGAGATTACCTTACTCATGTAATTGTAACTCCTCTGCATGGTATTTTCACAATAAAAACTTATTAATAATAAATTAAAAAATAAAAGACCAAAGCAGTTTCTATCACTTCAATGTGATCTGCCTGATAATTAACAGAGTTTTACTTTTAGGAACTGGCATGTTTAACTTTGAGCAACATGCTAGTGAGCAGAGAGATACTGGGATTATCTGTTGTATTTGTAAGAAGATGTATCCAGTTGAAAAACATAATTGCTCTCAGACTTATCCACCAAATTGAAAAAGAGGTCAAGGGCTTTATGTTGCCTTGATAGAACAGAAAACTTATAACTTATCTAGGATTGCACAATTATTGGGTGCTAAATTCTTGTTGATGACTAGCCAATGTAATGTTATACCTCGCTAGTGTTATGTCAGATTTAATTCTTAGATTGTTTTGTGGGGCTTTAATAAGGGCTTTGAAGTTAACTCTGGGCATTTCACAAAAAGAAATAACAATTGGATATATCTTTGTTTCTGTCCATATGCTCACTCCCAACTTCCTGTAAGTAAATGAAGGAATCTATTTGTGATTTTTTTTCACAGTATTGGGTTCAAACTCAGGGTCCCAACCATCTTCCCAGATTTGATTTTTCCTGATTATTTGTGAGTTAGTAGGAAAATCTGAGGCAAAACAAGCCTAATTAAGGCTTCTTGTTGCTGGAATCACAGGCCCCTATCACTAGATCCAGCTGTCCAGTCCCCACCCCATCAACATAAAATCTTGTGAACTTTTCTTCCCTGGTGGACTTCAAACCATGATTCTCTCAATCACCCTGGATTTTAGGAATAAGGCACCAGTATTTATTGATGCAATTCTTGGTCCATCCAAATGTTCTACTTTCATTTATGAATAAATAGAAGAATAATGCTCCAATATTGATTGTTCATACTGGGAGATTTTAATAAATCACTTTCTGACACACAAAAGAAAAAAGCAAGAAGACACAATCATTAAGATCACAGGTGTGAAGAACACATTTTCCTTCCCACCGTTTCAGTCCTGTCAACTTGAGTTCTTTAATCTCATACGGTCTTTGTGCCTTCTTTTAAAAGATCATTGTTGCTTCCCATCAAAAATGGAGATTATTTAATAGAATAAACTGCATGAAATACTTATCACAGAATCAGGTATATAGTGGTAGCAATGAATGTTATTGCCATTTTGACCTAAGAGTCACACACAATCCTGGAGGCAAAGCCCACTGTACTGTACTTAATTGCTTTTAAATGCAGCTCTTGAATCAGACAGAGGCATGTCCTCATCATGAGTCTGCCTCTTACAAGCTGGGGAGAAAGGGCAGATTCTCATTTATGAGTAAAGGTGGGGAAGGTTCTGATCTTTACTTATATCTACAAACCTTAGTTATTTCTACATTCAATAGTGCTTTCAGATTTATTATTATCACACAAACGTGTAACAGCATTTAATGGTATCTCTTACCTTGATATTTTATATTTTCCTGATTTTAAAAATCCATTAAAACAAAATGCAATACTTTCTTTTTCTTTACATCAGTACTGGGACTTGATCTCTCACCTTTCTGTTTCACTCAAGAAAGGCACTCTACCACTTGAGGCACAGTTCCACCACCAGCTTTTAAGTGGTTAATTGGAGTTAAGAGTCTCACAGATTGTCTGCCTGGGCTGGCTTTAAACCCTCAGTCCTCATATCTCAGGCTCCTGAGTAGCTAGGATTACAGGTGTGAGCCACCAGGGCCCAGCTTTCTTATCATCCTTATCTTCAGACTTACTGTTACTTCAGAGATGTTAGCTTATGAAAAAGATATAGAAATTTTAGGATTGATGAATTACTGTTATCACTATCCTCCTTTCTGGGAAATAAAGGCCCCCACCTAATTCCCATGAAAGAATTCTCTACATCTTTAAAAAGATTTTTTAGCCAATTAAACCATGATGTACTGGATCAAATCATTCATCCAATCCATTACTCTCATAGCAGTAATCACACTTAGACCCTAAACCTAGCTGTATGTGTCTTTCCTCCTCCTCTGACATTGCTTTTGTCCATGGCAAAGAACAATAATAATTAACAGGCTTCATTAAGATTAAGGCAAGTTGAACTACATTCAATACTGCACTGAATTTGAACTGGCTAATTCTTTGCTGTGCAGGGCTGATGTTTGCAGCTTTGCTGGACTCTAACCACCAGATACTAATAGCCCAGCTATACCAACCAAAGCCAAAGACACCTCCAACATATCCCAGTGTCTCCCGAGACAGGGAATAAAACTGACCCTGTTGAGACTCATTGCATTAGAGGCTGGTTGTGGACTTGACATCGACAATAGATTGAAATTCAATGGCTTATCAAGCTAGGGCTTTTATCCCCCTAGCCTATGGTACTCAAGTAGGAGATCTTTCTTAGGTTTCCTAATATGGACAAAAACCAGGATGGGAAGTCGAGCCTACATCTGGCAACTCCATTTCCTTAGGTCCTTTTTGTCCTTTTTCAAGAACATATCCTCTGGTGACATTTTTGGACAAAGATTAGATTCATAGTTTTGTTAACAGTTTTATAAGCTTCTCTCGCAGATTGAAAATCATTGTGTAGCTTAGAAATCATTTTAATCATTCCAAATCTGTTGAAGCAATTGCTTCAGCATCCTCTGATTTCCAGTACCCCAGAAAAACCTAGCCCATGTCCAGAAGCAAAGGCCTAAATGGCCTTCATGTCCTGTGAGAGGCCTGCTTTTCCCTTAAAGTTCTAGGGCTGCTTGAAGATTTCTCTTTATTCCTGGAGCAATGAACATCCATCAAATGTCACATCTCTTGATATGATATTGTTATTGAGCCAACAACTTGGGGTTACTTCTATCACAATGTTTATTGATTGGTTGTTTTTGATGTGGCACTGGGGCTTGAACTCCATCCAGGCTTCTTAATTACTAGGCAAGTACTCTACCACATAAGCTACAACACTAGTATTTTTGATTCTTTGGTTCTTTTTTCTTTTTAGATAGAGTCTAATAGCCATATTTGGACCTCAATCTTCCTGCCTCTATTACCTGAGTAGCTGGGTTTCTAGGTATGCACTACCATACACATCCCTTGGCACTTTTATTAATGATGATTTGTGTAGTGGTACTATCTATCTTATCTTTCTACTTAGTCACTTTCCTTACTTCTCTTCAGGAAGTAAGGCAATATATTTTTGGAATATATTTTCAATGTTTATGCTATTTTCTACAAGGCATTTTTCTTTCCTTGTAATCTTTCTATCGTATTTTAATATTTGTGATATAGGTATAAAAATGATCTCCTCTTATGTCTTCTTTCTTCCTTTCTTTCTTTTATTGTTCCTTCCTTCCTTCCTTCCTTCCTTCCCTTTATGCTAGATCTAGGGCTTGAACTGGGCACTGTCTCTAAGCTTGCTCAAAGCTGGTGCTCTACAACTTGAGACACAGCTTCACTCCTGGACTTTTGATGAGAGTTATTTGGAAGAGTCTCACCAACTTTCTTGTCTAGACTGGCTTCAAACCTCAATCCTCAGATCTCAGCCTCTGGAGTAGCTAGAATTATAGGCATGAACTACCAGCAACCAGCATGCTATTTCTTTTTATAGTATCTTGTATTTTCATGTCTCATGGATTTAATGTTTTTTATCATTCATCTCTCTAGTGATAATATAGATACATACTAAAAACTGATATGCCATGATGCTTGTGCCTGTTCTCTCTCTCTCCCTTTCATATTTAGATTCTTTATATACTTGTTTATTCCCAGCTGTTCACTCTCAGCTTAGCTTAGCCCTGAAAATCTTAGTGAAAACTATCTTTCAGCATCCCTAATGTTTGTTTCTTATTTTCTTTGTAGAAGAATCTCCCAATCTCACTGAAACATTAAGGGGAAAAGAAATGTTTGGGGTAATGTTTTCACCAGTCAGGTTGCTTTTTAATTGTTCACAGTAAAACGCCTCACCTCCATCCTGAATTGCTGGTAACTTTCCCAAATCCAAGATCACAATGACTTAATTACTCCAGGAGCAAATATTTTTGAATGGAAATTTTTGAGTGGTATATTTCAATGTCTTACCAATAATCCAAATTGCATATGGAGAAAGAGAAAGACATCATAGCATCAATATCTGATAGCTGGTAGAAACACAGTTTCCAGGATGACTGAGAAGAAGGCAAGGATCAGAAAGTCAAACTGACCCTACTATTGAACTTAATACTCTTGTTTACAGTCTCAGACCTGCATGAAACTTCCTAAAGTAGCTGGAGCTTTCAGTTTCAGCCTGAGATTATGCAAGAGATATGAGGCTTTCTTGCAGTCAGCACTCTGCTCACAATCTTATTTCATCTTTCTAAGCTCTGAGCTCACATCCACAGCCTGTATTCTATATGGTCTCTTCCCTCTGCCCTTAAAGACTCATACTTTTTCTTCCCATATGATTGTATCAAACTTTTTAGAGAGGAGCATAAATAAATAAGTACACTTCATGAATCAGATTTAAGCAAAAGTTAGGAACACCGTTCTTACAAATGACATAATATAACTAGTTGACATGCATGTCTGTACCTTTTCAGAATGACACAAAGGTGGGACAAATATATAATATTGAACAATAAAATCTCGGGTCTAAAACTCCTTTGAAGAATTGTAGCTGAATCTACTGAATTTTACAAATGCACTTTAACCAAGGTGAGTCTAAATGTAATTTGTCAGATCAAAACAAGATCAATTGCCCAAATGCAAGATTTGCAAGAATGTGAAAATGTTTGTATGCTTAAGAGGTTTAAAGCTCAGTGTGGCTCATAAGTGAACCAGGAGAACTGGAAAAAGCCAATATGCTCTTAGCATACATCAATAAGTAGAAGTTCCATTGCAGTTTGTATTTCTAAGCACACTTAGGGGATTCTGGGTGAAATTCTTTAATAAAATACTGATAGACTAGAGTGTATAGGTGGTAGTGTGAGGGAAACATAGCTTCAGGACTAGACTATTTTCTTTTGATATAGCTAGGTCAATTTACCCTAAAACG
This sequence comes from Dipodomys ordii, assembly GCF_000151885.1. Classification (NCBI taxonomy): domain Eukaryota; kingdom Metazoa; phylum Chordata; class Mammalia; order Rodentia; family Heteromyidae; genus Dipodomys; species Dipodomys ordii. Next base: position 3,076,911 of record NW_012267364.1, on the reverse strand, counting down.
ATCAAAACTTTTAAGAAAAGGTAGTTGCCTTTAAGTATTTTGAAAGTCAATATATGTAAAAGCATAAAACCTTACATATCATAAATCAAGGGCATGACTTTCAAATGATTAATGAAGGGCATTCTGTCACCCATTATGGTGAGAAATATTAATCAAGGCTAGATTACTGCTGGACCAATAATGATTTAACAATAGAGGTGGGAGAGAAGGGAAAAACAAAGGGGGAGGTAACAATGCTTGATAAGAAATGTACTCATTACCTTGCTCATGTAACTGTAACCCTTCTGTACAGTATTTTTACAATAAAATGTATTTTAACAAATAAAGCTCAAAAAATCTGAATACCAAAAAAAAACTAAAAACAAAAAACAGAGGCATATAACTATTGACTTGAAATCCTGATGTTAAGCAGGAACTTGTGTTATTCCAATTTACATTTGAAGAAACAGGGGATTAATTAGTCTTCCCAAATTTATAGTAGTTATGACTATACCCTAAGTACTACAGTTCATAGTAATTAGGACTACAGCCAAGATGTTTTTTATTCTCATCCTTCTACTAATCCCTCAAGATGCAGAAATCTCAGATTAATCATGAAGTTTTGCTAGCTATTCTTTGTTCTACTAGACTGCCTACTGTATCTATCTATCTATATCTCTATTTATTTATATATTAGTGCTGGTCCTGTGGATTAAACTCAAGGTTTGGGCTACTCCTAAGCTTTTGTGTTCAAGTCTGGCACTCTATCCCTTGAGCTATAACTCTACTTCCAGCTTTTTTGTGGTTAGTTAGAGATAAGAGTCTCACAGACTTTCCCTCCTGGTCTGACTTTGAACTGTGACTTCAGATCAAACCTAAGTAACTAGGATTACAGAAATGAACCACCAGAACCTGTCTTTATCTTTCATTTTGATTGATTCTTCTCTTAACCTCCATGAAGTCTAGACAATGTTTAAGCATCCAAATGTCTGGCTTTTTCAGTTCAGGAGTTTCTGATGGGAAACTCCTACATGGGAAACTCATTAATACAATTCCTAGAACAATGGGAAACAAACACTCTTCTCTGGCCAAAGTTGAGGGAGTATATCAGCAGCCTGGAAGGGCAGAGTCACTATCTCAAAGTCAGGTCTGCAGGCACCTGCTGAAATGAAGGGTGGCCAAACCTTAGACCTAGGGGAAGCAGAGAGGTCTCTGCCCATGGTGGGTAGATCTGAGGATGGAAGGAAATGCTACCAAGGCAAATAATTACCACCACTGTTCCCCTCACCACACATTTTCCCTAGAGATAAAAGGGAGAAAAGTGGGAACAGCAAAATATTTGGGTTTCTTGCTGATCAAACAGAAAAGGATTGGACCATTTGAATTTAGAGGTTTAAACAGACCTGGTAGAACATTCTTTTAATCTCATCTGGAAATTTAATAATCTGGGGAGGCAGAGGCAGCAGGATCTTGGTTCAACAGCAACATGACTCTGTCTTAAAAAACAAAACAAAATAAAAAATACTAACCAGAAACTAAATAGATAAGTAATTGAATTTATTTAGAGTTTTGTTATGATTTTATTTTTTCTATATATGGAGAGACCTCATACATAAATCTTCATACATCTGCATCAATATTTAAATTCTCTCCTAGAGTACAAGAATTTGAAGCCAGCCAAATGATGTGATATGGAAGCTCTTGGTCTTTTTTCTTCTCCTAACATTTAGAAATATCCACACATTTAGAACCCATCTTTCTAGGATCCCACTGGCTGCCTCAGTCAAATATTACTTAACTTTTATGACAACCTGAGATGTTTTCTACCTAGGATCAAATATCTGCTAAAAATGTAAACTGAGCCAAATGTTGGTGGCTCATGCCTGTAATCCTACCTACTCAAGAGGCTGAGAACTAAGGATCACAGTTCAAAGCCATCTCACGCAGGATAGTTCATAAGACTCTCATCTCCAATTAACCAACTAAAAACCAGAAGTAGAGCTGTAACTCCACTTTGGTAGAGTGCTACCTCTGAGCAATAAAAGCTCAGGGATAGCACCCAGGCCCTGAGTTCACGCCTCATGACCAATAACAACAACAAAAAAATGTAAATTGATCACAGTTCGAGTGATAATGCACGTATCTATTAAAAATGTCAACTGACTACAATCTGGGCGATAATAGCAACTATTTCTAAATTTAGTTAGGAGTTATCTTCACTCTGCCTGCCTGCTTGTGCTGGGGCTTGAATTCAGGGCCTGGGAGCTGCCTCTTAGCTTTTTTACTCAAGTCTGACACCTTACTGCTTGAGCCATGGCTCCACTTCCAGCCTTTTACTGGTTGATTGGGAATAAGTGTCTTGTGGACTTCTTTGACTAGACCGGCTTTGAACTATAATCCTCAAATCTCAACTTCCTGAGTAGCTAGGATTGAACAGTGTTATCTGACTGTTTTCTGTGCTGTTTTAATCATCAGAAAGGCAAATTTCAATAGGCTACAGTAAACTAATATCCTTTGGATATATGGAATGCTTCAAAATGTTAGCACAAGATTTATGGTGCGTTTTTTCCCCCTAAATTATATCTTTACTTATTTTGCAGACTACTGCCTGGCTTAGTTCGGCATGAAATGGTTAAGCAATACAATCTCAGGGTTTTGCCGAGTGAGGATAATTAAAATCACGACATAAGAATGGATGCTTAAAAAAAAAAAAAAAGAATGGATGCTAAAGTGAAAGACAACCTGCTGGTATCCTGTAAGCTACAGCGATTTTCTACTGAAAGCTAGAGCAGCTCAAATGACCTTCCTGACAGCCACATGGCAGAAGAAAAGCAAAAAGCTGCCCCTGCTAGTGTTATCTGTCTTAGGATATTGCTCTTTCCACATTAAATAGAATATCCAGTTTTTACAGGCTGCTTTGTCAGCATTTTTTCACATCCTACTTGGAAAAGGTAGTGCGAGAGGTATTGAAATGCCCGTCTGTGTGACATAAGCAATCAAGCCTCCTTTTCCATCCAACTTAGGCTGAAAGTAGATAGAAATTCTGGAGAAGGAAGCCACATGGAAAGGGTTTAGAACACATCCAGATGACTCAGATTCCTATACGGAATACCAGTGCAGGAGACAACAGATAAATTGCACACCTGGTGTTTGGGTTATGAGATAACCACCCTACTTTTCTAATGTCCCATGTTGCACATTGTCAAACCTGCATGCAATCAATTCTAAAAATGCTTTCTTAAGAGTCTCTAGAGCTCTCTTGTTGGACTTTATGCCAAGTAAGATTTCCATTTGACTGATGTCTGGGGCAATGCTTCCTGATTTGGCATCATTGCTACAGCTCTGCCATGGCCTTAAAGTGCAGAGAGACAAGTAGCCACCTCAGTACTTCTACTGCGTTAGCCATGGAGAGTTGTTCTCAGATCATTCAAACATCAGCAGAAAGTGAAACTGAGTTGAAGGGGAAGAAGCCATAGATGAATAATTCTGTACTTTCACTTTTCCTTTTCCTTCTGAAGAAGGTCTTTGATACGTGTCATGTTGAAGCTGTTTATCCAGGAGCGGTGCAAAGCTTTCTTGGATTGATTTGATCGCAAAATATTCTATTTCCAAAAATGTTTTATTTTATTTCACAAGCACTATCTCATTTCTACCTGAAACCAAGTATCAGTTTATATATAATATATACTTATATATAATATATACATGTACGTGTATATACATACATAAAATATATGTACATGCATATGTATAATATATATGCCTGTATTATATAGAACACATATACAACACATATGCATATGCCCATATATTTCTAGGAACATACAAGTACATATATGTCGATACATCCACACATATGTACATATATGTGTGTATATATTTGTATTGTTACTATTTTTATTCCTATTTTATACACAGTGAAAATTCGATGTCAGGGAGATCAATTGCCTTCCATTGAAGAAATAATCAGTCAACCAAAGAACCTGGACTCCAATAGACTATCTTTCTTCCAAAGACCAATAGGCAGATTGAACAGTGTCTATGCACAAATGTTTAGATTCATAGACAAAGTCATGCTGCTACTGGCAATTGATAAGTGCACTGGTTCCTGGGACATCCAGCTCCACTTGCCGTTTTCATTGCCTTAGTTTCTGGTTTTGTATTTGATGGATTGGCAGTAATGCAGTATCATAAAGACACAGACATACCCCAAAGTGAGAAATAAACAGATCTTTTCCTAAGGACAAGTTGCCTTGCTGCAATAGAAGGCAATGTACAGGAACAGCATGAGGCACTGCATGGCCTTGTTGGGTCCCCTGGTGAGTTAATCCAATTCTCTCTACTGTCTCTGAGACTCAAAGTGAGGATATAAATATATCACCCTCGCCAACTTGGAAGCAGGAGGCAAAGGCACAAATGAGAACAAGGTAAGAATCTGAAATATCGAATCATACAGGTATGACATTATGGCAAAGAACCATTTTAAGAAGATTAGACGATTTTTATTTAGAAATATGGATCATTCTGAGCAGAGATTGATCTATCACACTGATTGTCATGGAGTCTGTGAACACGTAATGGCATTCCAGTTATGGCCATTTTCCTCTGGAGTAGAATGACATGTGAAACCAACCAATAGAAATCACAGGCCTCTGTCAATATGTTTACAGAGTTGGTTGAAATTGAAAAACACCAAATCTTCTTCTAGTTTTGTTTTTTTCTCTGTTGACTCTCTTATCTTTTCTGACTTCTATGGGGATGTAAAAATTTTTTCCATCAGTTTACTTCCTGGTGAGGATCAGCCAATTAATAGGAACACGTTATAATCTACAGATTGGTTAAAAACCCTTGGCTTACATAGTAGACATGGTGACAGACATTAAGAAATTGTAGATAGTTACTTAGAAGGAAAGACAGGTAAGAATTAAGAGCAAGGGAAAATATGTTTTTTAGACAGGTAATGACTTGTTCAAGTGAAATTATGTTGAATGCTGAAGTAAAACATACAGCTCAAACCCTTACACTGAGGATTAAAGGGGACATGGACATTGCCTAGAATTTTTGGGATTTCATTTTGCTATTTTTTTAGATTGTGAATAGAGAGAAACAGGGATGGAAAGGGGAACAAGAGATAGATTTCTATCCTGTTATTACACAGCAGACACTAAAGTGTGGGTGCTCTCATTTTCATTTTATAGGAATGCCTGCAAATTCTGAGGGACACAGCTAAAGTTCACCTTCATGCCTTTTGATTATAAGTTGAGTGCTATACTAATTAAGGGTCTTTGTTTGGAAAATGAAAGAATAATTCCAGTCATATTGGGTGAAATAATTTGTTGGCTTGTAATGAAGGCACCTATTAAATTTGACTCATGTTCTGATTTCAAAAACATTGAATGCATTCCTTCTTCTAACTTTACTTGATATTGTTGTTGGATGATAACATCATTGTTAACTCACTGAAACTTTTAGAATCACATACCCAATTTTATCTAATCTTTGTTGTATGTGTGTGCTGATCCTAAAGCTTAAAGACAGGGCCTGGACACTGTCCCTGAGATTTTGTGCTCAGGACTAGCACTCTACTACTTGAGTCAGAGCTTCACTTCTGGCTTATTATTTTTTTGGCAGTTGATTGGAGATCTGAGTCCTACAGAATTTCCTGCCTGGGCTGGCTTCAAACTTTGATTCTCAGTTCTCAGCCTCCCAAGAAACTAGGATTTTACAGGCATGAGCCAATAGTGCCTGACCACGAATCAAATATTTGTAACTACAGAGATTGGGATTAAATCTCTGCTTCTCTATCAATGTCCTGAGAGGTTGGTGATTGGTCCAGTTGAGATCAAGGGCTTACTCATACGCCAGTGAACTGTGTTTATCAGATTGTCACAAAACCTGGAGGGTGCTTGGTGAAATACCCACAAATGGTAGAAAAGACAGTGTCATCTACAGGAAATAATCTGGGCTGCACAGACAGCAATATGGGCTCTGGGCTTTCTATCTCTTACATTGTGTATGTCTATGATCTGGCAAGAATGCCTCTGGCAGCTCCCTTGATATTCAGCAAATCATCCTCTTCCAATAAACTTGTAGACTTTTGGCACTGCTGACAAAGTCTCATGTCCCACTGGACTACTCTGACTCCCTAGTGGCTCCATTGAAAGTCACTAATCACCATTATTTCCCAACTCCTACCACACTTGCCATTGAAATGACTCAGATAGGAATGAAAGAGAAGAAAGCTCATTGCAATGATAATGAAAAAAATCTTAACAGCTATGTATGCAAAAGTTTGGCAAAGTTGACTAGAAAATTACCACTAGATTAAGCTGAAAGATTATGAGAACCAGGAGGAGAAGTTCGATCAGCTCTCTAAAACTATTCTAACTAAACCTTTAGGCTAGGTAACCACCCTATGGTTGGCCTTGTACAAGTACATACAAGAAAAGGATTGGTGGTAGCCAGTACTATCATTCCTTTACATTGCTCTTTAAAGAGAAGCTCTGGAATTGCTTCTGCCTTCAGTGAACAGTTAGTGGACACAAGCCTGGCGAGGCCCTAATACTTTGCAATTTATAAAAGTACCTTATAGTAAACAGGTGGTGAGAATGAGAAAGAAACACAGAAAGACAGAGAGAGCACAAGATATGACCTTGAGGAGGAATGGTGACTCGTGGAGGAACACTCCTTTGGTGATGAGATCTTATGTACAGCAGAGGCAACACGAATCTCTGGTTTCTTGGTGTGGAGATCAGTGGCACTGAGCCATGAGCTGATGCACCAAGTCCATCCTCCCAGGAGACATAATCACCACACGCCACTTTGGTCATAGTCACTAGGAGTTAGAAACATTCAACTTCTTCCTAAGAAAGCATAAATGAAAGAAATGCTTCCCAAAGGGAAACATGGATTTCTATACAAGCCTTTCCCCACTATATATTGTGCAAGATTTGAACAAGAGTATTTCAAAGCCCAATAGAATAATAGAATCCCTGAACCCCTTGCTGATGTGCTATAGTTCTCATGAAGATCATCTAGAAAACTTTCCAGATTCCTGGCCATGCCCTAGACCAATTAAACCAGATCTCCGGAGGTGACACCTACATACATTCTCATGCCAACTGTAAAGCTCTCTGGATTCCACTGTACAATTATGGTGAGGAAGTACTACCTAAATAAATACTCTACACACTAAATTTTCCTTCTGCAAACACAAGCCAAGCCAACAGCAACAACAAAAAATCAAGATTTAAAAAGCTATTGGCAGCCAGGCGCCGGTGGCTCACGCCTGTAATCCTAGGGACTCAGGAGACGGAGATTTGAGGATTGCAGTTCAAAGCCAGCTCTGGCAGGAAAAGTCTGTGAGACACTTATCTCCAATAAACCACCAGGAAACTGGAAGTGGCATTGTGGCTCAAACAGTAGAGTGCTCGCTTTGAACTGAAGAGCTCAGGGACAGCACCCAGGCCCAGAGTTCAAGCCCCATGACCAATAAAAAAAAGTCTATTTGCAACATAAAATTATAGGGAAGGAAGTGCAAAGAATGACCAGGCAGTTAATTACTTTTCACATTCAACCTCCCTGTATAATATTCTTTAGCAAAATCTTACATCATTGGCTGCCAAATACCTTTCTTATATCTATATAGTTTTGATTCTTCATTGGATAAGTAAAGATATTGAAATATTTCTAGGTAAGATGTCTTGCTTGCCAAAAGCCTGTTTCAACAGCAGTCTTATTCCCTTTTTCTAAAAAATGGTTTTTCCAGGTTGCTTGAAAAATTAATTTCATTTTGATACCATTAATGAAAAAAGTAGGAAAGAAAGAATGACTTAAAGCTACCAACAAAGCAAAAATATTTGTGTATGGACTTGCATTTGTTTGTGTGTATGTACATGTTTATTTGTATATATGTGTCCGTATATGTGTGTATGTGTGTATTTATGAAAATTCAGACTAAAATAAAAATAACTGCATCCACAGTGATGAATCTTCATTCTGCTAAGAAGAAGTTCAACTATTATAAAAAATGAAATACGTAAAATGTCTTAGAAACCTACAACTGAAGGCTACCATGAGATATTTTAAATCAAGCATTTGCTTCTTTGAGAATGTGTAATAGGCAAATATCTTTTTAAACTTACATGTGTTTAATTTGTGCATGGTTCAACTTGTGTGTGAAGTTAAGAAACTAATAGTAGAATACAAGGAGGCAGGAAACTTAGCAAAGATGCATTTGACATACATGCCAGGCAAGGAGGTTATAGATCGTGCTTTCATAGCTTATGTGGGAGACAATCCCAGGACACGCTGAGAGTGGAATGTGGGAATGAGCCAAGGCCTGGGAAGAAACCCTAAAAATAGATGCCTTTATGCATTTTCCATGGAGGTCAGCTGGAGTTTGAGATTGGTGAAATCTATAAACAAGTGGGATCAGTGCCTAGGAGCAGCGGCACCTACAGGCACTATCTGGAAATGCACCCTCTGGTGAATGCTGGTTGGAGATACTCATTCCTTTCTCTGACAGGTATGGGGCATAAAGAACGCAGCTTCCACCTCCTAAGTTCAGGAGCCACCTGTACCAACAACTGGGCAAGAGAAGAGGAGAGATGACTGGGGCACCGATAGCATCTGCTAAGAGTGTGTTTTGAAATAAAACTAGCAGGGGTCAGCCAACAATTTTTATAGAGGACCAGATGGCAGATATTTTAAGCTCTGTGTGTCACATATGGTCCCTGTTATGTATTTTTCTTTTTTCCTTCTTTTTTTGATTCTTTGTTTTGGTAACTGTTTAAAAATGTAAAAACATATTCTTAGCTCAAACAGAACAGGCGCTGGAACCAAATTTGGTCTACAGATTGTAGTGTTCAAGCTCTTGAAATAAAGAATATTCTTTTTACAATATTAAAGAACAAACTTATGAGTGGAGACGATCCATCAGAATGAATAAAATCTTCTGAGGTGGAAATGAGCTTTACATGAGGTACATTTTTTTATTGTTTATGTGCTGCACTGAAATAATTATCTACAGAAAACAATCGAGCAGGCAAGCTGAATGACAGAAAATAGATATAGGGCAGACAAAAACAAACAAGAAAAGTTTAAAACATTAAAGCCGAGAAACAATTTTACATTTTAAAAAGTAGTCATGAACCATAAATGCAGTAAAATGTAAAAAAAAATCACAGTGAATACATTCTAGTAGGGTACCTTGACAAGATGAAAAACCAAAAGCAAGAACAATAAACTATTAAAAATAAAGGAGAGCCATGGAAACATCATTAGAGAGGTAGTGGACTTTAACCCATGATTCTAAATATTTAATGTATCAAGAATCTGCCAGACTTCAAAAGATATGGAAAACTGGCTTATGAGATAATGATGACACATTTCAGGGCACAATTTCAAATGCTCAAGAAATATTAACTTGAGGGGCTGGGAGGTTGGCTCAGTGGTAGAGTGCTTGCCTTGCATGCATAAGGCCCTGGGTTCGATTCCTTAGCACCACATAAACACAAAAAGCAGGAAGTGGCGCTGTGGCTCAAAAGGTAGAGTGCTAGCCTTGAGCTGAAGAGCTGAGGGACAGTGCCTAGACCCAGAGTTCAGGCCCTACAACCGACAAAAAAAAAAAAAAGAAATATGAACTTGATTTCAGTACATTTGTGAAAATAACTATGGTCCTTGGTTCTGGTCTGTGTGGTGAATGGGACCTACAACAAATGACTCCCAGACATCAAGAGTATGGTGCTCAGGGAACTTACTGATCCTTAGCAAATTGGGGTGCATTTTTGGTCCTCAGGCAGCCTGGCAGCCATGAGACAGAAAACTTCTCCAGTCTTAAGTTTTCATTCAAGACCATTGTCACCTTGCCTGAGACAAAAAGATGTTTTGTTAAGCCAGAAAACTCATACCTGCCCTTTGCTTTAAGTCTTTTTTATCTTCTTCAGCATTAGTTAGACAGCAGGATACCTCCTGCTATATCCCACCCCATTCCTGTCAACTCCAGTTATCTCTTAGAACCAGAAGAATTTCTCCTTGTCTTTTAGTCTCCTTTACGTCACACATAGCACCTGGATGTTCTATGTTATCTCCCATGCCCAATTGGGTTTCAAACACAAGCCAAGAGACAAGAGAAATGTTTTTGCAGGCAAATTCTTTCTCTAGCCAATAACTTATTCTTGCTATTACTCCAATTTTTTCCCACTGTTCAAATTCCATTAACTACACACAGACAAAAAAATATATACTATTCCCTGTAGTGAATTAGAAGCAATGAAAAGATAAAGTAAAAATGCCTACGTCCCTTTATAGAAATAAAAAATTTTAGTCATATTTCTTCTAATAATGAATCTGTACTGAATTTTTAAATTTCTACATGTCTCTAAGAAAACTACAAATTAACAGCTAAAGTCCAGGGAGATAATGTGAGAAAATTTAGAGACTTTCTCTAGAATTTTTGATACAGACATGTTTTCTAATGTTCATGTGTTGTATAATTATTAGGAGCCATGTAAAAACTTAACCTGTAAGTAATATAAGCTAGTGTAGTTATGGACAACTTTGTTAGTAATATAAAACCTAGACAAGAAATAGCAGTTTTACTATTGCGAGTCTTTTCGTAAATAAGAAGTATCTAATTTTACTTTCCCATGAAGTATATAAATGCATAAAAAGAGAAAGGCATGGGGGCTGGGAAGGTGGCTCAGTGGTAGAGCGCTTACCTTGCATGCCTGAGGCCCTGGGTTCGATTCCTCAGCACCACATAAGAAAAAAGAAAAAAGCCAGAAGTGGCGCTGTGGCTCAAGTGGTAGAGCGCTAGCCTTGAGCTGAAGAGCTGAGGGACAGCACCCAGGCCCAGAGTTCAGGCCCCACGACTGGACCTCCCCCCCCCCCAAAAAAAAGAGAAAGGCACCAGGCTTGGACTGTCGCTTGGTCATGTAGGCCTTGCCTAACATGTGGAAGGCTCTGGGTTCTAATCCCAGCACTGGAAAAGAAAGAAAGCAGTGCTTACATCCCTAAAAATGTTGCTGAATTCATTGTGCCAAGAATCCGGTTTCTCTCTTAAAGTTTGCTTCCAACTGTAAATAAAATAGGTAACAACCAACAAGGCAAGATGTTATAAAGTATAGACAGCAAAGAGTAGTTATTGAAACTGTAAATTCAAAATTTAGAAAAAAGACTGCCATGCCAACTGAAATTAATAAGAATAATTGAAAATTGTTTTCAAATGTACATACCATTAACTTGTGTTAGTTTAAAATATAGTTTTAGATTTTCTCTGTCTCTTGTGTCAATATCTTTGTTCATATTTAAACATCAGCTATATATTAATTCCTTAAAAAGTAAAAAATGTTAAAAAAAAACTGAGTACTTTTCTATCAAGGGAAGGTATTGCCTGTCTCATACATTTACAGTGGCAATGAAATATTTTAAACTTTTTTGAGGGTCAACTGGTAAAATATAATCACATAATTATTTGACTTTTATAATATCAATATATTTAATATTCACTAATTTTTGATTCTTAATTTTATTTGACTGATAATTATTTTACCTAAAGAACAGAAAATAAACAATGATTCAGATAAAGATCCATGAACGAGTATACTTTCTACAAAATGCTGAAAATGATCAAATAAATTTAAATTCTGAGAATTGAGTGATAATAAAATACAGGCAACTGAAGATCACATATAGTTCACATATATATAAGTCTAGGAGTTGCTATAAAGATATTTTCTAAGGTATGATTACCATTTGTGCCAATAAACTCTGAATAAGGTAAATTTCTCAACATGTTATTATTTGCCTCATCAATATCCCATCAATTGTGAACGTTGTTAATATATTTGTTAACATATCTCAGAAACGCAGACTCACATGACCCCACCTGTGAGGATTCATTCATGTGCTGTGTGAGGGTATGTGTGCTGGAAAACGAGGAGAAAACTCCTCTATAGTCCTGCAATGATCAGGGCACCCAGCTACAGATTCTGAGGAAAGGAGAAAGCTTCTTCCAAGTCTGGGAGATGGCCCTGATGCCCCAGCCACGACCTAGGAGAAGGTATGCAGAATGTGCTCTCCCTGCCCCTCCTATTGGCCCCATAAACACATAAACAATCCCTCTACACTTCCCTACGTGTAAAAATCATTTATGCCTTGTATATCTCTTGGCTACCTTTTGGTCTTGTACATTTCTTAAAATCTTTTGAGCTCGACTAACCCCTGTCACCTTTTGGCTGCATGTATCTCCCGTAAACTTTCCAACTTGTAAAACTTTCACATGCTCATTGAATAAAATTTACTTTCTTTGTGTGTATGTCACATATAAGCAGGTAGTGCTCCTAATAAATTTTGTCTAATACCCACATGGTGTCTTTGTCTAATACCCACTCTCTGCCTACCAGACACTATGTTCCCAAGTCTTGCTGTGTGAACAGCCACAAACATATGTTAACATTATCTCATCCCTTGAAGACTTTAAGAGCAAAGATAGATTTCTCTTTCCTTTTTGTTTTGTTGTTCTTGTTCTAAGACCAGAACTTGAACTGGAACTTAGTACCCAACCCTTTGCTCGTTGACTGGCACTTTGCCTCACTGAGCCACACTTCCCACTGCTGAGCAAAGATAGATTTCCCAAAGGAGAGATTTTGTTTCAAGACCTAGCCTCGAAACACTGTAAGAGTTCCTAATGTGTCCACCCTACACTGCAGATACTCCACTCTAGATTGCAACCATCAATATTTGCCTGCACAGCCTGTCTACAGCCTTGTCTTACAGATTTTGGACTTGCCAGCATCAACAATTACATAGGCCAGTTAACTCCTCTCCAGCACAGGCATAATAATATATATTCAAAAATAAAATATTATGATTTTTTTACTTCCAGCTGTGGAGCAACTAGTACCAGATTAAATAATCATGGTCAACAAATAAAAACTAGGAAAAATATGACAGCCATTTGCAGATATTAAACAAAAATCAGTACAAAACCCATAGGAAAGAAAAATCTCATTAGTATAGTACAGACTTAGAATCAGTGATTTTCTGAAATAGAAGTAAGGGGCAGGTGATTGCCCATTAAAGCCACAAGTGGTCTTTTGGGGCGATCGAAATGCTCTGGATGATGAGTAGTACTGTTAGTAATAAGTGTATTTATTAGCCAGGACTCAGACTTTATATATGAATGAACTGATTTTATTTTATGAATTATACCCCAATACAATTGGTTAAAATGTGAAATAGTAAACACAAGATATATTATTCTTTCAAGTCAAATTTTATAAGATAGATAAATAAGAAGAAAAAGAAAAGAAAGAAAGGAGGGAAGGAAGGAAGGAAGAAAGAAAGAAAGAAAGAAAGAAAGAAAGAAAGAAAGAAAGGAAAGAAGAAAGAAAGAAAGAAAATGGATGGATGGATGACAGACAGATATATGGATGGATAGATAATCTGAAAAGTGGTAGATTTTCACACTATGTTTTAAAACTTGCTTTTTAGCTCTTCTTATACTCAGTCTCCCAGTTCTTGTGTGTTTACTTCTGTTTTATTTCATTCCCATTATATTATTACACATTCATTCTTCTATATCTAGATCTGACAACATTTGATGAAAGGTTTTTTTCCTCAATTTAATTTGAAGCAGTCACAGAAATCTCCAAGGAACTAATTATCAAGTTTGTACAAGATTGAAGCTAACAGAAGCATACACAAAAACAAGATGATAAGGAAATAGAATGTGTCCACACTGTAATTGCATTTTCCCTTTCTCCTGACCTCAGCTCTGCCAAGACCACAGGTTTTCACATCCCTCCTGGGGTATCGGTTAATCAGCCCTGAGAGAGAAACTCTGGCTGTGAGTACAATGGAAAAATGACGGTTGAGGGTGGCTAGCAGGGCCTGGCATGAAATAAATCTCTTTGTGTACAAACTTGTAGTCCCCTGCCAAGTCCTTCTAGAGTGTTCTCCTTAGAAACTCTATTTTGCTCAGTAACTGCATCACAGAGGAAAACCTTTGTTTGTGATCCTGCCATTGGCCACCTAGATCAGTTCATCCACTCTACCAGCCACATTTCTTCCCCAAACCTGCACATTGGTTGATGATGGTGACTCCTGGATAATACTCAAGGCCCATTGGATAGAGAAGCAACACCTGATAAAGTATATTCACCTTAACACTTTAAAAATTATTTTGTCACTTAAGTTTCTCACTCACGGGCTGGGAAGATGGCTCAGTGGTAGAGTGCTTGCCTTGCATGCATGAGGCCCTGGGTTCAATTCCTCAGCACCACATAAGCAAAAAGAAAAAAAAAGCCAGAAGTAGCACTGTGGCTCAAGTGGTAGAGCGTTAGCCTTGAGCTGAAGAGCTGAGGGCAGTGCCCAGGCCCAGAGTTCAGGCCCACAACCGGACCCAAAAATAAAAAAATAAAAATAAAAAGTTTCTCATTCACCTCTTAGGAGAATATTGCCGCAAAGACAGAGAAGAAACACAGATTAGAAGGGATGTTGTCTCCACTTGTTGACAACTTGGTGATTTAGCCACACAACCTTAGAGAGATCATCAGAGAGGAATAAATGCTACTACTACAATTAAAAATTTAAAGGGCCTGGCTTATGGTTTCCCTTATTTGTAATAACTAGTACATGTCTAGGACAAGCAGAAAAGGTCAAAAGCTATATAAGATGATGTTAAGCGAAATAAACCCCAAGATAAGGACACAAATGTCTTTTTTTTCTTTCTTGCTATTGTTTCTAACGCATTTATAATGTACCACGTGATATTCTTTTTGCTTGTATGTTCCTCCCCCATGGTATCATTCCTGCTATCACTTCATTTGATGTCAGTGCCCTGCATCTTGCATATACATTTCTCTAATTCAGGGAGGGGGAGGGGGAAAACAAAATGCTTAAATAAGGATACAGGTTGACCCATTGTAACAATGAGACATACAAAACACTATGTTGAAAATGAACTTTACAACTTCGGCGGGGGTGAGGATGGTTGGGGGGCAGTGGTAGTTGTGGAGGTAGGAGGGAAGGGATGATAAGGGAAAAACAAAGGAGGAGGCAACAATGTTCAATAGGAAATGTACTTATTACCTTGCTCATGTAACTGTAACCCCTCTGTACAGCATTTTCCAATAAAAAATGTACAAAAAAAGTGAAAGGGCATCTGGACTACATAGCTTATAAGCTGTGGAGTCAGGCTCACTATGATGAATGAATGAATGAATATTAAAAATAAAAAGTCAAACTAATCTCAGTCAGAATTCAGACAGACTTTTGATAAATTGGAAAGATAAGCCTGAAACTTCTATAAAAATACAAAGGTCTTAGAATACATAGAGGTTATTTTTTAAAGAAAGAGTTGGACTCGTCAGGATTATATTGGATTAAAGATTAAAAGAATAGATCAGACCTCAGAAATAATTTCATCCTTAAGAATGGCAGTAGACAAAGAGTCTAAAATAATTAAGGATTTCAGTAAAAAAAAATTGGAGACCTTTTAAAAATAGAATGTTAAAAAACCACAGCTTTGTATATGTGTGTGTATATATGCATACAATCATATGTAATAGAACTACATTTAAATTTGGAATTGTACATCATACTATATACAGCACTTAATTTGACATAAAAATAAAGAAACAGACTCTAAACCACTAGAGTCTATATGAAAGTATGGGGGGATATTTTTGGAATAGGCGACAGTTTTTTGAGGGGACAAAAGCAATAAGCATAAAAGAAAAAAAGACAAAAAACTAGACACCAGGAAAATTAAACAGCCTCTTCAACAGGCACTACTAAGAAACATAAAAATAAGCCATAGTCTTGAAGAAAATATTCTTGATATATCTAATATCCTTTATCTTAAATAGTTCTAATGCAAATATGTGACATACACCTAACACCACTTCCCACACTCCATGCATCTACGTTTACCAGGTATGATAGGTTATGTGGAATCATTCCTACAATGTTAAAAAAAATCTATTTCCAATTACAATGGGAAGAATCTGACCAGAAACTGCACAGATAAGATTCTTAAAAAATACATGATACAATAATTAACCTAATCAACCTAATTAGTCATCAAGGAAATATAAAATAATTCACAATATGATGCCAGTACATATCCACTAAAATGGTAATTATTGAGTATTCCAATTATTGGAGAGGATTTGAAGCTGGTGGCACACTTATTCACTGTTGGTAGTAATACTAAATGATACAAAAATATCCAAAAATTGTTGGTGGATTATTAAACAGTTTAAAATAAGTTGATATATATACATAATATAGTCTAATATATATAGTATATAATGTACATGTATATACATATATATAGTTTAGTTTAGTAACTAGGCTCTTAGGAATTTTCCCAAGAGAAACAAAAATATATACATAAAAAGACTTGTACAGCTGAGTGTCAGTGGCTCACGTCTGTAATCCTAGCTATTCAAGAGGCTGAGATCTGAGGAGCAAGGTTTGAAGCTAGTTTGTGCAGGAGAGTTTATGAAACTCTTATTTCCAATTAACCACCAAAAAGCCAGAAGTGAAACTGTAGCTCAGTAGAGTGATAGTCTTCGGTAAAAAAGCTCAGAACAAGGGCAGTCCACAGGACCACCCTCTCCCCCCGCCCAAAAATGACTTGTAAATATAGTGTATATTTTCTATTTTGTGAATATTTTTTCCAATAGTGAAATTATCTTATGTGCTCATGAGTGGACTTTTATTCAAATATTCACAACATGGAATAAAGTTCAACAGCAAAAGAAAACAAATACTGAAGAAGACCCCTCTTATCTCTGGATGGTCCATTTCAGGATCTCCAGTTGATGATCTACAGTAAAAACTGTAAGCAAACAGCAAACAGCTTATTGGGAATCCTGTAGGCTATGACTGACTCCATTTCTTTGGTCTCTACCTATGAAAACCGACGTTCCAAGTGGGCAAGAAAATGAAACACTGCTCAGATATTCTAATATATCAGTATCATAATTAATATCTAACTGGGGACCTCTGCTGGATCATACTCAAGTAAGGCAATGATATAGCTGTAGCAAATCAGATTTTATTACCTTGCTTCACAATTAGCCTATGGAAGCTCAGGGCTCCCGCCATGGAAGCTGTGCTCTCTGAACCTCTCCTGCTTTCTGCCTTACCTGCTTCATTAATCACCCCTTGGCTCACATCTATTCTGCTGAATTTAATTTGTCAAAAGTTTATGTTTTTTTTCTTTTTAACAGATGTCCTCCTTGTCATTAATGAAACTTCACCTGAATGTTGTAGCAGTTGTCCCTGCCTACATTTTATTTTTACATAACCAAGAGGACTAATAAATATGCTTCGAATTTTAAAAGGGAACTTACATTTATATGTTTAGTTTCAAGAAAGCTATGATGTGAGAATGTGACATTTAAGATGAGACTTGAAAGATGAAAGGGAGTCAACCTCATGAAAATATGGAAAAATAAGGCTAAATGCAAGGGAGAAACATGAAAGCAGGTCACTGTGACAGTAAGCAGGGGAAGTTGAGCATCAAATTAACTATGCACAGCATACACACACTTATAAGTTCATAGATTTATAGTTCATAGTTAATGAATTTCCTTAACTCACTGAAAGTTAAAAAAATGAATTTCCTTAACTCATTGATAGTTCACAAATAGTGAGAGGGGTTTTGTTTTTTTTTCTGTTGCTTTGTACTAGTACAGGGGCTTACATTCCTGGCTTTATGATCTTGCTCAGCGGTAGAGATGGTGCTCTACCACTTGAGCCAATATTCCCTTTAGCTGATTCATGGGAGATAGAGTGTAGGACTTACCTGCCGGGAACTGTCTTTCAACCTCCATCCTCCTATCTCAGTCTCCTGAGTGGCTAGGATTATAGGCGTAAGCTACAAGTGCCAGGCTAAGAGAAAGGTTTTAGAGAGAGTGAAAATTTTTTTTAATCTTGTCATGCAAATTGAGGACCATGCAATGTTATCTCAGAGAATGAAATTACAGTTTTACTGGAGTGGGTGGAGGAGAGAGGGAAGATGGGTTTTTATAGAAAATTCCAGTAGCATGAATTATTGTAATGTACAGATTGAGGCTTGAGTTTGGCTTGGTTGCTGGCCTTGGATCTGCTTATTTCCAGCATGGTGGTTATTAGTGTCTATAGTTTTATTCCTTGCTGTTTTGTCTGTTTCTTCATTCCTGTCATCATGGAGAGAAGGAGAGAAACATTATGAACTTGCTGAAGCTGTAAAGTCATTTTTAAGTTTCCCCCTAATGGGGATAGGGGAGAAATGAGACAAGAAGAACATAAAGAAATAAAATATCTCCTTAAAACTTTGGTAACAGAAAGCAGGCTAGTCAGTAAAGTGACTTATTTATTGGTTTGAAACCAAGTTTGAGCATAGCGAGGTGTCTTTTTGTTGTTGTTTCTGTTAAAGCCTAGTCCTTAATGTACATGAAATGAGAATCTGTGAATGCGCTGAAGTGGTAGAGAAACAATTTTTCTATTAATACTTTTAGGAGCATGCTTTGGTTATTGTCTAGGAATTAGAGAATAAGAATGGAATCAGGGAGATAAAGAAGAATAACAGCACAACGAATTTAGATTAAAAACAGGATATTCAGATGTGAACAAAAGCACTGGGGAGTAGAAATACATGTGTCTTTAAAGTTTTGTGCAGAGGAGATAAGATGCAGATAGTAATGATGCTGATTGGTTGAGATCAAGACTAAGTATTTAATGGTGTCTGTATCAAAAGAGAGGTAGCTGTATTTACTGCAATATTCTGGTAAGGAAAAGTCATGGCTAAGTTAAGGGGATCAGAAAAATCATTACTAGAATGTAAAGGAAGGGTAAATTTGATCAAAGTACTTCATATGCACATTTGAAACTAGAATGGTGAAATCTTTTTAAAAACTTGTGGAATAGAGAGAAAAGGGAGATGAGAATAAAGAAGGAGCTGAATTTAAACATTTATGGAGAGATCACAAGGAAACCACTTTGTATAATTAATTAATATATGGTCATTAAAAACAAGAAATTTCAAAAATAAATCAACATTGCTACCAAAAATCTGTGTTCATCATTCCTACAGGTTTTCCTTCCTATTTACATTGTGAGTAGATTTTACTCATCCAGGTTGTCTGTTTCCTGTCTCTCTATACTAAGCATGAGTAATACAAAAGCAAAAGAGATGTCCTTCACTCCTCCTTTGGGTAGTTGACCATCTCAAAAGCTTGGCACCAGCTCTGGAGAAATTGTAGCTGTGAAACTCTGACAAGGTGATGTCACAATAGATGATGTTGAGGAGCCTGATGCTTGAGTGATACCACCTTGCCAGTAACCATCTTGTGAGGTATAAGTCATGGAATTGACCATGAGCCCGACCCAGGAGTAACACAAAGAGAAACAATTTGGGCATCTAGGGACATAAACAATACTTGGAAAAACCACAGGAATTTCCTCCAGATGCATCAGCAGGCACTGGGTGGTTTGTTCAGGACGTGGTAACCCAGTAGTCAGACAATTCTTGTCAATAACAGTGTTAGCCAATCATATTTGCCCAGCTTAGCTTGTTTTAAATGTTAACCAATCACGTAATTTCTCATGTAAAAGTTCCTTAAAGTTGTTTGTTCAATGCTATAACAAACTGTGCTGATTCTATGCTTGGGACCTCTTAGTATCACCGGTTACCGAGTGTGGGGAGGACCTGCATCTTCATAACCAAGAACCTACATTCAGACTCCACTTTATAACTTAAGTTTCCTACCTTGTCTTTTTGTTTTGCTTTATTTTCCTTACGTTGTTGTACAAAGGAGCTTTAATAATATGTCAGTTCAAGAGTACAATGCATCTTGCCCAATTACTCATCTTTCCTTCCTTCCTTCCTTCCTTCCTTATATCTTTCTTCTTTTTTTTTTTTTTTGGTGCTAGTCCTGTGACTTGAACTCAGGGGCCTGGGCACTGTACTTAAACATTTTTCTTTTAGCTCAAGGCTCCTCAAGTGGAGCCACAGCCCACTCCAGCTTTGTTGGAGGTGGGGAGGAGCTTAATTGGACTTTAGGATTTTTCTTCCCAGGCTGGCTTTGAATCATAATCCTCAGATCTAAGCCTCCTGAGTTACAGGCATGAGCTACCTGGGAGCCTGGCTCCAACCTACTGTCTCTTAACATTGCCAAATTGGACATGAAACTCCCAACACATGATTCCTTGGGAGGGTCATTCAGACCACAGCCAACTCATAGCACTGCTGATCAATTAACTCTTGCTTGCCAAACTAACTTTGGTTCCAGCCACAATGTCCTTGCTTCATCTTCTTTTACACCCACACCACCTGTATCTTGGGTATATTTTTGTGTGGGTAAAATATTTGTTCCTGCTAAATTGCTATCTCTCTTCTACTCTTCTAAGTGTTAACCTATATTTCATCGTTTTCTCAGATGATTACTAGGAGAGTCTTCTTGTTTACCTATCCTTTGTCTATTTGTTTGAATATTGCATGTTTATATTACATGATATATTCATATTACAATATGATAGTCATGTTATAGTAAAGTCATTTTAGATATTGTTATATTATACTGTTCATTTCTTTGTTTCTATGTACCAGAGCATTTCTTCATTATTTCACTCTTGGTCTTAACACAGTGTCTGACAAGAAGGCAAGAGTAACTCTTTTTTAACCTACTCACTTGAAAAAAAATACATCCAATTCATGTTTTTGCAAAATCTGAGGAAGAGCTATATGCTTCTATGTTAGCATGATATATATCAACTAACCTGACCAAAAACTTTTTTGTGTACTGGTTCTAGCACTTGAACTCAGGGCCTGGGCATTGTCCTTGAGCTTTGGGGCTCAATGCCTATGCTCTATCACTTTGAGCCACAGCACCATTTCCAGATTTTTGGTAGTTAATTAGAGCTAAGAATCTTATGGACTTTCCTGCCTGGCATTGAACAGTGATCCTCAGATCTCAGCCTTCTGAGTAGCCAGGATTTCAGGTGTGAGCCAGTGATGCCCAGCCTGACCAAAAACATTTATTGCTTACCTACTATGTGCTAGAGTTAAATGTAGCAACTAGAAATTCCATGAAAAAATGCTACTCTGCATGTATATTCTCAATCTAGCAGGTGGATGGCATTTGAATAAGTAATTAAATGTGTTAAATGTCAAAATATAATTATGAGTAAAGTGACATAGAAGTGCAAATGAAAGAGAAAATTATTCTCTGTGGGATTCTTCTACAGAATCACCTTTGATCTGGCCTCATGAATAAGGAACAGGAACTACACTGAGTCTTAAAAATATTTCCGTGGAACCAAGTGCCAATGGCAATGGCTCAATCCTGTAATCCTAGCTACTTAGGAGGCTGAGATCTGAGGATCACTGCTGGAAGCCAGCGGCAGGAAATTCTGTGAAATTCTTATCTCCAATTAACACTTTCAAATCCTATATGAATGGGGGGCTCCCAGGGTAGAGTGCTAGCCTTACGCAGAAAAGCCCAGTCCCTGAGTTCAAGCCACAGGACTGGCACACACACACACACACACACACACACAAAATAATACTAATACAAAGCAACAAAGAAATCATCTTATAAATATGTTAGAAACAATAGTGAGAAAGAAAAAACCATTTGAGTCCTTATCTTGGGGTTCATTTTGCCTAACATCAACTTATCTGAACGTTTCTGCTTGTAGTTGTGGAGATGGGATGGTAGCAGAAAAACAAAGGAGAGGCAACAATGCTTGATAAGAAATGTACTCATTACCTTGTTCATGTAACTGTAACTCTTCTGCAGAGTATTTTCACAATAAAATAACTTATTTGTATGTCCCTCCTCCAGGGTATCACCCCTGTTTTCACTGTATTTAATGTTGGTATAATTTGAGGAGGGGAAGGGAAAAACAAATTGTTTAAACAGGGATACAGGTATACCCATTGCAACAATGAGATGTACAAGACATTATGTCAAAAAACGAACTTTACAACTTTGGCGCGGGGGGGGGGATGGGAAGGGTAAACAAAGGAGGAGGCAACAATGCTTGAAAAGAAATGTACTCATTATCTTGCTCATGTAATTGTAACCCCTCTGTATGGTATTTTCACCATCAATAAATAAATAATAATACTGATACAAGAAAGTAACCACAAAAACAGAAAAGAAAAACAATGGAACATGACCATATGTATTTATCCATTTTGTGTTGCTATGAGTTGAGACTGGGTAATTTATAAAAAGAAAGAACTGTATGTAGTGCACACATAATTAATTCTGGTATCTGGAGGGTCCAAAGTGACATAGTTTAGGTCTTTTGAGTGAAGCTCTCTGTGTCATAGGATGGTGAAGAAGCAGAAAAAAAAGAACTGGGATTGAAGTGTCAATATGGACACACACTCATGGCACACAAACACACACACACAAGGGAAGGGAACTGGACATGTGCAGAAAGGCTGAGCTTAGGGCACTGTTTCACTTACCACAATCAGCTTTCAGGACAACTAATCTAATCACCAGAAAGCTGACTCACTCTCAGGCAAAGGTCCTAATCCATTCATAAAGACAGCATCTCACCTACTGGACTAAACACCTCCAACTAGGCCCCACTCACCTCAACATCAGCACACTGGGAACCAATCTTCCACATATATAAACTTTTTGAGGTACCAGCAATATTCAAATTATAATGTGGTAGAACAAAATTCACCAAGCTGTTAGGAAAGTCAGATATCAGTAACAGAGTTGCCTACCTTTTTCTGAATTACAAAAATTACTTGCAAGGAAAGGGAAGATGGCGGAGGAGAAGCTGGAGTCTAAACAAGCTCTCGCATAGAAAGCAGTTTTAGAGTTCCAGTGAACAGTCCTAAGGCAGAGAATCACACCAAGTGTGCCATCACAGGACAGAGAATCAGGCCAGAGAGAGAAAATCCAAGCAAGAAGACACATCTGAGCTCTTGCCAGCAGCCGCCGCGGCGGCGGCAGCAGTGGCAGCGGCGACCACAGGTGCCATACCTGAGCCACAGAGAGTCCGGGACGAAGGAGCCAGATGCAGCGGGTGAGCAGATTCTACTCAACACCAGCAAGAACCGACAAGGAGCGGACATCTTCATCCTGCAGTTCGCAGACCAGAGACAACCCAGGAACCAAGACTCGGCATGAGTAGAAGCCTGATGTCCTCACTCCTTCGCAGGGAGAAGAGGAGGGAAGGCCACCCCTCCCCCCCCAGTACCGGAGATCCCCATCTGGGATATGGACAAAGCTTGGTGGGGCTGCTAGGTCCAACTCAAGCCTCGGAATAAAAGAGTCATTTAGCAGGTCACAAGAACTTAACAGCAGCGTGACCTGCCAGACTCAGCTCCACCCAGGGAAAAGTCACCCAGCTAGGGTGCCAGCCCTACAAGTGGATTTCTTCACTGGGTAATCAGAGCCAGAGGCTGCCCCTCCCTATAGGAGCCTAGACAATCAATTGAAATTCAGTAAACAGAAATCCTGAGAATGGCTCCAGGCTGGGCTCTGTGAGTTTCTCACAAACTAGCCCCCTGGAAAAGCTACTGTTTGTTGAAAGGCCTCAACTCTACCCAGAAACTAGCCTCATCACTGTATCTCCCTCTTGTGATACTCAAAGCAGATCTGCCTCCCAATGAACTAGCCTGGGAGGAGGATCACAAAATCCTGGGTAAAGCAGAGCATTTTTTTGCCTGTTCGAACAAACTGACTTAAGAAACCAACAAAGCCACAGGACCACAAGCAGACCAGAGACTCCAACAAGAAGCTGGTTATGGACACAAGGGAGATACAGGATTTCTCCCACCCCTCCCAAAAAAATCAAAGAACTTTTTTTTCCTCTTCTTCTTCTTCTTCTTCTGCTTCTGCTTCTTCTTCTTCTTAACTTTTTTTAATGTTCAATTTTTGCCTTTTTTGAAAAAAATTGTTTTCCAGTAAATTTTTCTTCCTCTTATAATTTTTATTTTAGGGATACGTGAGTGTGCATTTTTTTTTCTTTTTTAATTATCTTTTTGTTTTTTGTTTAGCTCTAAACAAAACTGAACTTCTGATCTTTTTTCTTCCTTTCTTATCCTTTCACCTTTTCCTCTTTTTCGTTCTTCTTTATGTGACTTAATTGTTGGCCTGCACATCCTAAGATAAACCCATAGTTGATTATTAAGACCCTATCCCACATTGTGTACACACTTAATCCACAAATTTATTACTCAATTCAAAACCTCTGAGATTTAAATTCCTTAATAGCAGTACTACATCTTTATACCTATATAATATTTTAAGCATTTTTATTTTTAAGTTATTCACATCTCCTTTATATCCCTTCCCTTCTTTCAATATATTCACGTTCTTCTCTAAATAGATTGTATTTGCATCTCCATGATATTATTAATTTTCACTTTTCTATTTTTTCTAATCTCTTCTTTTCTTCTTTTTTTCTCTCTCTCTACTTTCATCCTACCTAACCTATTTCCTGCTCTGAGATTAGGACTTAGTTAACTCTCCCTGTGCCTTCCCACATCAATCTATTCTTACTTTTTACCCACATCTCTCCCTAACCCTAATAATTTCTGGTTTTCCAAATTCTTCTTTGCGGTTCATAGCCCATTAACATATAGTTTTTTGATGATGAATACATGTATCTGTTGAACTAGATTGTATCTGTAGACTATTGACTGTGAAAATTCAGACTTTCGTTGATGTTTGCCTTAAGATAGTGTTCTAGCACAAAACTGGTGATATTTTCATCTCAAATGAGCAGAGTAAGCCGGAAAAACACAAGAAAAATGGCAAGTCCGGGTATCTCAAGTCCCACTCTTGATAATCAAGGGACAGAACAGATAATGAATAATCCAGAGGATAGTTCCCAAATAGGTCTACAAACACTGCTAGCAAACATGATAAATGAAAAGACTGAAAACATACAAAGAACTCTGTATGAGTGTGATAGGGAGAAAGGAGGCAATCCAAAAGTTTATACAGGAATATCATAAGCCTGAGGAAGCTACTCAGAAACTGATACAGGATTTACATGAGCAGCTTGAGACTACACAAAGAGAAAGGCAGGAATTGCGTGAGCAGGCTGAGAACACTCAAAGAGAACTAAAGGAATCACACGAACGGGAGGAAGCTAATCAAAGAGTAATACAGGAATTGAGAGAGCAGGATGAGAATACACAAAGATCACTAAAGGCATTCATGGAATCCATTAACAAAGAGCAGAAGGAAGTCAGGGAGACCACAAAGCAAATCCTGAATGGAACCCAACAGAAGGAATAGGAGTCCAAGGAAACCATAACCAATCAACTAAGTGATTTGAGAATAAACACTGAACACCAAATTAAGGAAGTAAAGAAGTTCATACAAGATCTAAAACAAAGATTCAACAAAGAATTTGAAGCCATCAAAGCTGACCAATTAGAAGGAAAAGAGATAAAAAACAATGTAGAAAGTCTCGACAGCAGGTTAGACCATGCAGAAGATCGAACCTCAGGGATTGAAGACAGCCTAGATATTATAGAAAAAGAACATACAACCATCCAAGACAAGTCCAAGAAATATGATAGATCTA
>NW_012267364.1:3041154-3048305 GCF_000151885.1 Dipodomys ordii | reverse complement strand
AAAAAGGAAATCAAAACAGAACTTAGAAAATGGCAAAACCTCCCATGCTCCTGGATTGGAAAGATTAACATCGTGAAAATGGCAATACTTCCCAAGGCTATCTACAAATTCAACGGGATAACTGTCAAAATTCCAACCTCATTCTTCAAGGAAATTGAAGAGGCAATCCAAAAATTCATATGGAACAATAAAAGACCCCAAATAGCAAAAACGCTCCTCATCGGAAAGAACACTGCTGGAAGAATATCAATATCAAATTTCAAACTCTACTATAAAGCCATAGCTAAGATATGGAACCAACCCAGATGCCCCTCAGTAGATGAATGGATCAAGAAAATATGGTATATATACACAATGGAATTCTATGCCTCCATCAGAAAGAATGACATTGCCCCATTTGTTAGGAAATAGAAAGACTTGGAAAAATTATATTAAGTGAAGTAAGCCAGGCCCAAAGAAAAATAGGTCCCATGGTTTCCCTTATCTGCAGTATCTAGTATATGTATGAGTCAAGCGGAAAATGTCAGATAATGTGATGTTAGGAAAATGAACCCTTAGATATGTATTTTTATGTTTTTTTCTTTCATGCATTTGTTCTAATGCATTTATAATATTATTACTTTGTTGCTTTGTATGTCCCTCCCCCACAGTATAACCCCTGCTTTTACTATATTTGATGTCGGTATAACTTGTGGAGAAGATGGGGAAAAATAAGCCATTTAAGGATACAGGTGGACATGTTGCAACAATGAGAAGTACAAGTTGTCATGTCAAAAACGAGCTTTACAACGTTGGTACAGGAGGGGGGGAGGGGAGGATTGGGTGGGGGGGTGGGTGGAGGCTGGGAAGGAATGTGAAGGGTAAACAAAGGAAGAGGCTGCAATGCTTGGTAAGAAATGTATGCATTATCCTGCCCATGTAATTGTAACCCCTCTGTACAGTATGTTCACAAAAATAAAATAAAATAAAATGAAAAATATCCAAAAAAAATTAATTGCAAGTGATCTACCATATAGAATAGAAATAAACTGTGCTAGAAAAAAATCTTCCTGTTTGCTATCTATTGGATAAATACCCAAAAGTGGGATTACTGGGTCATAGGGAAGCTCTGTGTTTAGTCTTAAGGAACTTCCATATTGCTTTCCAGAGTGGTTGAACAAGTTTACATTTCCACCAACAGTGTAATAGAATTCCTTTCTAGCCAAAACCCCTCCAGCATTTGCAGTTGTTAGTTTCTGGTAATGGCCATTCTAACTGGTGTGAGGTACAGCACAACCATGTTCATTGTAGCATTTTTAACATAGCCAAGATATGGAATGAACCCAAATGCCTATCAGTGGAGGAATGGATCAAGAAAATGTGGTATATATACACAATGGGGCTTTACTCATCCATCACAAAAGATGGAATTGTACCATTAGTAATAAAATGGAAAAAACTTGGAAAGCAAAGTAAGTCAAACGGAAAGAAATGTAAGTTTCATGGTTGAGCTTATGTGTGATAATTAGAATGTACCTGTAAATCTATAAGTAAACATACTGGATTCTTTTAGAAAATATATATTGGGACATGATAAATTATAAAGGACTGTAGGCATTCACACAAAAATAAGATACTCGCTCAGGAGAGGAACACAAAGTCACACTGCCTACATGCATCTGATTACATAAAATAATATTTATTGCAATGAACTCCAGGAAATGGAAACAAGACTTTTTTCCCTTTGTTGCTGTTTTTGTTTTCTTTTTCTTTTGTATTGTTTGTTTGTTTATCTGTCTTTGGGAGGACAAGAGGGGGCACAGATATGGAGGGACAGAGGGTGAACAAATGCAACCATGATACTCACTAGATACTATGTTGAGCCTCTTCAGTAAATGGTGCTGACAAAATTGGATAACTACTTGTAGAAAACGAAAGCTAGATCCTTATATATCACCCTGCACCAGAATCAACTCCAAATGGATCAAAGACCTCGGAGTCAAAGCAGACACTCTGAAAACATTACAGGATGGAATATGAGAAACCCTAGGTCTCCTTGGCGCAGGCTGAAATTTTCTTAATAGAGACCCGGAAACACAACAAATCAAAGAAGGGTTGGACAAATGGGATTGCATAAAATGGCAGAGCTTCTGCATGGCAAAGGACATAGCAAATAAGATCAATAAAAAGCCCACGGATTGGGAGAAGATCTTCACTAGCCATACAACGGACAAGGGTCTCATAGCTAAAATATACTTGGAACTCAAAAAATTAAATCCCCCAACACCAAATCCTCAAAGAAACAACTGTCCAATAAATAAGTGGGCTAAACACTTTAAGAGAATCTTCTCTGAAGAAGAAAGAAGGATGGCCAATAGACACATGAAAAAATGCTCAATCTCCCTAGCCACAAAAGAAATGCAAATCAAAACAACATTGAGATACCATCTCACCCCAGTTAGAATTGCTAAAATCCAGAACTCTAATAACAACAGATGCTGGAGGGGATGTGGACAGAAGGGAACCTTACTGCTTTGTTGGTGGGAGTGTATACTTGTTCAACCACTTTGGAAAGCAGTATGGAGGTTCCTCAAAAGACTCCACATAGAGCTCCCCTATGACCCAGCAATTCCACTTTTGGGCATTTACCCAAATGTTCACAAACAAGAACACACTAAAGCTACCAGCACAACTATGTTTATTGCAGCATTATTTACCATAGCTAAGATATGGAACCAATCCAGATGCCCCTCAATAGATGAATGGATCAAGAAAATGTGGTATATATACACAATGGAATTCTATGCCTCCATCAGAAAGAATGTCATTGCACCATTTGTTAGGAAATGGAAAGGCTTGGAAAAAATTATATTAAGTGAAGTAAGCCAGGCCCAAAGAAACATAGGTTCCATGGTTTCCCTTATTAGTATATGTCTGAGTCAAGCAGAAAAGGTCAGATAAGTTGATGTTAGGGAAATGAACCCTAAGATATGTATTCAAATGTTTTTTTTCTTTCATGTGATTGTTTCTAACACATTTATAAGATTATTTATTTGTTGCTTTGTATGTGCATCCCCCATGGTATAACCCGTGCTTTCACTGTATTAGATGTCGGTATAATTTGTGGAGGGGAAGGGGAAAAACAAATTGTTTAACTAGCGATACAGGTGGACCCATTGCAACAATGAGATGTACAAGTCGAAAATGAACTTTACAACTTTGGTGGGGGCAGGGAGCGCCAGAGGGGGAGGATGGGAGGAGGCGGGGGAGGATGGGAAGGGGAAACAAAGGAGGAGGCTACAATGCTTGATATGAAATGTACTCATTATCTTGCCCATCTAATTGCAACCCCTCTGTACAGTATTTTCACAATAAAAATAAATAAATAAATAAACTATAACAACTTGTGGGAGGGGAACAGTAGGGAAAAACTGGGAGAGAGTGAAGGAAGGGGTGACATTGTTCAAAAAGAAATGTACTCTTTATCTGACTTAAGTAAACTGTAACCCTTCAGTACCTTTACCAAAAAAATGCAAATGGAAAGCTTCCTGAGTACTCTATTAATAAGTTTTTTTTATTCTGAAAATACGGTACAGATGGGTTACAATTCCATGAGCAAGGTAATGAGTACATTTCTTATCAAGCATTGTTGCCTCCTCCTTTGTTTTTCCCCTACCATCCCTGCTTCCCATCTCCACCACTACACTCCCCCCACCCCGCCCCATCCCCTAGCCAAAGTTGTAAAGTTCGGTTATCTACATAGCATCTTGTACATTTTATTGTTTCAATGGGTCCACCTGTATCTCTGTTTAAACAATTTGTTTTTTCCCTTTACCTCCCCAAATTATACCAACATCAAATACAGTGAAAACAGGGGTTATACTGAGGGAGAGGGACATACAAAGCAACAAAGAAAGCATCTTATAAATATGTTAGAAATCCCACAAATTGGGAGAATATCTTCACTAGCCAAACAACAGACAAAGATATTATATGTAAAATATAACTGGAACTCAAACAAATCCCCCAACAACAAATCTTCAAAGAAACAATTGCCCAATAAATAAGTGGGCTAAAGACTTACAGGGAAACTTCTCTGAAGAGGAAAGAAGGATGGCCAATAGATACATGAAGAAATGCTCAACATCCCTAGCCATAAAAGAAATGCAAATCAAAACAACATTGAGATACCACCTCACCCCAGTTAGAATGGCTATAACCAAGAAATCTAATAACAACAGATGCTGGAGGGGATGTGGACAGAAGGGAACCTTACTGCATTGTTGGTGGGAGTGTAAACTTGTTCAACCACTGAGTATTCCAATATCTGTAAGTTTATTTCATTTTTACTAGGTTGTTTCAAAAGAAGATACCACAATCTTGCTCTGTCCTCTTCCTTTCTGCCTCTCCCCAATTCATTTCCCAGCTTCCCACTCTCAATTTATTAACCAAGTGGGTAGGACCAGTAAAACCAAAACTCTACTGCAGTTATTTCCAGGCATGCTGAGGCATACCAAGATAAACAAACCCTGTCTGAAAACTGCTCTCCTCTGCTCCTAAATCTCTTCCTGGGAAAGCCTTTCTACCAGTTTGAATGGGGCTCAGCAGGGTCGGGCAGAGTGTGATAATGACATGCTAGCAGGTCTTAATCTTCAGAGCCTGCCTTTGCCAGCTCCTGACTTCACCCTAGAGGATTTCCTCTACATACTTTTTAGATGTGTATCACAATACCCAGGACTCTAATAAATACTGAATTCTTCTACACTTTTATTTATGCACAGCTTGTTTGGAGAAAAACCTTCCTCAGACATTTTGAAATGGGAACTGGGAAGAAGAAAACAAGCAAGAGATTTCCCTACAAATGTAAAGCCTGAGGCCTATAGGGAATTGTATTTCTACTTGTGAAGCAGAAAAAAAAAGAAATGGGAAAAAAAATCGGGCAGCTTTCTAGAAGTATCACAGGTGGTTTCCCAGGCTAGACGAATGGTGAGATGCTATGGACTCAAAAAAGCAGGAAAATACAAGGTGTTCTGTATTATGCTTCTTCAGGCAATGCTGGCTGTCTCAGTCACAGAATCCAAGATGAGTATGCAGAAGTATCTACACAATCTGCACAGCAGTCACAACAATAACATGGGCTGTTGAGCCACTGGGAGATTCTGCACCGACAGGCAACAATTCCTCCCTTCAGTTTTTGTTATTTTTCTTGTGACAGCCATCATCATTATCAGGCATGGATATAGAATTGTCAGTTTCATTGGGACAAGATTCAGGATTGAATCCAGGCATTGCCTTCAAACTATGCTCTGTGTTACTATTCAGCCTCTTCCTCAATCTGTGGTTTTGCCAGTAGGCACTTCCTTCCTGTTCTCCATCTAGGGGAAGGAAATCACACCAAGAGAGCTTTGATATCTTCTTAGGCAGTTGGAGTAGGAGTAGGAGTGAAGTATACCTTTGTCCTGTCTTCCCTGCCTACTGACTGCTCAGCTTCTGTCCCGCTACTACCAATCCTCAAAATTCTCTGGGGCACTGGGAGGTACTTGAGAATGGATTTGCCCTCTCCTGTCTCTGCATGTATCAGTAAGTACACACTGTGCCTGGCCTTGTTCTAAGAGCAGAGAATAGAAATACAAGGTCACTATTCTTAAGAAATAAATAGAAATATGAGAACACTATTCTCAAGGCACAGATAAAGCCAGTAAAAAGGCCTAAGAACTAAGAATGTTCTCTCTGCATAGGCTCATCTTAACATTGTTTGAATAGTTGTGCAAAGGTTCTCTCTTATTTTTCAGAGCTGAGGACCAAACTCAGGGTTTTGCACGTGCCAGGCAAGTGCTTTTCCACTGATTGAAATCCCCAACCAATTTGAATGTCTATAAAAATAGTTAAATGGTCATAATTCAGTTGATGTAAGACCAGTTAGGAGGGGTTACTGAAGGTAAGGAAAGCAGATAAATGGAGAAAAGGGGCAAATGCAACCATGATATTCAATGGACATATGTAAAAATGGAACCGAGAAACCTGCGGGGTGAGCAGAGAGACAGGGGAGAAGGATGGAAAGGATAACACTGATCAAGATACGTTATACTCCAAATTGTTATGTTGAATTGAGACCCCTTTATAAGATCCTGTTTCAAAAACAAGGACCATAAAACATTTCACTATGATCTTAACAATGTTAAGGGGTGACATACTTTTGTTCTAAACTAACTTTTATAAATAATGCAAGTTATCATAATCAATGCACAAATACTAACTGCACAAAAGGTTGGTACTGTTGGAGTTTGCAAAAGTACTACCCAGAATAACTACACTGACTAGATAATGATATTCCTTATATCATTGAAAATATGGAATCTGTGCATTTGCCATTGAAGGGCAAATAGGGTGACCATTAAAATCAATGTACTGAAAAGTTTTAGTTTCAGAAAGTTTAGACTGGTAAATCTGAATAAAGGAAAACTCTGTGTGTAGGCATATACAAATGCACATTGTATACAGATATACAGATTATTTTATTCCATATCTCAAACAACATAGACAAAATGAATCACAGAACTAAATATAAGATTAAGTTGTATTTAATCAAACTAAACCACATTTGTGCTTCAAAGAATGCTTTTGAGGAAATGAAAAAAAAACGCATCCAAACAATGGAATGACAATAAGAAAATTAGATAGGTGATAAGATAATTGTACCCATAAAATTAATTAAGATAATATAAATGATTAAAATAGAACTATTATATTAACTTGAAATTATCTCACAAACATAATATAAATTATATAAAATCCCATAAAGCACAAAGACACAAATGGGGTATATTGGCTTTGGAAAACCATATTTAGTAACACTTTTAAACAGGAACAAAAATTACACAATATTTCTACTTGAAGGAATAAAGGAAAGAAGATAGCAAGCAACACAACAAGGTTCCAATATATCTGTAATATTCTGATTATTTAAACTTTTAAGATGCAAATATGTTAAAAGACAACCTTGGGGGGGTCTGGTCATGGGGCCTGAACTCTGGGCCTGGCCACTGTCCCTCAGCAATTCAGCTCAAGGCTAGCACTCTACCACTTGAACCACAGCGCCACTTCTGGCTTTTTTCTTTTTGCTTATGTGGTGCTGAGGAATCGAACCCAGGGCCTCATGCATGCAAGGCAAG